>NW_027411644.1:251660204-252049035 GCF_047663935.1 Musca autumnalis
CCATATCCTGAGTACACTATCTGTATCAGTTACCAAATTACCTTGCTGGTCTCTACAGGAGGATGTGCCTGTACCAAAGCCATCAGTTTGATGCTTGACTCTTTGGTAGAATTTTCGGACTTCATTCTGGCTCCTGTACATCTCGATTTTTTCACACTCCCGCCTTTCCATCTCTCTCTTTTTCCTGCGGAAAAGACGTTTCTCCTCTCTCCTTTTCTCCCTGTATCTCTCTCGTGCGCTACGCGTTGCTACGGATTGTAAAGTAGCCTTATATGCCGCATTTTTCTCTTCGGTGGCAGCACGACACTCCTCATCATACCATGGATTCCTTGGTGGAGGTCTCTGGTATCCAAGTATGGATTTTGCGGCTGTTTGCATGGAGTGGGCAATGCTTTGCCATTGCGCTGATATGTTATCGGGATGAGGAGGGCTTTGATTAAGCAATTGGGCTAGTTGAGTGGAATATGCTGTGGCTATCTGTTGTGATTGCAGCTTACCGATGTCTAACTTTCGTGTTGTGTCTGTTCGTACTTTGTTTGCTACGTTTAGGCGGGTGCGTACCTTTGCTGCAACAAGGTAGTGGTCCGAATCAATGTTTGCGCCTCGGAACGATCGTACATCCAACACGCTCGATGAATGTCATCCATCTATCACAACATGATCAATTTGGTTTCTTGTTTTCTGATCTGGAGACAGCCAGGTGCCCTTATGAATATCGAGATGATTAAATCTGGTACTGCTAACTACCATGTTTTTTGCAGCTGCAAAGTCTATCAGCCTCATACCATTGTCAGATGTTTCACTGTGGAGACTGAATTTCCCGACTGTTGGGCCAAAGATATTCTCCTTTCCAATTTTGGCATTAAAATCGCCTAGAATGATTTTAATGTCATGGGCAGGGCAACGGTCATATGTTTCTTCTAAGCGCTCGTAAAATATATCTTTGGTCTGTTCGTCCTTTTCTTCAGTGGGAGCATGAGCGCAAATAAAGCTGATGTTGAAGAATTTAGCTTTTATTCGAATAGCAGCAAGTCTTTCATTCACTGGAGTGAAGCTGGATACAAGATGTTTTAGTCTCCGACTAACTACGAATCCACAACCAAACTCATGCTTTACGTCATGGCAGCTATAATACAGTGCGTCACCTTTAGGTGTTGTTGTGACGCCTTTCCCAATCCATCGTATTTCCTGTATGGCAGTAATATCGGCCTTGTACTTTTCAAGTACGTCTGCCAATGCGAGGACTGCACCTTCTCTATAAAGAGTGCGAACATTCCAGGTGCAGATTCGCAGATCATGGTCCTTAAAACGTTTGCGGGGTTCGTCAACTTTAGAGGGGTTTGTTTTTCTTTTCTTTCGTTTTTTCATAGTAGGCTGTTTTTTCTAGGGGAGGGTTACTAACCCGACGCCCAAACCCAAGTTTTTAACGTTCTTATGGGTGAACGCGCGGCACATGTTAGCTCACTACCTTTAACGGGTGTTAAAGGCAGTTCCCCAGGTGACACCACGGGGAGGTCAGTGTCCACTTGGGATGAAAGAGGGACCAAGATAAATCCTGGGCTTTGCCATGTTAAAACCGGTCAGGACCGTTCCTTGGTATCATCCATCCCCTACGTCACCCTTTGAATATATTTACTTGCACTTAAAATATAGGTTGTACTCACAACAAAAAATATTAGTCAAATGTTCCGATTTTGAAGCTATTCTTAAGAAGATCGCGTTCGAATGAAACAAAAACTAATATATTTTTAAAAAGGTCAATGTCATAGCTGTCGGAGTTGCCAGATGTTGTACCAAAATTTTGACATTCATTTTTTTATTTTTGGCCAATGAGTGGATCCACTGCGCAGCTGTTCGAATATGAAAGTCAAATTCCGTTACAAAAAAATTATTTTTGATGTAATTTCCCGAACAACATAAAGAAAATTTTGACATAACATATTCAAAATTTTACGATACCACTACCTTGGTAATTGTGCCATGGTATTGGTACAACACAATTTTTAGTGTTCACAATTTCCATATTAAATATTGTTTATTTGTTTTTTATATCCTTTCCTCATACCAAGTAGCGGACACTTTGATAGTAGTTAAGGTTTACATAGAAAATTAGCCGCTAAAGTATACGTTGAAATTGACCCACTACAAACCAGAATACGTGAACGCGCACATGTTTATATAGTTTTATGACTAAATATTGAAGACGCCTCTTGACAACGTTATGAAATGTGTCATTTTTAGCATTCATCACCATGTATTTCAAAAGAAGATGCAAAACTAGTTTTAAGGTTCAGCGATCTTAAAATCAAAAAAGAAACCAAAATAAAAAATAAATAAATTGGGGCACGTGTTTTGCAGCATATTTTAGCAGACATTTTATAGACTGCTGCATCTTATGATGGGTAATATCCAAAAAGACAACCAAACCTGTGGAAGTTAAAAAAAAAAACAAATATCATCTTAAAACTATTATTTTGATCTGCCTGTCTCTTCTGTTATTCTCTGATCTGCACCTTTTAGACTCAATGTTCGTTCGTTCATATATCGGAAGATTTTTCTCCATGTTGTTGTTCTTTGCATCTCTTTTTTTTCATCATCATGTTTAAATTCAAAAACTTTACCAAATAACAAAAATTCAATACGACTACAACCATGTGAAAACCCTCCGATGAAGTTCAACGATGATGCTTTCACTTTACGTAACACCCATGCCACCACACACACCATTCATTCATTCAATGTTGTTGTGGCCAAGTGGCTTAAATAAACGAAATTTAACTCAAACCGAAATCTCAAAACAAAAAATCGTTTTACAACAACGAAACCCATTCAAACATTGGCTACTAGTTGTTGTTTGTTCCGTCTGTCCAGCTTCCAGCATACTCGCACATACTGGTTGTCTGTGAAAAGGTTTCAGCAATAAGTGTTTGTGTTTTTTTTATGAACGAAGTGGAATAAAGAGCGTTACATAGGCACATAATTTGGATTTGATATTTCGATTCCTATGATTGTAGATAAATAACTAATCAGATAATAATATACACATACAATTTTCAATTTCTTACTATATGCCAGGGTCTTACTTAGTATTTTACAAAACAAAATTAAGTATTATAAAAATTAACAGTAGCTCAAAATGCGGATTATGCCATCACTCTGTGATCCAGAATTTGTTGATTCAAAACAAAAATTTATGGAATTTCCCACGAATATCAATGAGGCCGATTCTATTTTTAACTTAATGACATTGGACCACTTATGTATAGAATATTAATGGCTGAATAATATGAACGAAGTATAAGTCAATATTACGTAGAGGGGTCACTCCACCGCTAAAAATTGTTGATGTTTTGTACCCTGGTAACAGATTCCAGACAATGTGCAAGGATGATATGCTAAGCATTGTACCAGATTACCACCATGCTAATCAAAAACTAGGTAATTAAGTATCAGTCGGCTTTGCCGACAGAGATATACCCTCAGCCTGTGCGAATTGAAACCCTTCTTTACCAAAAAACTTATGTATTTAGGGGGGCTTTCAGAATTTTGGGCGTATGAACTTGCCGACAAAAATATGAATTTGGATTAAAGTTCAAAAGTTTTGCAGGGGAGCTATCTAAAGGAATGTACCGACACAGTCCATTTTGGGAGTCATTCGTCTCGATAAACATCGTGCGCACCAGTTATATCATTTGGTCACCATATAATTTAGACCTTTGGACCATAATATCAGAAAACATGGACTTGCCCACGAACAACATGTTATCGCCGTAAACAGCGACACTAGGAGTACGTTCGGCAAAAATTTCTAAGAAGAAGTGAACCGATAGGGTCCGCTTTTGAACATAAACTAAGTTTGGACACAAGATTTCGAGATCCAAAGTTTGGACCAAATCGGTTGTTCCGTTTATGAGATATCGCGCATACCATTTTAGAGAATATTTTCGAACTTTTGTGGGGGAGGTACCGGAAGTAGTGGTTCAACAAGAAAAATCAAAACTATTCGAGAGGAGATCCTAAACTGCACTTTTCCGAAATTTTGTGTGGGAGGTACCCGAAGGAGTTAGCATATATAGTCCATATTATAATTTGATCTAAGTCTCGTAGAACTATCACGATGTGCACAGTATGGATCAAATCGATTGCTGCCTTCGAGAGTTATCGTGCGCACCATTTTAGCGAAAAGTTTTGAACAGTTATGGGGGAAGTACCCAAAGGATTGGACCGATATGGCCCATCTTAGAACTTGATTTAAGTTTGAGCGAAATATTACGACTGCCAAATTTTGGATCGAATTGGTTTATCCGTTGAAGTGTTATCGTGCGCTGCATCCACTACACATGGTGCCTCACCGGGTTTTTATAGCTTTCTGGCTATTGTCTCAGGAAGTATGGATCTGCCTCTGAAAAAAACTTGCACCGTTGTACTAGGGGCAGCGAATACCAGTTGTTACAACAAAAATCAAAACTATTCTAGAGGGGGTCTTAGGGGTCGATTTTGCATTACCACTAAACTTGAGTTTCGTTGTCAATTGTCACAACTGAGATGAAATGTTGTATCATTGTTATCAACCCAACTGGGTTGTCGATAAACGTGTTATCGATAAGTGTTTTTTCAAACTTGTGAACTCTAAAATCCAAAAAGCACAATTCGCAAAAAAAAACTTTTTTTAAAATGATAAGTTCAGTAGAATCCATTGGAATTGCCATCTGCACTGTAAGTTGAAACTCATGTTGGAAAGATATGTATAATCAGTAAATTATTTTAGGTTTAAGACGTATTTTCGATTGAAAAGGATGCCGTAGTTTACATTGTGGAAACGTTAAAGGATGACTTCAAAGTAAGTTACAGATCAACCCCCACTTTTAAAAGTGTGCGCTGCGTTGAGATTTTTTGCGAAGGGAAGTTTCCAAAAGTCCCATGACAATGATTACAACAATTGCATGGCTCAATCTACAGTGTCGAACGTATTGAAGGAAGTTGTTCACTTGATAGAGGACAAATTGTGCCAAAATTGGATCGTTTCGAAACTGTCGGTGGAGGAAAAAATACAAAACAAAAATCATTTTTATTCAAAAACTAAATTCAACTCTAATTTCTATCGATAATCGACCCCTTAAACTGCACATTTCCGAAATTTTGTGTGACAGGTACAGGGAGCTTCCGTTTTATGGCGTATATCAAAACGTAGACCTGTGTCGACCATTGTTTTAAACCCCACGAACACTTTATACCAAATGCCACATATGGATAATACTTTAAAAATGTCCAAAATCGGGAGGTCACGTTTTATGGGGTCGACATATTACAACGTGGACCTATACCTACACGTAGAGGATGGAAGATACCAAGGAACGGTCCTGACCGGTTTTAACTTGGCAAAGCCCAGGATTTGTCTTGGTCCCTCTTTCATCTCAAGTGGACACTGACACCTGGGGAACTGCCTTTAACACCCGTTAAAGGTAGTGAGCTAACATGTGCCGCGCGTTCACCATAAGAACGTTAAAAACTTGGGTTTGGTCGTAGGGTTAGTAACCCTCCCCTAGAAAAAACAGCCTACTATGAAAAAAGGAAAGAAAAGAAAAACAAACCCCTCTAAAGTTGACGAACCCCGCAAATGTTTTAAGGACCATGATCTGCGAATCTGCACCTGGAATGTTCGCACTCTTTATATAGAAGGTGCAGTCTTCGCATTGGCAGACGTACTTGAAAAGTACATGGCCGATATTACTGCCATACAGGAAATACGATGGATTGGGAAAGGCGTCACAACAACACCTAAAGGCACCGTATTATAGCTGCCATGACGTAAAGCATGAGTTTGGTTGCGGATTCGTAGTTAGTCGCAGGCTAAAACTTCTGGTATCAAGCTTCACCCCAGTGAATGAAAGACTTGCTGCAATTCGAATAAAAGCCAAATTCTTCAACATCAGCTTTATTTGCGCTCATGCTCCCACTGAAGAAAAGGACGAACAGACCAAAGATATATTTTACGAGCGCTTAGAAGAAACATATGACCGTTGCCCTGCCCATGACATTAAAATCATTCTAATGCCAAAATTGGAAAGGAGAATATCTTTGGCCCAAAATAAACCTTCTTGGAACTTGATATACCTTTGGAAGAAATTTTACGATGTGTAAATTTTCCCCCAAATCGGATACTCAATTAGTAAGGTCACCAGTCTTGCCTCACTTGATTGGTGCTGGCAGGGTTACTTAGAGCTTTTGGGGCATTATCTCAGGAAGTAAGGATTTTCGCCCGACACAAATTGAACCGTCGTGAAAGAAGACGGAATCACAACTTTCTCCAAAAAAATTTCGTGACAATCGGAAAAGTGTTCCTAAGCTGCACTTGTGTCAACAATTTTGAATTTCTGTTTGGGAGATACCCGAAGAAGTTTACCGATATAGTACATATTCGAAACTTGTCTATGTCTGGGAATAACATTACAATGTGGACTAAATAGGATTCTTCCTTCGATACTTATCGTGCGCACCATTTAACAGATATATCCCTAATTTTAGCGACGTTGATAACCGACTCTAAAATGTCTGAAACGGATTTCGGGGCCACATTTTCTTCGTTTGAAAGTGTATATGGGGATTTCTGAGTGAAATATCTGCTGCTCATCAGCAAAACATTTCAGCATTTTTCAGATTTTTTTTTACCAAAGGCTTAAGTCGAATTCTGTAAAAACTATATGCAATCGAAAAAGACGCAGTTTTTAAGGCGTTTGATATAAATTCCTAAATAAAACAACAAAACAAATTTTAAAAAATTTAAATTTGTATTTTTGTTTTTTTTCTTGTATTTTATTTTAATTTTGTTTCACACTGGTATAAAGGAAGCATTTTATTGAACGCTGTGATAAATGCTTCAAAGATATTCCCATCTGAGACATGAACTAATGCAGGTCATTGGGAACACCATACGGAAGATATCCGAGTTATACCTACAACTAGAGCTGGCAAAAAATCGATGGCACTATTGATAATATCGATTATTTTGTAAAAATTCAATATCACCAGATAGTTTTGTCTATCGATATTATCGTAATAACATAAAATTCATTGAATAAATAAATTCATGAAATAAACCGTTTTTTTCGGTTTTGTAAATGTGAGAAAGTAGTCAGTAGTCACACGTACAAATTTTTCGAAAAATGAAATGTATTCTTGTAAATTTTTATTAAATAAAAGCAATTGTTTTTTCTCCTGTATATTTTTGTGAACTTCTTGTGGAAAATGTCAACAAAATCACAGACATTTCCGCTATTTTCATTTCCAAATTAATGGTGATGACAAATTAACGATAATATCGATTGCGATCGGTTTTTGGAAATGAAATATCGCAAATATCTAATATTGGAAATATCGATACTTTGCCAGCTCTACCTAGAACTCGCTTCGATAATGGGTTCCATAAAACTGCGACTCAAAGTGAAACGAAGCAAAGTGCCTACAAGGAACACCGGAAATCTAACAACGCACAGTGAAAATGGGTATTAACATGGATACTTAAATAACACAAAGGACTTAGTGTAATAAAAGAACGTCTTAAATATCAGCTTTTTTGGTAAGGGAGTAATTTTTCAGAGTTCGTTGGATACGGCTTTATTTTTCATATTATCTATGTAGTTGTACTATTTGCATATGTTAATAGGATCAATTTATTTAATTTTTCAATAAAACTTTAATTGTTTACTTTAAAATATACTCCTATATCGGCAAGTCCCGACAAATCCCGCAGTCCCGAAATTGTACAGAAAAATCCCGAAAACCCGGGGTAGGGAATTTGTAAATCCCGAGTCCCGCGATTTTTGAAAACCTGTTCCGTTCGACATTCCTAATACTTTCACATAATAGCAAATGACACCAAATTTAGTACCATTCAGTACCTTTGTACAACACATAAGTATGAATTTTAAAAACCCGTCTCCTTATCGAAACCCTAAACCCCAACCGTGAGTCTCATATTACATTATAAGATTATGGTTCTATCCGTAAACCAAATGTGTATATTACGATTTGCCAAGCAACCTTTTGTACATATGGTAAAAACCAAAATTACTTTAAAATTCCATTTGAAAAAAAAAATTAAAAATTTTTTTGCAAGCACATCTACGATTTTTGGTTTAGAGGTTAAGGAAAAAAATCAGGTTTCAAATCTGTTTGCGTTCATAAAATTGGCCCCAACGGGAGTTATGTCCGTTTTTTAAATTTAAGTGATTTTTATTTCAAATGTATAAGAAAAAAATTAAAAATTAACTTAAAGTTCATATGCATTTTTCATTTCATAAAATATTTTATAATTGATTTAAAATTTTTAAGAAAATTTTGTACTAAATAAGTTGTAGCCATCTCAAAGCCAACTATATTCAAAATTTGCCTTCAAACCTATTTTAAACGAAAAATGCTGCCTAAAGGAAAATAAAAAGTTTTTGTTAAAATTCGCAAATACTTTCTGAAAAAAGATAAGCGCCACAGGCGAAAATATTTAAAAAGAAATAGCGAGATTTTTTACAAAAATATTTTCACAATTTAAGAAGATAAAAAGATTTTGTACAAATATTCAAATACTTTCTGAAAAACGAAAAGCGACGCAGGCGAAAATATTTTTGAAAAAAATCGCGCGATTTTTTGCAATAATATTCTCTCAATTTAAGAAAATAAAAAGTTTTTGTAAAAATATTCAAATAATTTCTGAAAAACGAAAATCGCCGCTGGCGAAAATATTTTTGAAAAAATCGCGCGATTTTTTACAAAAATATTTTCACAAATTTAGAAGATAAAAAATACTCCAACTCAAGCAATCGATAAAAAGTTTTTATAAAATTTTTCAAATATATTCTGAAAAACTAAAAGCGCAGCAGTCTAAAATATTTTTGAAAATAAGTATATAATTAAACAAGTAAGCAAAGGCTATAGTCGGACGGGGCCGACCACGTGATACCCTACACCACAACCTGTAGGAATTAGCTATGTGCAACCGCCTTGCACGCTGAATGTCCGGGTTCGATTCCCATCAAACTGTCTACGGTGGCAAAATACCCCTTAGTAATGTTGGCGATATTTCCTGAGTATTTCAGCCATGAAAAAAGTGGCAACTTAGGACACGCCGTTCGGACTCGGCGATAAAAACTAGGTCACATATCAATAACATAATATGAATCCATTGATATAAGAGAAGCCTCCCTTGTCTTTACTGGGATGTTTGTGGAAAAATATATAAATTATACATTTCTAAATAATATTCGAAAATTGGAAAATTCACAATGATTAGCCCCTCCTGCTACATCTTCAAATTGTCTTTGAATATCAGGTTCCTTTTTGGAATACTAAATAAATATATCGACGCCTCCAAACAATAGTACGCTAAGTCGACTTAGCATGTTTTCAAGTTCTTTAAATTTTTACATTTTACGTCCTTTAACTTAAATTCTGTCAAATTTTGGTAATGATCGGTCAATCCGAACAGAAGTTATAAACAAATGTTTACTTAGCATTGCAAAGAAGGTCAAAGAAAACTGTAAACTTTGAGAGCTTCTCCCGCAAAACTCACTTTTCAGACTTAGCATACTATTATTTGGAGGTGTCGATATATACCATGCAATTTGGTATATTTCATAATTCGGAAAATTGCGAGATTATTGAAGATCTATCGTCCAACAATTTTGCACTTGTACCTCACATATGCTTCGAAAATAGTTCATTGTGGGCATATATTGTGACATCAACAATATATTTTATACCGGTAGAAATAACTAAAAATGAATAGAAATTCAAAAATTTTGCACGCAAACAACTTTATAAATCCCAAAATTATTCATATTCAATTATACAGCAAAGAAGATATATATAATTTTTAAGAATTATTTTATCAGATTTGTAATTTTAGTTGGAGCCGGCAGGGATGAAATAATACGATATGTAAAGTTTCGACCAATCAATCTGCTGAAAAAAATGCAAAACGATTCGAGAGGACTCCTAAATTTCCCTTTTCCGAATTTTGTGTGGGAGGTACCCTAAGGACCGATATAGTCTTATCCGATCTATATCTGGAAGGAATAATAATATATGGAAAGTTTGGAGGCAGTTATCGTTCACACAATTTTTCGAAAACAATTTTAAACTTTTTTGGGGGAGGTGTGGACCGACATAGCCTACATTCGAACTCAAACAAATTTTGGGCAAAATATTACGTTTTATAAAATTTGGTTCTAATCGGTAGATCCGTTCGAGAGTTATTGTGCGCACCACCCGTTAGACATTAAGAGAGACAGATGAACGGACAGCGCTAAATAGACTCCAAATTGTCTCAAACGAATTTCGTCCAAATATACTTGGGGTCTAAAACCAATATTTCGATGAGACACATCTTTGGTCGTATTTTGTTTGTATCCCCTTTACCCTAAATCCTGAGGTATAAAATAGGTGGTGAGGCAACTGAACTGAAAATTTCTTTGTCATGATAGAGACAATTTGTAGCATGGGAGGAAATTGTGGTCCTCTACACAAAACACATTATATATCAGGCAGTAGGTACGTTATCTAGCAGACACATTATTGCAATTTGCATCAGGGGAAAGATCAGTAGTTATTATTCCATATTACCGGTATATGCCTCCAGGAATGAAAATATGGACCACAAATACAATTTTTTCATACAAAAGTAATGGTGTATGTCAACCGCTAAATAATATCAGATCATCATGCAAAATTATAGGCTTTTTCTTTAACCTAAACTCTTACCTCGTGCAAAATTTCGTGACTATTGAGCTATAATTGCGACCTCTAGCGGGTTTATGATTACACTAACAACAAAAAACTGGATATATTAGGCTGTAACTCTGTTATCTGATCACGTACATCAACATAATTGACATCAATTGAAAGGTCAAGGATCGTCTTCCAAATATAACTCACGAGTGGGGAATGTGTCTTTCAGGAACAAAGATATAAGCTGTTTATTAAAAATTTTCACAATTTTCACACAAAAGTTGTGGTCCATTTAACCCTCTAAATATTATCTGATCGCCATCTCAAATTGCAAACTTCTTCTTTGTCGTATACTCTTACATTATTTAAAATTTCGAGGCGATCGGACTATTATTGCGACCTACAGAGCAGCTACAAAATCGGATAAAAATTATGTTTTTGGTCCATTTCACCCGCTAAATATTTCACGATCATCACCAATTAAAATTGCGATCTATTCTGATGTGAAACCGACCTCCATACAAAATTTCGTGACGATCGGTCCATAATTGCGGCCTGGAGTTTGATTACAATTTATAATGGACAGACGGACACACGGACGGACGGACGGACGGACGGACACACATCACAAAATCGCTTTATCTCGCCGAGATATGAAGATTGGTATACCACATTGGGGGTCTCCGACGAGTATTTCGCGGTGTTACATGAATTTTTCCCAAAACAAACTTATAATACCCTTTCCACATAGTGATGTAGGGTATAACAAATCAAATTATTTATAAATGCACTTAAAAGTAGAAAATAATTTGTCATGATGGAATCTCTCAAATAAAACGCTTGCCGTTCAATATTGTCCTAGATACACGACTTCCACCGAACCTCCGAAAAACCACCGCCGAACAACCTCCTCCGAACTTTCCCCTCTCAAGATGCTCAATTCGGTATAAAAATTAAGATAAAATCCTTAAAACACTTGAAATCGGGCGGTACCGCTATATGGGGGCTATATCAAAACCTAGACCTAGGTCCACAATTTTTAATGGGTAAGTTTCTGTACCATTAGAAACCCTAGTTGTAAAAAAAGCCAATACGGGCTTAAAATGACGATAAAATACCTATCGAGTGGTACCGCTGGATGGTAGCTACAGGAAACAATGGACACATATTGGTTTTAGTTTCATATTCATGTATTGTCATCCAAATCTGGAAGTGTACAAAGTTTTAGTTCGATTGATCAACTACAACTGTGTGAAAAATGAGTTACCAGATTTGAAAAGCAAATTAGAAAAAAAAAATGTAAAACAGTATAAAAATGGACCAATTTTGGTTTTGATTTCATATTCATGTATTGTCATCCATATCTGAAAAGTGTGCAAAGTTTTAGTTCGCTTGGTCAATTACAACTGTCTTAAAAATGAGTTACCCGATTTGAAAAGCATGTAAAATTGAACACTGCACAACACTGTAAAAATGGACCAATATTGGTTTTGATTTCATATTCATGTATTGTCATCCAAATCTAAAAAGTTTGCAAAGTTTTAGTTCGATTGGTCAACTGCAACTGTGTGAAAAATGAGTTACCAGATTTGAAAAGCATGTAAAATTGAATACTGTACAACACTGTAAAAATGGACCAATATTGATTTTGATTTCATATTCATGTATTGTCATCCAAATCTGAAAAGTTTGCAAAGTTTTAGTTCGATTGGTCAACTGCAACTGTGTGAAAAATGAGTTACCAGATTTGAAAAGCAAAATACCGGAAATCGGGTGGTACCGTTATATGGGGGCTATAGGAAAAAATGGACCCATATTGATTTTGGTTTCATATTCACGTATTGTCATCTAAATCTGAAAAGTATGCAAAGTTTTACTTCGATTGGTCAGCTGCAACCGTTTTAAAAATCAGTTACCAGATTTAATAAGGGGGTTCAGTTAGACACCGTAAAAACACTGTAAGAATGGACCAATATTGGTTTTGATTTCATATTCATGTATTGTCATCCAAATCTGAAATGTTTGCAAATTTTAAGTTCGATTGGTCAACTGCAACTGTGTGAAAAATTAGTTACCAGATTTGAAAAGCAAATTAGATAAAAAACTGTAAAACAGTGTAAAAATGGACCAATATTGGTTTTGATTTCATATTCGTGTATTGTCATCCAAATCTGAAATGTGTGCAAAGTTTTAGTTCGATTGGTCAACTGCAACCGTGTTAAAAATGAGTTACCAGATTTGAACTAAACACACACCAAAGCAAGTTAAATAAAACCCTGTAATAAAAACCCTGTAATAATAATAATAAAAAAAATCGCCCCATTTTTTACAAAAATATTTTCACAATTTAAGAAGATAAAAAGTTTTTGCAAAAAATATTGAAATACTTTCTGAAAAACGAAAAGAGCCGCAGGCGAAAATATTTTTGTAAAAAAATTGCGCGATTTTTTACAAACATATTTTCACAATTTTAGAAGATAAAGAGTTTTTGTAAAAAATATTGAAATATTTTCAGACAAACGAAAAGCGCCGCAGGCAAAATATTTTTGAAAAAAATCACGCGATTTTCTACAAAAATATTTTCACAATTTAAGAAGATAAAAAGTTTTTGCAAAATATATTCAAATACTGTCTGAAAACCAAAAAGCGCCGTGCCGCAGGCGAAAATATTTTTGAAAAAATCGCGCGATTTTTTACAAAAATATTTTCACAATTTCTAGAAAATAAAAAGTTTTTGTAAAAGTATTCAAAAATATTTTCACAATTTAAGGAGATAAAAAATCGAAAATATTTTTGAAAAAAAAATCGCGCGATTTTTTACAAAAATATGTTCATAATTTAAGAAGATAAAAAGTGTTTGTACAAATATTCAAATACTTTCTGAAAAACGAAAATATTTTTGAAAAAATAGCGCGATTTTCTTAACAAATATTTTTACAATTTAAAATTACTCCTAAATGCTACTTACATAATTTCGGGCATAATTTAGTTTTTAAATAATTTTATGAAATCAGGAGGATTTTGTGGATACTTCGGTATTGGTTGGCACTTAGGCATGTATAATTCCGCTTACATTCTAACTTCTACTCTAAAATCTAAAAAAATGTATAACTATAAATTTCAAAATTAAGCAAAGAAATTATTTATAAATTAAGAAAAAAATCGTTGGGAGTTATGTCCGCGATTTTTTTGGGTGTTATGTCCGCTTTGCTTCACGGACATAACTCCCAACGAATTTTGGGAATTATTTCTAATTTCTAAAATTTGTTTTTATTTTCGCGAAAAATCAAAAAAAATAAAAAAAAATTGGGAGCAAATCTAAATTATACTACCTCAGGGTCCGTATAAACCTGTAAAAATAAATTAAAAATACGTACAGAATCTAGACAAGGCGTAAAAAATATGAAACCAAAATTATAAACATTTGCTTTATAAATTGCATATTATAGCAACAAAAAAAGAGAAAAAACTTATTGTTAAAATATTATTGCAAATATAATTTTTGGTTCGATTAGAAAAATCAGAAAAAATATTTGGGAGTTCTACAACTATTTCGCTAAAATCCCATACAATAATTAATGTATAACTTCATCAAGAAATATGGTTTACCATCGCGAAAGCTTAACTGTGATAATTTATAAGGATAGGAAATTATGAGTAATATTGAAATTACAATCATTGAAAAATATGAAAATTAAAAAGCCTGTTATTCGCGAATTAGTTAAAGACGGTTGATGCGCATCCGATTTTGGATACGGCGAATCAATCTCTTTAAATATGTATGCATGTATCGATGTTTCACTCAGCGGCCATTGTGTGCCGTCAGTTGCATCTCACAATGCCAAAAACCTTAAAGTGGGTAAAAGTCGCGCAGTGTGCATATGATTTTGATGTGCATCCAGTTTCATTAGCGCCCATCAAAAATACGTCAATTAGGTGTATATTGTATATTTCAAGTAGATTCTTCGAGAACAGCGGATGTGCCTCCAAATTCTATTTTGCGCAAAAGACCAATATTACTCGCGTATATCTGTAATTTAAATTAAATATTATAATCGCGAAAAAGGATTCCATTTATGTAATTTTTTATACCTTAGCATTTATGCTAACGAGGGTATATCGGCCTTTTTGTAGAAAATTTACTTATGTTGAAACTGAGGTATGGGGTATTGTAACTCGCGAATTGTTGTAATATAGCATAACTTTTGAACGCATTTAGGTAAAATAAACTGTTTTAGTACGATTCACCGATGGATTTCTTAAAATTATAATTTGAGCGGAAGCTGTCGTCATATTAATGTAAAAAATAGGAAAAAATCGTTGAAGGAAACGAGTTTTTTAAGTTAATTTTCAATTAGTGGCTTTACAATACAATGTAGAGTATAATGTTCAAAGAAGAAGTTAAAGAATACACTTCAGATATGAAGTTTCACTATTTTGCTTTGAAACCGCAAATTCCAAAATGCGATTGAAGAAAATGTTGTAGCTATGAAAATTCTCTACAAGATTAACCTTTACGGTATTTTCGTAGGTTTTACCATTTTTGAGATATTGAAGTTCAAATTGGGACAATGCACTGACTGGGACAATGTCATGAAGGGTGCGCCTTAACTAACTTTTAATGAATATCCGCTTACACAGGGGAAGTTATTATGAATTCTGAAACAGCAATGTTCATAGATGAGAAAAATCCAAAAACTAGAAAAAATCGCTGTAGGGATTTTTAAACAAATCGCGGTCAAAATTCACATTTTTAGGTGTTTTTTAGGTTTTCACGATTTTGCTTTGAAACCGCAAGTCCAATCGAAATGGAGCTAAAGAAAATGTTGCAGCTGTGAAAATTCTCTACAGGATTGACGTTTATGATTTGTTCTCAGGCTGTACCATGTTTGAGATAAAGAAGCTCAGTTTACATTCTTTTCAGGGTTTCGCGATTTTGCTTGAATACGGCAAGTCTTATAGGCATGGGACCTGAGAAAATCTTATAGCTGTGAAAATTCTCTACAAGACTGGCTTATGTAATTTTTCGTAGGTTGTACCATTTTACAGAATTGAATTGAATTTGAATTGTCCCAATTTAAAACCTACGAAAATATCATTAAGGTCAATTTCCATTTTGATAGGACTTGTGGTTTCCAAGATAAATCGCAAGAACCTAAACAACCCCTAAAATTGTCAACTTGAATCGCGATTTATTTAAAAAGCGCTCCGGCGTTTTTATACCTTACACCACCATGTGGTAACGGGTATTATATTTATTTTGGTAAAAATCGGTTCAGATTTGGATATAGCCCCCATATATATCTTCACCCGATTTAAGGCATTTGGTGCACGAAACACGCAATATATGTCCGATTTCAATTAAATTTGGAATGTGCGATGGTATTTAGTCTAGAAATAAGTGTGCCGTATTATATAGAAATCGGTTCAAATTTGGATATAGCCCCCAAATATATTTTCGCCCGATTTAAGGCATTTGGTGCACGAAACACGCAATATATGTCCGATTTCAATTAAATTTGGAATGTGCGATGGTATTTAGTATAGAAATAAGTGTGCCGTATTATATAGAAATCGGTTCAAATTTGGATATAGCTCCCATATATATTCTCGGACGATTATAGGTATTTAATGCACGAAACCCGTTATATAAGACCGATTTCAATAAAAATCATCGTTCATACGTTTAACTATATACATTTCTTTGTATAGCTGATATAGCTCGTGGTTCATACGTCGTCTATATTCACCGTCAACGCAAATCAGCCCGTAGATCTTTCGAAGAATTTCCTCTCAAACACACCAAGCACTGCCTTATCTGCTGGCGCAAGTACCCATGCTTCGGAGCCATACATTAGCACGGGTAGTATCAGCGTTTTGTATAGTGTTATTTTTGTTTGACGAGATGTGGCTTTGTTTTTAAATTGCTTACTTAAACCATAGTAGCATCTGTTGGCCAATACAATTCTTCTTCTTATTTCACAACTGATGTTGTTTGTTGTGTTTATGGCAGTGCCGAGGTAGACGAAGCCTTTAACTACCTCAAAATTGTAGGTACCAACTTTCATAGTTGGTCCGAGCTCTATGGACGCTTTGCGCGTCGACACCATGTAACATGGTTACAGACGAATATTTCGAGGTGTTGCAAATGGAATGACAGGTCTAATATATACTCCATATTATGGTAGAAGGTATACAATCAAAAATTGGTTTATTTTATGTTTTCAACTTTTTTTTTATAAAAATAGTTCAATTACTTCCAAATGAACACATTTTAATAAGAACTTTGGGCTTCAATTCCTTAGCAAATATTGGTACGACTTTTATGTAATTTAAATGTTCAAAAAATTTCAGTTAAAAAGATAAAGATGAAAAAACAATAAAAACATGTCTGAACCACTGTGCACCATTCGGATTGTGATTGTTATCAGGTCTAGTGTACTAAATTATTCAATTAATAACATCGAACTACTTTAACTTAATACAAATAAAAAATATTTATAAATATAAATTAACCATTAGGGAAATTTTTTTAACATTATTATTTAACATTAACAAAGCTATTTTATGCACATACATATGTATGTATACCTACAAATTAATATGTTTAAGTGTTAGTTTTAACTTAATTTTGTTTGAGGATTGCAATTTTTAAAATGAAATGTAAAACGCCAATTTAAAAAAAATATCCAACTCATCGATATTATATTTTGCAATGTTGATATTATGCGATGACAGTCACGTTATCAGCACTGCCACCGAGTTAACACCGCTGATTGCCTTTGTGTGCATTGACTTTGCCAAATGATCGTGAATTCATATGATAAATCTTCTTAAATCAAATAATTGTGGACTTTCTTTTAGTGTTTACTATCTGTGTCAATATCGGACATTGCCCGAAATTTCAACATTACTCTGGGATATGTATGCCGAGTGTATGCTATGCTTGAAACCAGTTGTGATTGGATCATTTTCAGTATGGATAGTTTGAAATTCATAACTTTTTTGCATACGGGAATGAAAAAATACCTTAATAAATATTAAAAACTAATATCTGATTTGGAATAGCGAATATGCAGATGGCAAATGTAAGAATATACATTCTTTGCGGATATGTTCCTATTATTGAAAATATGCGTCACATTAAACACACCCAACTATAAAAGTGTAATTAATTTTAGATATAAATATGAAATATAATTTTTTATAATTGACTATTGATATTAATATCACACATATTCACAGTTGTCTTCTTCGATGATAAACGAACAGAATATAATTCTAAGCCATAATTGCCAATTTTTATAATGGTCTTGGTTTTGAAAGACATTCAAAAATTTTTCGGAAATTCTGTTATTTGTTTTGATAGATGCAGAACGCATATAGTGGAATACACTTCACTCAAGAAGAGCGTATCAGAAATGGGTTACTTCATTTCGAAATACGTCGACCATGCTATATCAACTCAAAATTGTATGAAAGGAATATTTCGAATTTACTTCAGTTAATTTCGTTGTGGTTAAAATGTATTTAAATAAATTTAACCGAAATGTTATAAATTTTGTCAGGTTGTAAAATTGTCAAAATTTGGAAAAACAAAATTTAAAACATATAATTGTATTAAAGTTCTTTGAACCAAAACCCCTTTTTTGGAATACCCAAAACGTCATACAAAAAATTAATAAACATATGCAATATTATTTAACATATTAAAATAATAAAATTATAAAAAGATCAGAAACTTGTTTCTAATGTGTCTACAAAAAACCACTGTTTTTTGGGGGCAAACTGCGGTTTCCATACAATTTGTTGTTGTGTGTTTGTGTACTCGAAGTTTTGTTTAACTCAACAAAGGTGATGTTCTAGTACAAAACACACCATTTTTTTAATTAAGTTTATTATAAAACTGAACTATTGTGGCTAATTAAAACTTAGTTGATCTCATTAATTTTTGTGCATTATGTGGTGCATTTACGTACTCGACCCTCCTCATTAGAGTTAAACTATGGTGGCATCATTTGAATCCATTTGTATAAAGCAATTGTTGATTTTATTTAAACAAAAATGACTAATTAATTAAAGACAATAATAAAAGACTTCGTCCACTTGGCTTTAATGTAATTATACGCAAAATTCATGGGTGCGTGAAATGAAATACTTCGTTGATTTTTAATTTAATCAATGCAATCATAATCTAATATTATACAATTTATACGACACACGTTCATACATAGATATGTTTGTAGGTACATGATTACCGCATGTAAAAATTAAACAAAGGAATGTTAATGACACACATATTATAGTAAAGTTTCGAAAAAAAACTATGGAAATGCTATGCCATATTTTCATCAAAACTATTATTAAATACAATAGCAACAAGTTGCTTCCGTATGTTGATATTTTTATTCTGTTCATAGCATCAAAAAATAGAAAATAAAGCAAGGATTTATTTTCATAATTACACTTACTACAGGTCAAAATTAGATACCACTATAAAAATATAATAATAACGATAATTTTTTAAAAAAGTTCCACCGTGTTGCAATGGTGCGCGCTGAATATTCAACGGTGGCAAATGTTGGCTCAGTAATGTTGGCGAAATTTCCTGAGTATTTCAGCCATGTAAAACTTCTCTACAAGTGATGCCTTAAGACACGCCGTTCAGACTCGGCGATAAACAGTAGATCCCATATCGTTGAGCTAATTTGAATCGGGGTGCGCTCATTGATATGAGCCCGTATGGCATGTTTGTGGAACAATTATTATTACCCAGCAAAATAAGTCCTCCCAAAATCATGGGTTTTGTAAGGGATTTTTGGCAACCGTAACTACTCGCAAACCCCTTTCTTCCCCATTATTTTTACAAGGGCATGTCGCGCTCAGTTTGTAGTTATTTTATGACCACTAGAATAACTAGTTATTCTGTGGCCACTAGAAGTTGAAAAGTAAGTTGAAAAAATTCTATTTTTAGAACAGTTGATGTAGAGGCTTTTTTATTTTATCACACTTTTTACTTATATTTTACTTTATTTTATTTCGCTCGCTGTGCGAGTTGAACACACGAACCCTCTGATTTCTAGCCAAAGACACTACATACTATGCCACGCAAACGAACATTAAGGGTTGCTTAAGAACTTAAATGTGCAGTGCACATGTGCTGTTATTTTTTAATTAAAAAAAAACTCGCGTGCCGACTGTGAGCGTTGGACGGTGCCACCGTCCTCATTACTTAGTGAGGAGCAAAGTAAGTAGGTTTGCCTTGTAATTTTTCTAAGAAGTATCCCATTACTTTTCAGATTACTTGTAATGGGAAATGAAGCGTGTTTACATTACTTTGTAAGGAGTTACGTAATGACTACCGGATCCAATTTTTTGCTGGGTATTACACTGTACAATACCAAAAATAATTGCACGTAAAATCGGGCAGATTATGAAAGAGGACCGAAAAATAGATGGCACGTGTATCGGGATTTTGAATGTTTACGTCGGGAGGTAACCTGAATAGGGAGTCCAATATTTCGCTTTGTGATCTGTTTGTGAAATATTCGGAGTAAGATTCCTCGCAATTCTTGCATTTTAGGTTTATAGTGTCCTTGGCAATATTACTGAGAATGCTCTGCGAAACTTTATTGTGGAATATGTTAACTTTCTAACGTCTCGCTAAAGGTGTCTTTTTGGTCCCTTATTTAATAAAGTTTTTTAAATCTTCTTTAAGAGTGGGTCGCAGAGGATTCATATATTCCACAAAAATATCCACCATAAGAATACACAAAAACTGAAAAATATAAACAAAGGGTAGCAAATGTGAAGAAATAAAAACTCATATTAGGGTTAAAGACGCACTTTTTCCGAATACCCTCCAGATTGTCTAATAAAACATCATTTTAGAAGGAAAGTACCAGAGACGAAAATATTCTAAATCAAATTTTAATATAAGTTACAGAAAACATGAAATCTGTATAATATATTTACTAGTTAAGTGTCAGAATAAATTTTAGTAAAAAAACCCCAAATTTGTTGTTAAATTTTTTGCTTGCAATTATTTTGCACTTTTTTGAGTTGGCCCATGAAAGTAACATGAAACTTTATGCTAGACATATGTTGTCAAAGAATGAAATATTCTACGTAAAATTTCAAAATAAATCTCAGAATAAACTACCCAGCAAAAAAAGTCATTACTAAGTAATGACTTTATTCAGTAAAATTTGGCAGTAGTAACTACTTACAAATATACCGTAAAAGTCATTATTTTTACATTGGGATGTCATAGGAAGGAAGTACTTCCTTAAATATGTTTTTTAAGTACATACTTAACCACATACCGGCAGTCGAAAAGAAGCTAAAACACATAGTTCTATTTTTAGAAAAAATTGAGGTGAAATTATATTCAAATTCAACACTACACATCTTTTTGTTTTTTTTTTTTTCTTTTCAATCGATACCTACTAGTTTTGAACACACGAACTTCTGATTTGAAGCCAAACACACTACACACTAGGCCACTCGCACGAAGAACAAGGGTTGATTTAACTCATCCATGTACATTAACATGTTTTTGTAATTTTGTAAACATAAAACACCCATGCCGACGCTGAGCTTTGAACACACAACTCTAGAATTTGTAGTCGGACACACTAGCTCTGTGCCACCATACTCATTACTTAGTAAGTAAGTAGTAAGTGAAGAAGTTACTAGTTATGTGTAAACTGTTATATATATACTGCCTGATAATGCGGAGTGTAATGAGCACTCATTACCCGGTAATGCAAGAAGTAATGACATGTGCTTACCAAATTTTTGCTGGGTATATATGTAGACTTAACGGATTTTAAGAAAATTGCAGCAATAACTGGGGTATAATAACAAGAATTTGTATGTTGGTTTCCTTTTTTTGATAATTTGAAATGTTTCAGTTTTGAAACATAATCTCCTATAAAACGTCATTTTTTCAGTTGAACGCCAAAGAAAAAATCTGTAACGTAACCACTATCATGAAAAAAATTGCTCCAATTTGGGTATATACACAACATCATTTATTAAGGGTGAATTTCTGAATATATTGGATGAAAAAAATATCCAAAATTAAATTTCACAACCAAGCATCAAAACAAATAAATTTCCAGGTGTATATATGTATGTATACGAGAAAAATGATATATACAAATTTTTTGATTAGTTTATCTACAGCTTTTCTACTCATATTTCATATTCGGATGCCGAAGCATAATATATCATTGTTGTTTAAAATCGCAGCTCAAATGTGTGCAATTTTAAGCACATTACAACAACAAATACGTTGAAAATTACGCACATTTGTGCGGCATCCTGCCTATGGTTATCATTGCGATTTTGAACAAAAATAATTTAGAGTGTAGAAGACCAGAAAAGGAAGACAAAGCAGATTTTGCACGCCTAGCCGAATTTGGTATCTGTCCAAGGGTTGAAATCTTAATTCCCGGTCGAAGGTCAGCTGTTTTCATCAATTTTTAATTTGAAAACAAAATTACTAAAATTGACAAAAAGTCCACCAATACTTTTCGGAGTAATTTCCGATATCAAATGCTGGCATAACTCCTAAAATAGATATGTAAGTTATGTTCTTTTGGGGTTATGTCACGGCACCGTTTTTAATAAATACTTAATTGATGACTGTACAGTAGGGTTATATCTTTTCTGCATTTTTTGAAAAATATTAGGAAATACATTGTCACTTTCCCCTACCGTTAAACTAGTTTCCGCACCGATTGCATACATGTTCTTCATTGCAGTCTTTTTTCTTATACATATGTTTTCAATTATAATATTGAATAAGTTATTTATTATTGAAATTGAATATAACCCAGCAAAAATTTGGTAAGCACGAAGATACCACAGATCCAATCCCAGAAGATGGTATTGAATGTATACCTACCAGCCGAGCTGTTTAAAACCGGACGCGACACGCTGATAAGGTGTATGCATCAGCTAGTTAGCACCATTTGGCAGGAAGAACGAGTACCCGACGATTGGAACCTGAGTATCCTGTGTCCCGTCCACAAGAAGGGAGATAAGACTGTATGCTCTAACTATAGGGGCATAAGTCTACTCCCTATTGCCTACAAGATCGTGTCAGGGATATTGTGCGAACGACTAAAGCCTATGGTCAATGAGATAATTGGACCATACCAATGCGGCTTTAGACCTGGCAAGTTCACCATTGACCGGATATTTACCCTGCGGCAAATCCTGGGGAAGACCCAAGAGATGCAGATCGACACCTACCACCTTTTTGTCGATTATAAAGCAGCCCGCTGCGTTCAAAGGTATTCCGGCTTTGTAAAATCACTTTAACTGACACGAGATCCTCAGATAAAATAGGAAAGAACCTCTCTGAAGAGTTTTGTACCAAAAGAGGTTTCAGACAAGGATACAGCCTTTCGTGAGATCTCTTCAACATACTGCAGGAAAAGGTTATACGAGAGGCAAACGTCAAAAGAAGTGGCGCAATCTACACCAATAGTCACATGTTACATGCTTATGCTGATGATATAGACATCATGGGCAGATCAGTAAAAGAAGTAACTGATACCTTTATGAAGGTCTAAGGAGAATCTGCTAAAGTGGGTCTGGCGGTAAACGGTGAGAAGATCAAGTTGATGGTGTCGACGCGCATTGCGTCCATTGAGCTCGGACCGACTGTGGAAGTTGGTTCCTATAATATTGAGGTAGTAAAACACTTCGTCTACCTCGGCACCTCCGTAAACACAACAAATGACATCAGCTGTGAAATAAAAAGAAGAATTGTGTTGGCCAACAGATGCTACTTTGGTTTAAATAAGCAGTTTAAAAACAAAGCCACATCTCGTCAAACAAAAATAACGCTCTACACAACACTGATACTACCAGTGCTGATGTATGGCTCCGAAGCCTGGGTACTTGCGCAAGCAGATAAGGCAGTGCTTGGTGTGTTTGAGAGGAAATTTCTTCGAAAGATCTACGGGCCGATTTGCGTTGACGGTGAATATCGACGTCGTATGAACCACGAGCTATATTTGCTATACAACGACATCAATATATTTAAACGTATCGAGATGCAGCGATTTCGGTGGACGCAGAATTGTCAGGCCAAAGAATAGATGGCGCAAAAAAGTGGATGAAGAGATGACAAGGCGCGGTATCCCAGAAAGCGAAGCACTAAACAGAGAGAATTGGAGATCTTTCCTTAGTTCGGTCTATGGAACAAACGTTCTGTAATGGGCCAGCTAAGTAAGTAACCCGGCCGGCGGTGAGCGTTTAACACACTACCCTCTGATTTGTAGTCGGACAAACACGCTCTGTTCCACCGTACTCATTACTTAGTAAGGAGTAACATAAGTATTTATTTTTGTTTACATTACTTTGTAATGGGTTACATAATGACAAACGGATCCGAATTTTTTCTGGGTGAAGACCTCAAATGTCAGCCGGTTCGATCGAAAATTGTAGCTAAAATCATCAAAATACCAAAAATGTATTGAAAATGTATTGTGTTGACGATTTTTGGTGAAGAAATTTTTTGGTCATTATTTGGAACTTCAATGTTCAAGTGATTCGGTCAAAAAATGTAGCTAAAAGCCTCAAAATACTTTAAATAGAGAGGTGCCGTTTTATGGGGACCTATCCTGGCATTTTTTATTTGAGAAGTTTTTTGTACATTGAGAACCTCAAATGCCAAATTTCAGCTATTTCGGTCAAAAATGTAGCTAAAAGCCTCAAAATACTTTAAAGCACGAGGTACCGTTGCATGTGGCCTATACCAAAACGTGGACCTATCTCCACCATTTTTTGAGCAGAAGTTTTTTGACTCCAAGTGCCAAATTGAAGATCTTCTTCTAGATCTTCGTAGAATTATATCCTGATCAAGAATATATATAATTTATTTTATCGCAAATGATTAGTTCGACGTGTTACAAACAGACAAACAAACTTAATATACCCTCCATACAATGGTGGAGGGTATTCAAATATGCGAAAATCAGACATATGTATGTAATTCACGAAATTTGAAATTAACGGTTCTTTTTTGTCAGACCATACTATTTTTGTCAATACATACTATTCTCCAACTAACTTCAAACATTTTGGAAAGGTTCCCCTAAAAAATATTAGGCTGTGTATTTTTTTAATTCAAGGAAAAATGGCCGACCTACAGTCTTTAGGCTAACGTGGTTATGCCCACTTGAATAGATGAAAATTGTGCCTCATCGATTAAATCGTTTTAGACCCCAAGTATGTATGTTTACACAAAAGCCATTTCAGATAAACTTTGCACCTCGTAATATTTGGCCAAATATTTAGTTTTTTTGGGGGTTACAAAGCTTTTCCCCAGAAATTGGTAGTATAGGTCCACGTTTTAATATATCCCCCATAGCACGGCATCGGCGGATTTTTTTGGTATTTTATAGGTTTTAACCACATTATCTTAAGGAAATGGCTGAAATGGCTGGCTTTGGGGCTACAAAACTTTCCTCCAGAAATTTGTTATAGAGGTTTACGTTTTGATATAGCCCCCATAGCACGGTACCTCTCGATTTACGGTACTTTGAAATTTCAGCCACTTCAGTTAGATAATGTGGCTAAACATTATCTAACCGAAGTGGCTGAAATTTGGAACTTAACCTTCTTGGACTTTCCCCAGAAATTGGTCAGTATAGGTCCACGTTTTAATAATATTCGGTATTTTGTAGGTTTTAACCACTTTATCTAACCAAAATGGCTGAAATTTGGCACATAGTCTTCGCTGGGGTTAAAATTTTTAAGAATTTTTTTAGTATATGTCCATGTTTTGATATAGTTTCCATATACCGTAGAATAACTTGTTAAAATAATTGGTTATTAGGGTGTTTTGTAAGTAGTACTATAAGAACCCAATATTTGGTAATGACTAATTGTTTTTCTGGATAGATCTTCCTTTGGCCTACAAATATTCCCAGATATTTGTTAGTATTGGTCCACGTTTTGGCATAGCCCCTATATATCCGCATTTTCGGCCTGAACTTGATGTAATTGAAAAAGACTTCTTCTGTGGTAAATATCGTTTTGTTCTCCAGCCAACACAATGACAACAAGATTTTTTTGTTCAATTTATAAAAAAAACAAGTAGATACCTTGAATCTTCAATTTAGACAAAAAGAAGTAAAAATGACACATTTAATGAAGCCTTTTTTGGTTTTCAAACCCAAAACCGTCAAGGTAAACAAAATGTTTATTTAATTAAGCGGCTGACAACTACTACAGCATTGAAAATTAACAGCAATAAAAACAAAATTAATTCTAAGACGTCGGTTAAATGTGTAGCTTCTTTATATTATTAAAATATGTTCGTGGATTTTATAATTAGATTGTAGTACATACATACATATGGGTGTCTATACATACATCTGTGTATTTGTGTTATGGTATGATACGACCCAGTGCCCTTAGTTGCGCAGCCATTTGGATGGTGGTAAAATACACAATTCAAGGTCATTTCAAGAGCATTACTACCAAATTGCAACACCTCAAAAATTAGCAATATAATTTGGCGTAATTACATACATACATACACTCTTGAAGTGTATAATAGTTTTCATTGTATTCAACAACATGGAAATCAGTATAATATTGAGCCCAAAACTATCCATTGGGGAGCAATAAATATGCTACAAAATAAAATAAATAAAAAAAACTGCTGGAACACAAACATTTTGCCACACAACTAAGAATATCTGTCGGATGATGCTTTTATATGAGGTATTTAGAACAAGTAAAAAAGTACCATCAACTTAGCCGACAGAGACTAGAGATGAATCTAAATGTGCTAAAAGCAGATTAAATACCATTTTCGCAGGTGACAAAGAAGTTTTCGAAGTTTTCAACATACATTTTTAAGCGTTTGTGAGGAAGGTATCATAAACAGTGAGCTTATTTTTTTCACTGACAGACCTAATCAACACAGAATAAAATTATAGCATTGAAACGAATACTACTTAAAACTTTAGTGCGAGAGATGTTGGAAGAAGTTAAAAACTTGGGTTGGGAATCGTCCACTAGAAAAAGCAGCCTACTATGAAAAAACGAAAGAAAAGAAAAACAAACCCCTCTAAAGTTGACGAACCCGCAAACGTTTTAAGGACCATGATCTGCGAATCTGCACCTGGAAAGTTCGCACTCTTTATAGAGATGGTGCAGGTTACGCATTGGCAGATGTACTTGAAAAGTACAAGGCCAACATTACTGCCACACAGGAAATACAATGGATTGGGAAAGGCGTCACAACAACACCTAAAGGTGACGCACTGTGTTATGGCTGTCATAACCCAAAGCATGAGTTTGTTTGCGGATTTGTAGTTGGTCGGAGGTTAAAACATCTGGTCTCCAGCTTCACCGCAGTAAATGAAAGACTCGCAGCATTTCGATTAAAAGTAAAATTCTTCAACATCAGCTTTATTTGCGCTCATGCTCCCACTGAAGACAAGGACGAACAGAACAAAGATATATATTTACGAGCGCTTAGAAGAAACTTATGACCGTTGCCCTGCCCACGACATTAAAATTATACTAGGCGATGTCAATGCCAAAATTGGAAAGGAGAATATCTTTGGCCCAACAGTCGGGAAATTCAGTCTCCACAGTGAAACATCTGACAATGGTATGAGGCTGATAGACTTTGCAGCTGAAAAAAACATGGTACTTAGCAGTACCAGATTTAAGCATCTCGATATTCATAAGGGCACCTGGCTGTCTCCATATCAAAGAAGAAGCAATCAAATTGATCATGTTGTGATAGATGGAAGACATTCATCGAGCGTGTTGGATATACATCGTTCCGAGGAGCAATTATAGATTCGGACCACTACCTTGTTGTAGCAAAGGTACGTACCCGTCTAAACGTTGCATATAAAGCATGAACAGATACAACGCGGAAGTTGGACATCGGTAAGCTGCAATCACTACAGATAGCCACAGCATATTCCAATTGCTTAATGAAAGCACTCCTCGTGCCCATAACATATCAGCACAGTGGCAAAATATTGCCCACTCCATGCAAACAGCCGCAAAATCCATACTTGGGTACCAGAGACCTCCACCAAGGAATCCATGGTAGGACCAGGAGTGTCGTGCTGCTACCGAAGAGAAAAGTGCGGCATATAGGGCTACTCTACAATCAGTAGCAACGCGTAGCGCACGACAGAGATATCGGGAGAAAAGGACAGAGGAGAAACGTCTTTTCCGCAGGAAAAAGAGAGAAATGGAAAGACGGGAAAGTGAAAAAATCGAGATTACAGGAGCCAGAATGAAGTCCGAACGTTCGACCACAGAGTGAAACATCAAACTGATGGCTTTGGTACAGACACATCCTCCTGTAGAGACCAGCAAGGTAATTTGGTAACTGATACATACATATAGTGTGCTCAGGATATGGAAAGAACATTTCTCCAAACTGTAGGTATCCGATAGTAGCGAAGACGGCGAAGATACCACAGATCCAATCACAGAAGATGTTATTGAATGTATACCGCCCAGCCAAGATGAGGTAAAGACAGCAATAAGTCGGCTGAAGAATAATAAAGCAGCAGGAGCTGATGGCCTACCAGCCGAGCTGTTTAAGACCGGAGGCGACACGCTGATAAGGTGTATGCATCAGCTAGTTAGCTCGATCTGGCAGGAAGAACGCGTACCCGATTATTGTAAACTGAGCATCCTGTGTCCCGTCCATAAGAAAGGAGATAAGACTGTATGCTCTAACTATAGAGACATAAGTCTACTCCCTATTGCCTACAAGATCGTGTCAGGGATATTGTGCGAAAGACTAGAGCCTATGGTCAACGAGATAATTGGACCATACCAATGCGGCTTTAGACCTGGCAAGACCACCATTGAACAGATATTTACTCTGCGGCAAATCCCGGAGAAGACCCAAGAGATACAGATCGACACCTGCCAACTTTTTTGTCGATTATAAAGCAGCCTTCGACAGCCCGCTGCGTTCAAAGGTATTCCAAGCCATGTCTGAATTTGGTATCCCCGCAAAGCTCATTCGGCTTTGTAAAATAACTCTAACTGACACGAGATCCTCAGTTAAAATAGGAAAGAACCTCTCCGAAGAGTTTTGTACCAAAAGAGGTTTCAGACAAGGAGACAGCCTTTCGTGTGATCTCTTCAACATCCCGCTGGAAAAGGTTATACGAGAGGCAAACGTCAAAAGAAGTGGCACAATCTACACCAGTAGTCACATGTTACTTGCTTATGCTGAAGATATAGACATCATGGGACGATCAGTAAAAGAAGTAACCGATACCTTTATGAAGGTCGAAGGATAATCTGCTAAAGTGGGTCTGGCGGTAAACGGCGAGAAGACAAGTTGATGGTGTCGACGCGCAATACGTCCATTGAGCTCAGACCAACTGTGGAAGTTGGTCCCTATAATTTTGAGGTAGTAAAAGACCTCGGCACCTCCATTAACACAACAAACGACATCAGTTGTGAAATAAAAAGAAGAATTGTATAGCCCAACAGATGCTACTTTGGTTTAAGTAAGCAGTTTAAAAACAAAGCCACATCTCGTCAAACAAAAATATCGCTGTACAAAACACTGATACTACCCGTGCTGATGTGTGGCTCCAAAGCCTGGATACTTGCGCAAGCAGACATGGCAGTGCTTGGTGTGTTTGAGAGAAAAAGTCTTCGATGGCGTATAAATACGAACCGCTTGGCGGTGCACGCAGAATTGGCAGGCCAAGGAATAGATGGCGGAAACATGTTGATGAGGAGATGAAAAGGCGCGGTATTCCAGAGTGCGAAGCAACAAATAGAGAGAATTGGAGATCTTTTCTTAGTTCGGCCTATGGAACAAATGTTCTGTAATGGGCCAGATAAGTAAGTAAGTTCATGCAGTAACAATTTTGAGTTGGTGGAAGAAGTGCACAAGGATGCCTCTATCTCACGGTACGTTTATGAAAAAAAATTCAAACTTTCCAATGAAGATGTCAAATGACTCCTGGCAAAACGTAGTCCTCGTACGTTCCTGTGGCACAGTATGAAGTGTGTTTACCTAATATGTAATGCAAAATAATAAGGGGGTGTGGTGAAATGAAAATTCTGTAAAATTTTCAAATTAATTAAAAAACAAGTAAGAAAAGTCTATAGTCGGACGGAGCCGACCATGGGATACACTATACCACTATCCCTGGACAATCGCTCTCCACGGAACTTCTTTTCAATGATTGTGAAAATTTAATTATGAAATATCAGAGATGTAATGTATAATACTTATGACCAAAACCAAGCATGACAAAGACATTTTTGTAGCAGGAAATGAAAATTTAGTTCACACAAACTAAAATATAATGAAACCCACTTATGTAGTACTACTACTTCCGTTGTTTAACCGCTACGTTATTGATATTTTTACCAATTTCACATAAAAGTTTCAGTCCATTTAACCCGCTAAGTATTATCTGATCTTCACGTTGGTTTGTACGCTTCTTCTTCATCATAAACTCAAACTTTGTTTAAAATTTTGCGGGTTATTATTTTGACCTACAGAGACGCTACAAAATTGGTTACAATTTTGTTTTTGGTCCATTTCATTCCCTGAACATTTCAGGATCATCAGCAAAAACTAATCATTTCTATTCTGGCCCGAACCCAACCTCCTTAAAAAATTCGTTACAATCGGTCCATAATTGCGGCCTTGAGCTTGTTTACAATTTTTAATGGACGGGCACACATCGCTAAATCGCTTTACTTCGTCGAGATATGAATTTTGGCACACCAAATAAGGGGTCTAGGACGAATATTTCGTGGTGTTACATAAACTTTTGGAGAGACAATATGTAGCATGGGATACAAATGCGGTTCTCTACACAGAACCCATTATATATTAGGCAGTAGGCCCGTTATCTAGCAAACACTTTATTGCAATTTACATCAGAGGAAAGGTCAGTAGTTTTTTCCCATATGTAGGCCACTTTGCGAAATATATATGTCCTCAAGGAATTACAATATCGACCAAAATAATTTTTTTTATATTTTTCATACAAAAGTAATGGTCCATTTCAGCCGCTAAAGAATATCAGATCATCATTCAAAATTGTAGGCATCTTTTTCGACCTATACTCTTACCCGGTTCAAAATTTCGTGACTATTGATGTAGAATTGCGAATTCTAGCGAGTTTATTATTACACTACAAACAAATAACGGAATATATTAGGCTGTAACTCTGTTATCTGATCATGCACACCAACATAATTGCCATCAATTGAAAGGTCAAGCGTTCCACTTTCAAGTATATCTCACTTGTCCGCAATGTCACTTCCAGGAATTAAGATATAAGCTGTATATTAAAAATTTTCACAATTCTCACACAAAAGTTTTGGTCCATTTAACCCTCTAAATATTATCCGATCGCCATCTCAAATTGCAAGCTTCTCCTTTGTGATATACTCTTACCTTATTTAAAATTACGCGTTGATCGGACTATTATTGAGACCTACAGAGCCGCTAAAAAATTGGATAAATATTATGTTTTTGGTCCATTTCAGCCGCTAAATATTTCACGATCATCACCAATAAGAATATGGATCTATTCTGATCTGAACCCGACCTCCATACAAAATTTCGTGACGATACGGTCCATAATTACGGCCTGGAGCGTGTTTACAATTTATAATGGACAGACGAACGGACGGACAGACACACATCTCAAAATCGCTTTATCTCGTCGAGATATGAAGATTGGTATACCACATTGGGAGTCTCCGACGAATATTTCACGGTGTTACATGAATTTTTACGAAAACAAACTTATAATACCCTTTTCCACATTGTGGTATAGGGTATAAAAAACACAAACTTAAAAATTTCTTCAAAAATTAAAAAAAAAAACATATCCCTTGAGTTTTCATAAAACTCATATACATAACTGATATAAAAACTCATACCCAGCAAAAAGTTTGCCTCCAAAGAGGCAGTTAAATGATATGTACAGGTGATCTGGAAGTGCATCAAATTATGCATTTTCACTCATGATTTTTACAAGAGCGTGACTACGGAAAGAGGCACTCCATTGCACTGCATTTTAACTGACCCTTTGTCAATGCATTTTAACTGACCCTCTGGCACTGCATTTTAACTGACCCTTTGGCATTGCATTTTAACTAACCCCTTGGGGTAGAATAGGAGGCAGTCCAAAGCACGTGTTTTGATGCATTCTGCGGAAATTGTCCAAGCCATTACAAAATATGCCAGAACAAATAAAATGCATTATTCGTGTAAAACAAAAATATTAAGAACTTTATTACATTAACACAAATTATGAAAATTCTCCATTGAATTCAATCGCAAACATGCGTGTTTCCTCCGCTCTCCATTTGTTCCAAGCTGAACTGTTTCTCCCCATCACCAGTTAAGATTTCGACATGTACTCCAACAGCACTCCATTCGGAAATTTTATTCTCTTGAGTTACCGGAAAAATGTTCACAAATGAAATATTATTTAGTTTGTATTAACAAATGTTTGAAAATGTTAACACGCTTATCTCTTATTGGAAAATGTATGCCGCTGCCTGTAGAGATGTACAAACTGATTTATGTACATGTAGGGATCTCTAACAACTGCTAATAATATGTAGCGAACGGAGTGCCTTTTTCACGACTCCGTTTGGACTGCATCCGGATGCTGTTAAATTGTGAGAAATTGGAGTGCCTTTTTCACGACTCCGCTGAACTGCATCCGGATGTTGTTAAAATGTGACAAGTGGATGTGATTCTTTGGATTGCATCCAAATGCGGTAAAAATGTGAGGACTGGAGTGCCTTTTTCACGACTCCGTTTGAACTGCATCAAAACATGCCGTGACAGAACTAGTCCACATTGCACTACTTCCAATTTATTTTGCTGGGTATATTTAAAAATGTCGATTTGTGTAAAAAAGCTGTAATTAACCCTTTCGACCCCAACGTTGCTTATAAGGAACTTCGATTTTTAGCATGGTTTAACTTGAAACTGATGGGATTTTCTTATCAAATCTCGCATTGGTTTCGTTAATTGAAGTTCTGAGAATAAGAAACAACAGCCAAAATATTGGTTATGTGACGATCGACCTATTTATTGTGCATTATTCACTATGAAGTCTAGCAAATCGCGCGCTCTAAAAAAATAGTGCGTAAAGTAAAGTTAAAAAAAATATTTTTAAATAATAATTTTAAAAAACAAATACGCATTGTTATTACTAACAGGTATAGTTATAAAACAAAAATAGCATTTTCAAAAAATGTGTCATTGTTTCTTTACAATATTTTTTTCTTTTTTGAAGTTGCTTATAAGCAACTTTGGTCCACAGTGATAGTGAAAACCATTGAAATCGAAAATATGAACAAACCACCTAAACGGCTCTGGAAACAAATATACAAGCCATTCTGGCGTTCGACTGAAACAAGTCTTCTGAAGAAGAGTGCGAAGATGAAGAAGAAGAGTTTATGTAGAATGGTTTGAACGAAATTTTGGAAAGAGGTGAAGAAATAGAGATCAATTTGCTAGAAGATAGCACCATTGAACTACGTGTTGTAAAGTATCCAGAGAGAGTCGAGCGTCATGTTCCAGTTCCAAGCGCCGTGAAGTTATTTACGACCTGCCAAATTCGTCATTGGGTGGTATGGGAGAAAAAGGTCGACGTCGTTTTAGCAAGACAGGAACACCTGTGTCAAAGTGGGGTGTTCATCTATGTTCAAATAAAAGTAAAAATTTTTTCTTGCCTATCATACTAAGGTATTATCGATATAATATATAATATTGTATCAAAAATGATTCTTAAAGAATAAATAACAAGCAATTTGAATGTTCTTATAAATTTGTTTTAATTTACTAATGCCATGAAATACTACCTCAACGGCCCGAAGTTGCTTATAAGCAACTTCCAATATCTGGTTCCCCAATAACTCCCGAAGTTTCAAATCTTCAAAAATCCTTAATTTGGAGCTAACAAACTTTGCTATCACAAAAAACTAATTTTTAGACATTCGGTTCTGGAGCGGGGCCGAAAGGGTTAACATGGGAAACGGTATGGAAAGAACACACATTTTTACACATGTAATTTCATAAACTTAAAAAAAATTTAAACAGACTGAACGGGACAGGTACAATATAGACTGAAAGAAGACACTCTCGGGCGTCATTTACGTTGAATACGAAACCTTGTTCCATATTGTTCCCGAAATGTTCTATTCCTGGCCTCTAAGTGTAATAATTATGTACCTACTCCATGTTTTGTCAATGTATTTTACAGCCATAGGCTGTATGTAGGTATATAAATTTGTTGACTTTGTCCAGTTGGTAATAAAAGATGAGTCATCGTTAGAAGCTTCCACATCGTAGTTATTCTTTCCGCATTTTTTATGAACATAGTCCCATAGCAATACTAGGCGCAGTGGTAGAGGAAGGCCATTTAACGGGTTTCGTTCAAATTTTAAGCTCCAGTCTAAATGTTTTCGAAAACATATGTATTTTTCTTATTTCATTAACATTGTCAATTTTTCATGAACGCCACTGATTTATTTTAAAATAAGAATTAAAATATTGTTTTGAATTCCAATAAACCTAAACTACAAGGTGGCGCAAAAGTAAACTTCCGATGTTTTTTGGCTGTAATTTAAAAAAAATGAAAAACTTTGATTCTTCTTGTGGATTATTTCTATTTGATATTTTAATTTTTTTTAAGTTCATGTTGAGAATATGCTGTCAGATGAATGGCCGCCGCCACAGTTTATTGTCATTTGAGCCCCTTTTTATGGCATTTTCCATCACTTTGGCCCACACTTCCGGCGATAGGTCCTCACATTCTTGACGGATATTGTCTTTAAGAGCTGAAAGAGTCTGAGGCTTGTTGACATAAACCCGCGACTTCAAAAAGCCCCACAAAAAGAAATCTGGACGAATCTGCGACGAAATTCACGTTGTGCCAAAGTCACCGACCGATTATTGGTCAAATAAATAGTCACCAATATTCCGCGTTCTGTAACATTGTTTATTAACGTGTATTTCGCATGTGTTTACTACACAAATCTCAAAACATAACTGACATTAGGGGCCAATCGCAAAATTTATAGCATTTTCTGATAGGAGGATTACTTTTATGTCACCTTGTATGTTCAGATTCCCCAATGTTATGTGATGTTTTTGCAAACAAAGATCTCCCCATATTTGACAAACATTTTTTTATTTGTTTTTTGCTTTTGGACTGAATTTGTATACAAATAACATTCATATATGTCGACAAATATGTATTGAAAGTTAATTCATAATTGTGATATTTAATGGAAAATGCCATTAGTGCAGTAACAATAAGATCTCATCAGCAATATTCAAACACTCACACACAAATATGTATGTTGGTATGTTTATCTAACCAGAGGGAGACACTTGAATGGACAAATGATGTTGATCAGCATCAGCACCAGTCAGGTTTTTTGTTTATTTCTGGTGCAAAACTCTGTGAGTATTTCAAAGTCAAACCTAGTCAAAAATGTTTGTGCATTCATAACAACATTGTTTGAGATCCAAACAAGTTATCCGGCCACCTTAGTAGAGCCATAGCAGCCGCCAACACATTAAACCTTTTTGAATGGGACCTCAAATACCGAGCTACAAATACTCTGCTGTGTAGCTCCAAACTAAATAGTTCAAGTTTTTTTTGTGTCTTATGTTTGGAGCTGAAAAAAGCCCCAGCTTTAAAAATAAACAAGCCGTTAGTCAGTCAGACAGTTAGTCACTAATAATATTTTATGATTATTTAAAACACATTGTGCCACTTGGCGGCTGACAGGTTCGTTAAAAAAGCAAGCCCTTCAAAATAAAAAAAAAAACAACAACAACGACTAATTTGAAAACTCTACTAAAACTACTAAATAGTTACCGCCGATCAGCCCGTTTGCTTTTAGTTTTGCTTTTTTATTTACACAGCACAAACGTTATTGCTTCACTAAATATTGTTATTGCAGCAGCTGTAGACGCTGCTGCTGCATGACACAGACATTTTACAGCGGATGCAGTCAAATTCAAATAATGCATTAGGGCCAGAGTTTCCCAATTCGAATGGAGTTAAATCAGCCATTTAGGCATAACATTTAAATGTGAATGGATGCACGCATGTTTGTGAGAAAGGCTTTAAGTTCGACCGGAACTTTATATACCCTTCACCACAAACTGTATTGAATTAAGTAAAACAATTAGTTTGCTTTCGTTTATGAAAGTACTCAGCTATTCTTCATGATAAGGAGCAGAATATCTTATCTGACGAAAATAACTTTATATTGACAATTGTCTTGCACTTCAGAAGGAAAATGTAGCAGAACCCTCTAAAAAAGCTCACATGGGGCGTCATTGTTGTTCTTTCCAAAATATGGACCAATATTTACAATTTTCCGAATTCCAAAAATCAAAACCTTTTTTTGTGAGTAAGTTCTCTATCTTCTGGGAACACAAAATTAAAGTTCGGTAGAAATATGTATCTAAAACTGACTAACTGATTTTTTGCAAGGAATGTGGAGATACCAAATTTCAGTCATTTCGATTCAATAATGTGGCTAAAACATTCAGAATACCGAAAATCGGGAGTACCGTTCTATGAAACAAAAAAAAAAAAACATTGTTCCACAACATCCCATACGGGACAAGGGAGACTTCTCTCATATCAATGAGTGCACCCCGATTCATATTTAGCTCAATGACATGGGACCTACTGTTTATCGCCGAGTCCGAACGGCGTGTCTTAAGACACCACTTGTGGAGAAGTTTTTCAAGGCTGAAATACTCAGGAAATGTCGCCAACATTACTCAGGGGTATTTTGCCACCGTTGAAAAATGTTTGATATTGCCTGGCGGGGGAATCGAACCACCGACCTTCTGCGTGCAAGGCGGGCGTGCATACCATTGCACCACGGTGGCACCCGTACTATGAAGCTGTATCAAAACATCGACCTGTAATAAGAAATTTCTGTTGCAAAGTTTTGTAACTCCAACGAATACTAAATACCAAATTTCAGTCATTTATGTAGAATAGTGTGCACGGTGCTCTTGAACCAACTTGAAATGAAGGGAGCTTACATCTGGAAAGTTTTTGCGGATTCTGAAACTACAATATTCATAGATGAAAAAATCAAAAAACCAAAAAAATCAGCGGAACGCTTTTTAAATAAATCGAAGACAAAGTTCACATTTTTAGAGTTTTTTTGGTTTTTACAATTGTGCTCGGAAACCATGAGACCTATCGAAATGGGGTTAGCAGTGAAAATTCTCAACAAGATTGGCCTTTATGGTATTATCGTAGGTTTTACTGGTTTTGAGATATAAAAGTTCAAATTGGGACAATGCACTGCCTGTATCGCCTCCTTATAAAACAATGTCATGTTCGGCGCGCCTTAACGAACTCTAAATAAAAACCGCTTACACCTCGGAAGTTTTTGCGGATTCTAAAACAGCAATGTTCATTGATGATTTATAAGGAGACGATACAGTCAGTGAATTGTCCCAATCTGATCTCCTGTATCTCAAAAATGGTAAAACCTAAAGGGCAATCTTGTAGAGAATTTTCGGGTCAGCTTTTTTCGGTCAGTTTTTGCAGTTCTACAGGGTTTTGGGGTCAGCTGCTCAATTCGGCACTGGACCTTCGGGTTTACAGTTCTACAGGGCCTTCGGGTCAGATATTCCACTCTGCACTGAACCTTCAGGTTTTTCAGTTCTACAGGGCTTTCGAGTCAGATGTTCAATTCGGTACTGTACCTTTGGTCTTACAGTTCTTCAGGTCCTTCGGGTCAGCCATTCCCCTCGGCACTGGACCTTTGTGTTTTTCAGTTCTACAGGGCTTTCGTGTCAGCAGATCAATTCGGCACCTTGGGGACAGCTGTTCCACACGGCACTGGACCTTCGGGTTTATAGTTCAACATGGCCTTCGGGTTTGCTGTTCAGTTCGTCACTGGACCTTCGGGTTCATAGTTCTACAGGACCTTCAGTAGTGTGATTCTCTAACTCATTTTTTTTAGTTAACGACAAATGTCGGTAAAATTAAAATGCTTATAATTTTGGTAATTAACGATGTTCTTCAGTAAGTTGGCGACGAATAAAAAGCAGTCGTAAAGTTCTACCGATAGCAAGAGTGTTGTCAACTTTTATTTGATCTTTTCATTCCAAATTTTGCGTTTTAAAATTACCGATTTTTGTCGGTAACTCAAGAAATGAGTTAGAGAATCACACTACTGGTCAGCTGTTCCACTCGGCATTGAACCTTCGGGTTTGCAGTTCTATAGGGCCTTCGGGTCAGCTGTTTCACTGTTTGGGTAATAGTAGTACATTGTAGAAGCTAGACCGTAGCCCTAGACAAACACCAGAGCGACGAATCGATCGTGTCAACACCCGTACCCATCGTATTCCAGGACATCGATACCCGAGGGTTAAACACCTTCCTTCCCCGAGTATCAACAGCCGAACGCCGTATCTATAGTGTTCCCGAACATCAACAGCCGAACGCAAAATAAATCGGATCGACGAGCATCATCAGCCGAACACCGAATCCATCCTATTCCCGAACATCAACACCTGGACACCAAATCCATGAGCCCCCGAGCATCAGTAGCCGAACGCCGAATCCACTATGTTCCCGAACCTTATCACCCGGACTCCTAATCCACCTGGTTTCCGATTATCTACAAACCGTCATCCCGATTACCTGTGAACCGTCGTCTTCATAGCAGATACCCGATCATCTACAACCCGTCATCCCGATTACCTACAAACCGTCATCAATATACCAGGTTTTCGAATATCTACGAACCACCAGCGAAACCACCGTGTCCTGATATCCAACAAACCCTTCAGCAACCACCGATTCAGACGAGCCATCCGAACACTTATCACGAAACACCCCAACTGGCAAGCTCCAGTTAACCTAACCACCTTCACGCCAACGATCGATCCATAATCCATACCCATTGAACATATTCTTATTGTATAGCCCCAACAAAGACAAATACCAAATATTAGCCATTTCGATGCGATATTGAGCCCACAACCTTCAAAATACCGAAAATCGGGTGGTATCCTTCTATGGGGACTCTATGAAAACGTGTACCTATACTCAAAATTCTTTTCAGGAATGTTCTATACCTCCATCAAAGAATAAATATCAAATATCATTTATTTTGGTTTGATAATGGTGCTACAACTTTCAAAATACCGAAGATCGGGAGGGACAGTTCTATGGGGGCTATACCGATAAATTTCAGGTGGAAAGTTTTATACCCCGACGAAGACAAAATACCAAATATCAGCACTTTCGGTGCGATATTTAGTCCACAATCTTCAAAGTAACGAAAATCGAGAGGTACCCTTCTATGGGGACCATATGATATCTTGGACCTATACTCACAATTCCCTTCTGGAATGTTTTATACCCCCATCGAAGACTTACAGCCTGCTTCTGTATGTCGAAACGAAAATGTGTGCGAATGAAAAACTACCAAACTCGTGTGTGTGTTTTCAAATTTGTTTTTGTTTTGAAGCAAAAGCAAAGGTAATAGTATTTCGAAAGCTAAAGTGTGGGTGTAATTCATTCGCACACATTTTCGACATACAGAAACAGGCCCTTAGAATAAAATGTTAGCCATTTCGGTTTGTTAATGATGCTGAAAGTTTCAACATACAGAAAATCGAGAGTTACCGTTCTATGGGGGATATTCGAAGACGTTGACCTACACCTACAAATTTCAAGTTGAACGTTTTATACCCCCGTTTTATATTGCCGTCTAGGGAGTTCAGAACATTTTTCTCACATACATATGTAGGAAATAGCTGCGGATATTAGAATGCCAAGGTAATTGGTGATCGGAGTTATGCTACCATCGATCATGACATTCAGGTCAGTGTTCACTTCCGCGGACCACGTGGTGAATAGGATGGCCGAAGATTTGGTGGGGTATATTTGCATATTCTTTGCGAGGTAAAAGGGTGCAAGATCAGTCAAATAGGAGTTCAACCTTTTATAAATGACTTCAGGGAAGGCAATTGACTACATGATCGTACAATCACCCGCACATGTTATGATCTCAATGCCGTCGGGGGTGGATGTAAAACAGTTCCGGAGATACAACCCTAACTTGTTTCACTTTATGAGGCTTTATCTTCTTGTTCGCGAATTCCAAGTACGACTTTCAAAATTGGTCGGAGAGTAGCCTGCTCAATGTCCTCAAACAGCGTGGAGTGTTTTACAGTATAAAAGGCGTCTGATATGTCGAGCGCCACTAACACTCTCCTATTCCGCGGCTTGTTCTGGACTGGGCAAATATGTGTAGAGATGGCGTGCAACGCTGTGCTGCTTACCGGACCCATACTGATGGTCTGCAACTAAAAAACTATTTCTGATGCTGGGGAGGATTAAAGCCTCAAGAGTCTTCGCTACGAGCAACAAAAGCGAAACCAGTCTGTACGATTCACCTTTGCTGGCATCCTGGAATAGCTTCGGTGAGTTTGAACTCCCATCAGGTTTCATCAGTGCCCAACGCTTTGGATGGCATTCGCAATATCATCCATTGTAAATTGTGATGGTTCCTCCTCGACAGGAAGAAATTTAATGCGACGTTGTACTCTTCTATTCACCTTGACAGGTCAAGACTTGTACCACTCAGTTAGACCAAAAATAAGCCTTCTTTGTGGGAATCTCTGCATAAGGAGGCAAACCTTTAGGCCTTTAACAATTTGCAATGATTTAACACCAATGTTTTTTTTTCAACTTCTCACTCAAAATGCAATTTTCAGTACATTGTAACATAGGCATAGCCTGCAGTTGTTACGGTGTTGTGTACAATTACTCTACCTCAATTGTTCCGATGGCGAGATGTAATTTAAAATTCTGTTAATGCGATTCATTTTAGTTTTCGCCAAATCATTTGATTGTTCATTAGAGAATGACTATTGAATTTTGACATTACAAATGAACATTTTTTTCCTTTGAGGGGGAATGTGTGAATTGCATTCAAATGTTATAGAATTTAAATTTTTACATCATAATCGAACTTTTATTTATTAGAGAACTGATGAGAATTTGCTACGAGATGGAAAAATTCAGCGTAAGCATTTGTTAGCGATTACACACAATTCACTGTTCCAAGCCAGAGTTCGCATTCATTTAATGAATTGTATGTAGACACGGTGCTCTTGAATCAACTTTAAATGAAAGGAGCTTACATTTGGGCAGTTTTTGCGGATTCTGAAACTACAATTTTCATAGATAAGTTTAAAGTTAGTTAATGCGCACCGTACATGAAATTGTTACAGTGTTTTATGTAACTTGCTTTGGCGTCCGTTTAGTTCAAATCTGGCAACTCAATTTTGACACAGTTGCAGTTGACCAATCGGACTAAAACTTTGCACACTTTTCAGATTTGGATGACAATACATAAATATGATGAAATTTCTCAAATAAAACGCTTGCATTTAAATTATAAATGGTGGCAAAATTAAACGGCAAGCGTTTATTGAGGCTAAGCGACAAATTATTTCAGTTCAGGAGCACCGTGTACACCATCATCCATTATTATTATTATTATTATTATTATTATTATTATTATTATTATTATTATTATTTTTTTTCAGTATTTTCAAAGTTTTAGCCACATTATCCCATAAATGACTGAAATTTACCTCTTAGTCTTCGCTGGGTGTATACAACTTTTCACCAGAATTTTTCGGTATAGGTAAAACAGAGTGGTACCTCCCGATTTTCGGTAGGTTTTGGACTAAACTTTTCGATACAAGTTACTTAAGTACACAATTGGTTTTGGAACAGAGCAATTGTCATTGCCATCAACTTTAAGTTTCATTTTGGAAATTGTTCATTTATCTCTTCATCATACCCTCATCATTTATGCTAACGAGGGTTTATACACTTTCATACGGGGAAAATGTACCTTATCGAAATAATGGTTTTAGATCCCAAGTATGTTTGGACGAAATCCCTTTCAAACAATTTGAAGTTGATTTAGCCATGTCCGTCCGCCTGTCTGGCTGGTTGGAGCGTACGATAACTCTACAACGGATCAAATGATTCGGTCCAAAATTTGGCTTTCGCAATATTTTGTTCAAACTTAGCTTAATTTCGTTCCACTCCTTCCGGTACCTCCCCCACAAAAGTTCGAAAATGTTCGGAAAATTTGTGAGCATGATAACTCTTGAAGTCCATACTTGGTCCATACTTTGCACATCGTGTAATTTCGACCAAACTTAAATAAAGTTCCAGTATGGACTCAATCTGCCCATTCCTTCGGGGACCTCCCACACAACATTTCCGAATAGTTCAGTTTAGGAGTTGCTCTCTAATCGCTTTGATTTTTGCTGTAGCAACTTGTATTCACTGCCTCCCATACGACGGTACAAGTTTCATCAGGTGAAAGTCCATACTTCCTGAGAAAGTAGCCTGAAAGTTGCCAAAAGCTCCTGTGACACTGCGTGTAGTGGTTGGAGCGCAAGATAACTCTCGAAAGGATTTGCCGATTCGGTCCAAAATTTGGTCTTCGTAATATTTTGTTCAATTTTAAGTTAGAAGATAAGCTATATCGGTCCAATACTTCAGGTACCTCCCCCACAAAGTTTTTTTCAGAGGCAAGCCCATACTTCTTTTGAAAACAGCCCGAAAGGGGTAAAAAAAAAAGCACGATAACACCCGAACCGATCAACCAATTTTGTCCAAACTTTGGATCTCCTAATATTTTGTCCAAATTTAGTATAACTTCTAAAATGGCCCATATAGGTCCTCTTCTTAGGGTACCTCTGCCACAAAAGTTCAACGTTTGTGCCTAAGTGCAGTTAAGGCTCTGTTAAAAGATAGTTTGTAAATGTATACCGAAGGTGTTTGTTGTGGTCCTGTTTAGAACAATATTATGTTATCCGTGCATACTGGTCAAAAATGTATACGATGACCCAATGAAACGACTAGGGGGCGCGATATCTATCCGAAGGATATGACTCCCTAAATAAGATCCACTTCCATAATGAACTATGTCGGTCCATTCATTCAAGCACCTCCTCCGCAGCACTTTTTAAATTTAATCCTAATAAAGGGCCACAAAATTCTGAAAGACCCCAGACATAGGCTGAGGGTATATCTCTGTCGGCAAAGCCGGCTGATACTTTTTTACTTGTTATACCCTCAGCATTTATGCTAGCGAGGGTATATACACTTTCATACGGGCAAAATGTGCCTCATAGAAATAATGGTTGTTGACCCCAAGTATGTTTGGACGAAATGTGTTTCAGACAATTTGGAGTTGATTTAGCCATGTCCGTCTGTCTGTCTGGCTGGATCGCACGATAACGGATTAACTGATTCGGTCCAAAATTTAAATTTCGTAATATTTTGTGCAAACTCAGTTTAAGTTCGAAGATGGGTCATACCGGTCTACTCCTTCCGGTACCTCCCCCACAGAAGTTCGGAAAATTTGTGCGCACGATAACTCTCGAAGGAAGTAACCGATTTGGTCCATACTTTGCACATTGTGAAATTTCTACGTAGATGAGGTTCCAATATGGACTCAATCGGTCCACTCCTTCGGGTACCTCCCATACAAAATTTCGGAAGAGTTCAGTTTAGGACCTGCTCTTGAATCGCTTTGATTTTTGTTGTAGCAACTTGTATTCACCGCCACCCATATGACAGTACAAGTTTCATAAGGGACAAGTCCATACTTCTAGAAAAAATAGCCTGAAAGATACAAAAAACCCTATGACACCGTGTGTAGTGATTGAACGGATCTGCCGATTCGGTTCAAAATGTGGCCTTCGTAATATTTTATGTGAACTTAGTTTAAGTTCGAAGACAAGCTATATCGGTCCACTTCTTCAGGTAACTCTCCCACAAAAGTTGAAAAATGTTCGGAAAAATTGTGCGCACGAAAACTCTTGATGGGAGTGACCGATTTGGTCCATACTTTACACATCCTAATATATCTACCAGATATAGATCAGGTTCGAATATGGAATATTGCCACTCCTTCGGGAACCTCCCACACAAAATTTGGATGAATTCACTTTAAGACCTGCTCTCGAATCATTCTGATTTTTGTTGAAGCATACTGCGTTCGTCCACACTTGGATATTGTATAATTTCTTCGAATATTAGATGAAATTCGAAGGTGGTGCTTATAGGTCCACTCCTTCCGGTACCTCCCCCACAAAAGTTCGAAAATATTCGCTAAAATGGTCCCCGCGATTTCTCATAGGATATTGGATCACTAAATATTGTCGAAACTTAGTTTATGTTCAAATCCAATCCTTGTGGTACCACCCACACAAATGTTCAACATTTTTGTGTGGTTAAGGGTCTGTTCGAGGATCCTTTGGACATTTTTACCGAAGGGTTTTCTAGTGGCCCTGTTTACAGCGATATTACGTTTTTCGTAGGCTAGTGTAATAAAAAGCCCTATCTATCGATATCTCCGCAATTTTTTGAGCTTTAATTCTATCCATTCTTTTGTCCGTTCATACGTCCAAAATATTTTGGAAAAAAATATTTCAATCCACACAGGCTGAGGGTATATCTCTGTCGGCAAAGCCGACTGATACTTTTTTACTTGTTATACCCTACGATTTATGCATGTCCGTCCGTCCGTCCGTTCGCAACGTACAGGTCGCATTTGTTGTCCGATTTGGGTGAAAATTGGGCCAGATCATTTTTTAGCCGTCGGAAGAACGCTATTGCTTTTGGTGAAAATCGGTTCAGATGTGGATATAGCTCCCATATATATTTTCGTCCGATTTGAGGTATTTGATGCACCAAACACGCTATATCTGTCCAATTTTGATGAAATTTGGAATTTGTGACGGAATTAGATCTATAAATAAATATACCAAATTATATCGAAATCGGCAAGGCAAGGCAAAATTTCAAAAAATAAAAAACAGGCTGAGCCCGACTGGGATTTGAACCCACGTCCTTGAAAACATATCAAAAAATGTTGTCACGGCGTGTTAGCGTTCAAAGCCAAAACTCATAACTTCAAAGGCAGCGCAAAAAAGAGTTTGTCGTGAAGAAAATACATTTCAGCGGCCAAATATCCGCGTAAATGTATAAAACACATTTGCATTTGAAAAACGAAAAGTTCTAGGGCAGAGAAGCCACTACATAGTCGATACGTCGCAAGATCTGCTTTACCACCAGTGAAACCAGGTAACCTAATTTGGTGACTATGTTGGTTGGAGTCCTTGGCTTTCCTTTTTCACTTGCAAATAATTTCCGATCATCAAGCTTAACTCTAAACGAGAAAATTAATAAAAAATATAAATTATGTTATTCTCCCATTTTCTTTGGTAAAAAATATAAATTATATTATTCTCCCATTATTTATTTCACCAACTGCATGATCCCATAAATAAAACAAACTTATACAATGTTTGAAATAAACATTTTTCACACTTAACCCGCATTTGCATTTTGTCTCAATTGTCGGGAAAAAAGGTGATGAATTAGATAGTTTTTAAATGTTATTTGTTTTGAGCAAATATTAGTAATTTTAATTTTCTAAAAATATAAATACAATACGTTGACAATTAAGATGTGTTTTACTCAATCACTTAACATCATTTTGAAAATTGTTAAACTATTAACAAATATTTTATTTGCTTAACACTAAACGGAATAATCCAGCCATAAAGGCGTGCGTTGTGTTACGAGTATTTGTTTAGAATATTTCCATTTGTTGATAAATGCGGTTAAATGTAGAAAAGTGGGAATTACTCATTACAGAGAAAAACTTTAAAACAAGTTATTGTTTTTAAATAATCGCTAGCTGCTATGTTTGATCTTTTTTCTCCATAATTATGAATCGTAGATGGATGCAAAGTGGTTTGGATGGACTGTTTAACCGCAATTTTGCTTAACTTTCCATATCGTTGTTTACGCTTTTTGCCCTCTTACTAAATGTGTTAACAACCGTTTGTTTGCATTGTTGTTTTTCGTTTTCATTCACTTTTATTTTTATTGGTTTGTTTTTTGTTGTAGTTTTTCGTCACAAATTTCTTGTCATCTTCATCGCTGCTGATCCCAATAATGTTGGTAAATATTTACACAATATTTTAGTTAGACAAATATTACAAATCAGCGCAGTGATAATTTATGTCAATTATTCGATGACTGACAACAACAATCGATTCATTTGATGAAGATGTAATGTCAACAAATATTAAGATGATTTTATTGAAAAAAAGTAGAAAAATTTACAGAATGGAGTCATTGGACTCGATGGATCATGGAACAACTCCGGTTTGATACCACTAGACCTAATGGCCAGCACCCACGTTCCAAAATGTAAAGATATCACCAAAAATCCACCACTTGGACTTTGGGACGCGGCACCATTGTTTACTACGTATTCGTATTGCAAGTATTTCTTAGGTGATCAGTAGACATCGGATTTTGCATATTTGCATATTTTTTATTAATAAAGATACGAAAATTCTGATTGGACCAAAATTCGTTTTGAAGAAAACTGAATGCAATGACAGGCTCATATTTTTTATTTTTTTGCATATTTGCATATTTTGCATATGCACAAAATATGCAAAAAATATGCAAAATATGCATAAAATATGCAAAATATGCAAAAAATATGCAAAATATGCAAGTAATTTTTTTGACAAAAATCATCAAATTAAATTTGGAAAGTCATTAAAAAGTGTTCTAAATTAAGTCTATTGTCGTTAAACGTCGATTTCTTAGCAGATTATTATGTTAATAATTATTGTTCCGCCACAGCAATAAATCTGGACTAAAAGACTTAGAAAATTTCTTATACCCCAGCCTTCTTATTACAACATAAGTTGCTTTCTGATACAAATTTGTTCAAAAACTCAATCAGAAATATCAAAATGAACGTTTCCAAATATGTTGATTGTTTCTGCTCGGCCAAATTGTCTGACAGAATAACAAATGAGCTAGATATTAAGACTAAGACAATATTGAATATTACATAAAATCTTTCATATTTTACTAAAAACATATAACATATAAAAACATATACAGGGCAATCATGAATATTTTCCGATTTTTCCGCACGGAAAATAATTTTAGAAAGTGAAACTCTTTTAAAATCAATATTTGTTAAAAGTTGAAAGCTACTAGATTCGCTTCATGATGGCATATTCTAGTCGAATCGACAAAAATATTCCCTCTTTTGGGCATAAATATGGAAAAAAATTGTGAAATTTGTGAAAGGAAACAAATTATGCACGGAATTTTTTTTTTCATGATTGCACTGATAACTATATTTTAATACCCTAAGGGTATTATGTCTTAGTGAATGAGTTTGCAACATGCAAAAGGAAACGAAATAGACCCACAGTTCCTTTTTATGATCTGCCTAGATTCGCACTTATCCATCTGGCCAGGTCTTTTTGAAAACAGAGTACAGGTCACATTTATAGACCAATTCGCATAAAAATTGGAGATTTTTTTGGCCCTAGGGCGATCCCTGTTAATTTTGGTAAGAATCGATTCAGATTTTTATAATGCACCCATATATACAGTATAATCTCGATAATCCCTATACCACAGGTTTCGGCGGTGTATCAAATTGTCCGGATTAACGAATAGTAAAGAAAATAAATTATTTTCTATGATTAAATAACTCGTGGTAGTTATATAATACTCTACGTGCTCTAAGTGTTAAAAATAGTGAGATTTTTCTATACGACAATCCGGACATTTTTATTGACATTGCCCGTATTTGTTCCTTTCCTTACTTTTTACCATGCAACAAGACTCAATTTTCCCAAATTACAGAAAACGCCAATCAGATTGTGAAAGTAGAGCTAAAAATATGACGTTTTTAAGGTATACATCAGGACGTAAGCAAAACACGGGGCAAGTGTGAAATTTTATTTTTTTTTTAGAAAATTAAGATTCCTTGAAATCTTTGCCTTTTAGGTGTATAGTGCCTTTGGCAACTTTAATGACAATATTGCGGCGAATATTTTTCTTAATATATTTATTTATATCCTAGACAACAAGACTAATGTGTTATAAAAGATGTTATATCCTTGTACTCGATAATTTTTTCTAAATGTTGCTGAAACAATTTTTACAGCAACTCCTCCATTAAACAACTGTCCAAATTCGAAGCATTTGTAATAATTAGTTCAAATTATCGAGTACACGGTCAGGTATAAGTTAATTAATTGTATATTTTCTTTTCGACTGTGTTATCAAAGTTGTTTTCCTGTAGCAGGAATGAAAGAACTATATTTTTTTAGCATTCCAAATGCTTTTCTAGCAGAAATATGTGAGTGGTTTTGCCATGTTAAAGATAATTCCAAGAGTTTGATTTATTTTACCACTACCACGCTATTGTGTGGTTTTTCTGAGTGATGTCATTTTGCACTAATCATTTGGTGTTCTTCGCATCAATTTGAACTACATTCCACTTTAAATAAAACTTGTTGTTTTTAAAAATTTGAAAACAACAAAACCCGAGATTAAGCTCAAATTATTTAACAACAATAAAATAATACACGTCTCAACAAAACTGCCAAAAGTGAATCTAAAAATAATGCAATACTTTTCGTCGAGGAGTGAACATTTCCCAATTCAGCATTAAGCGGTTGTATGCTTACAATATACATATAAAATTATATATTTTTAGTGCATTAAACTAAAACCATGTCATCAATATTAAAGAGGCAGTTAGAGCATTTTTCCAAAGAAGCTTTTTGACCACAAATATAGGACTATAAAATATATTCAAATCTAATATGTGGATATTCAAAATGTATACTTCTAATTATAGTTATATTCCAGAACCTGGAATCGTAAATGGTACTTTAGTACTTTTTCCCATTTTGCGCTAAAAAACGATCCCTTTTTCCAAAAACTAGAAAAAATTGCGCTTTTATCTAAAGAAAAATAGCGATGACTAACTCTAGCTCCTTTGTTTTTTTGCTAGACAATTTTGGCCGATTAGAAACAATCCCCATATTTGGGCATGTTGATTTTGACATTTCTGATTGAGTTTTTGAAATTTTTCCATTATCTATCTACATTTGTATAGGAAGCAAATTATGTTGTAATAGGAATGCTGCGTTATTTGACATTTTCTCACCTTGTGAAAACTGATTTAAGACTTGTTAGTCTAGATTTATTGCTGTGGCGGAATATCTGGAGAGTCTCAATAACATAATAATCTGCAAAAAACTATGTTAAACGTCAAAAAACTTAATTTAGAATGCTTTTTTGATGATTTTCTAAATTTAATTGACAATATTTGTCAAAAAAACACTTGCATATTTAGCATATTTTTTGCATATTTTGCACATTTTTTGCATATATTTTGCATATTTTTTGCATATATTTTGCATATTTTTTGCATATTTTTTGCATATTTTTGATATGACCCCAAATATCGAAATATTGACCCTCAAAACGCCTAGATCCAAAATTTGAGTCCAATCGGATAAGAAATAAAAAACATGCTAAAATCCGATGTCTAGTGATCAGTACTTTTTACCTTTTTAAACCTGCAGCCCTAGAGAAAGGTCGGCGAAAGTCATACCCTACTTAAAAGAGATTTTCAAGGCTTGTCTTCTATTGTTGTATACACCATTTCGGTAGTGGAAAGTGACAGTAACGTTTATCGCCAAAACGGGTAAACCAAGTAAAGACTAAACAGGTAAAAAGTCTAAGGTCCAATCAGCCTATCTTCCATTCAAATAAAGACCATAGATAGTTTATTGGACCTTGATAGATATAGCGTATGTCCAACTCTGATTAGCAGAGTCCAACAAGCTTATACCAAAGGAAAGTCTATGGAGACAGCTTTACATGTCGTAGTGGGGTAACATCGAGAAGAACCTGGAAAGATAGAACTTCACATTGGATGCCTTTTTCGATATTGAATAAACGTTTAACAACGTAAAGCTCGAATCAATACACATTGCCTTGGAAGACTTAAATGTCTTGACTGGGAGGATCGAGGGAATGCTTGAAAGCTGAATCAGTAATTCGTGGTTAGAAGAGAATTCCATTTTGAAATCGTTTACTAGGGACACACCCAAAAGAGGAGCATTAAACGAGATACTGATGAAGTATTTCGAAGAATTGGCTATGCTGTTGACGTAGTCGTCCCTACAAGCGGTTCATGAAAGGCGCAATGTGTTGACTATCCAGACGGGCCAAACTCAAAAGACTTGGTGTAAATCCGACAAAAAACTGAGCTCGTACTTTTCATAAAATAAGACAAATTTCTGGTTTCCCCTTCCAGTCTTTCCACGGAAGCAAATTTCGCTGCGTAACCCCTGCCCACCAATTTCGATGAAAAACGAAGTTCGCTCTATTGTTATAAGACTGTGGTCTATCCCGTCTTGACATATGGGGGTCCTGTATGGTGTCATGCGCTATGTATCAGGTCAAACCAGGCACAGCTGGATAGTTTACAAGGTGCAACAAAGCACTCTGCGCTATACGCAATGCTAGATATGGAAACTTTGCATATTTTACTTGAAAATTTCGCAGCCAGAAACGTTTCTTCTGGATATCAGTGATTTCCTCTCACCTATAACCCAAATCAACAGAGCAGCTAGGAACTTGATTCCGTCTAAGGATGACTGGACCCATGAAAGACCCCATCTTCAAAGCTTGCCCATCTATACCAATGCCGTTTTTTGGTATTGTTGAAGTTACGAAGTATTTCGGCAATTCACACACACACATGACCCGTACGCAACGAAAGTGCACACAAAAGGGCACGACAACAGCGCTGCACGCCATCTCCACACATATTTGTCGAGGACTCAACCAGGAGCGGCCGTGTGATAGAACAGTGATGGTGGCGCTTGACTTATCAAAAGCCTTTGATACTGTCAAGCACTCCACGCTGTTCGAGGACATCGAGCAGACAACCCTCCGGCCAAGTCTGAAACGTTGTGTGGTCGCCAGTCGTATGAGGAATTCAGGAACAAGAAATCCAAGCCCCGTAGAGTGAAACAGGGAGTTCCCCAAGGAGGGGTGATGTATCCGGAACTGTTTAACCTCTACCTTCCCTGTATTCCGCCCCCTCAAGACGTCATTGAGATCGTAACGTATGCGGATGATTGTACGATCTTGGCGTCAGGTACCTTCCCTGATGACATCTGTGAGAGACTGAACTCCTATTTAACCGATCTTACCATCTTTTTCCACGCAAGGAATATGCAGATATCCGCCACTAAATCGACGTCCACCAAGAGAGTTGAATATCAGGGTCGATGGTAACAGAATTCCGACCACAAACTGCCCCAAAATTCTAGGGGTCACATTCGACACCACTTTCACGTCGTCCGCGCATGCCACAGCTATCCTCAAGTCCCTAGCCGGCAGCACTTTGGGCGCAGATAAAGAAACCTTGTTGACCACGTATAAAGCGATAGGTCGGTCTGTGGTAAGCTATGCGGCTCCAGTTTGGTCCCCGAATTTATGTGACACGCAGTGGGATAAGATCAAATTTGTCCTCAAATCTACAGTGGACCATCTACATGAGGAGGCAAAGATTCTTCCACTACGACAACATAATGAGATGCTATAGTTGCAGTACTTGCTCGGGTGTTACCGTGAGAGCCATTCCAATCACCATCTGCTGGCCACCGATACACCCAGGCATATCAAGAAGGACGACAGGCATATCAGGCAGGTTTGAACAGCATTCACACGGACACAGTTGCTAAGACCATAAGCAATTATTGTGTGAATGCAGTCATCGGAGTACATCCCCCATCTATCGCAGCTGAAGAGCGCCATCTGCCATGACAAACCAGAGTAGTTTTGGTCCAATTACGCTCGGGATATTGCAGTCGCCTAAATTCCTATTGGGCGGGAATCGATCGCACCGTGCAAGACATCTGCCCAGTATGCGGCATGGGCCCGCACGATACTAACCACCTATTCAACTGCCCGCCAAGCCTATTCATTTGACTCCAGTGGATCTGTGGTTACATCCCATCGAAGCAGCCAACTTCCTGGAACTGGAGATAGACCCAGAGCCAGATTGAATAGGAGAACGAACATACAAACATAATAATAAAACACTGTTACAACAACAACAAAAGAGAGTATATGTTTTGATTTATTTTTGTTTTGCAGCATGCGTGTATACAACCTTACTAACACGTTGTCAATATTCAGAATTTTGTGTGCCCTCTTCTTGGTCGGCAGGGATCTATACAGATGGATACAAAATGGAAGAGGGCACTCGCGTGGTACATTTTTGCGATGAGCTCGATGTCAGGCTTCCAAGTAACAGAGAACGGTCACAACAACAATTTCGCAGCCGATTAACTCATTGAAAAGTAATGTAAACAAGCTACCTTCTGCATTACTTTGACATTATATCCTAGGCAATGACCAAAGGAGTGCAGTGCTGGGCACTCGCGTGTTATATTTTTGCGATGAGCTCGATGTCAGGCTTCCAAGTAACAGAGAACGGTCACAACAACAATTTCGAAGCCGATTAACTCATTGAAAAGTAATGTAAACAAGCTACCTTCTGCATTACTTTGCCATTATATCCTAGGCAATGATCAAAGGAGTGCAGTGCTGGCCGTGCAACCTGATAGGTCCACATTATACACGGCAAACGAAGATGGTCGTACTAGGATAAGATGAGATTGTCACAGATCATCAGACAACATCATTGTGGCACACGATCTTATAATTGAAGCGTCCCGGCAAACTGTCATTATCCTTGGTTCGGATCACCTTCCTATCATCGTTTCCGTTAACAGACCATCCGAATTCATAATCGCTGTTCATTTCTGAACTGTTGCAAATCTTAATACTAAGGATTCAGAGAATTTTCCATTTTTTATTCCCTCAAATCATGGGGTAGCTGAGAAAATTTTCCTTACGTTACCTGCTGGTCGAATACCTGAAAGTATACCAAGTGTCCTAGCAGAGGCGACATGACTAGCAAATGAGCGTTGTCGTACGAACCCTCAAGACCCATGAGTTAGGGAACTTACTCTACACCTGTTTCAGATGTAATTTGAAACATTTTAGTTGTAATTCGAGAATTGCATTAGTAATTCGTAACATTTCATTTGTAATTCAAAATATTCAATTTTTAACTCGAATTATTCTATTTGTCATTCGAATTATTTCATTTGTAATTCGAATTATTCCATTTGGAATAAGAGGAAAGAGCATTCCGGAAAACCCTAGAAACCACCTGTATCTCAGAAAGTAAAAAATGGCGTAGGGAACACTTAAGCATGACACCGACGATATATCAAACATTATTAGTAAGCCAACTTCTGATTCATATATATTAAATTGCGTTAAACTAAGTTTGGAAAAAATGTTTGAAAAAGTATGAGAGTTATCTTGCTATCTAACCATTTTAGTATGTGCCGGCAGGGGTTTTTATAGCTTTTATGCCATTATCTCATGAAGTATGGATTTACTTTCGTGTGGGAGGTATCCGAAGGAGTGGACCCAAATAGTCCATATTTCAACCTGCGAGAGTTGTCTTGCGAATTTGCCATTTTAGTTGGTGCCGTCATAGTTTCTTAGATCTTTTAGGCAATTATCTCGGAAAGTATGTATCAAAACGATCTGAGAGGAACTCTTAAACTTAACTTTATCCGAATTTTGCTTGGGAGTTACCCGAACGAGTGGGCCAATATAGTCTATATTCGAACCCTATCTATATCTAGAAGGAATAATTCGATATGCAAAGTTTGGACCAAATCGATTGCTCCTTCCGAAAATTATTCTTCACACCATTTTATAGAAAATTTTTGTACTTTTTTGTAGGATACATCCGAAGGAGTGGACCGATATGGCGCATCTTCGAATTTATACTATGTGTGGGCAAAATATTACGAAGTGAAAAACATGGCTCCAATCGATTTATCCGCTCGAAAGTTATCGTGCGCACCAGCTAGTCATACAGACGGACGGACATGGTTGAGGGTATAATGAGCTATAACACTATCAAATAAATAGGTAAGTTTTGCGCAACATTTTTTTTTTTTTGTTTCAATAGATTATTATGAATAATTATATCAATAATACGAAATGCGTTGGGAGTCGAGTTTTTTTCATTACTCCGACTCCAGCAAAATTAGTTAGTCCTTGAATCCGACTCCATGGTCCTGATCAGTACAGACTTTTTTAGGGCCCCTCCGAAACATGGACCTACTTTGAAAAGTTTCTGCGAAAAAGTGTTCTTCCCCCCGGAAAACGAAGTTGCAAAATCAATTAGAAAATGTGGCCAATCAAGACCCTCGAAAGTTTGGCCTGAGAACCCAAAACACTTTTGCGGCTTAGATCTACCGACCGAATACAATCTTGGACTTTCTCAACCTAAGGCCATGATCAGAAATTTGTTTCACAGTGTTTCCATGTAAGCGTTTTAACAACCCCTAGCTGAGATATACTCAGGGTAGTTTCATACCAAGAAAAGTACTATGTATATAATCCCGTTATTTGGTATTTCAATGAGACACATTTTATTCCGTTTAGCCAAATAGCTGATGCTTTAAAAATAGTACAAAATCAGTTCAAGCTGGTAGATAACTATAACAAATGAACGGCAGAAGAAGATGCTGATCCAAATAAACGACGCAATGGTGTAGGTCAATAATGCATAGTGCATTTTAATCCAGGCCTAAGACAATATCTCGCGATTTATTCAAAATTGTGTATATAAACTATTATTGAAAAAACACAAACTTAAGGAATTATGAATTTATTAAAAAAAGTTAAAATTCAGAAATCATTATATAAGTCGCAAATATAAGCGGACAAAACTAAAGCACCCCTAATTTGAGGTACAACAAAAAGTATTTGTGTTACTCGGTCGCGAGGCTATAAATAGTACGAAAACTATTTGAATGAAGGAAGTATTTAGCGATTCACATTAAAATAATATTAAGGGGAATATAAATATGGATAAGTTAAGAGTCAAGCTTGGCTCAGCTATGGGATTTCTTCAGAATTTTCGAAATAAATTCCAATTCGACACAGCCCAACGTTTACAATACAATGCATTAATAATAGAAAACCATATGGACATGAAAATCATTTATGCGCATAAACATTTTTCATAAAAAAAGTTTTCAATGCTATACAAGAGAGGTGTAATGGTTACGAAGCCACCTGCACACAGTTGATAACATGAAATTTTTCAAGGGTGGTTAAATCTTCAACATAATGTTCCTTAGGCCTAGTTACACGAGCCATCAATGTCATACGTATATTAGGGTTATGACTTTTTTACAACCTCATATCCCTGTATCATAGCGTGACGAGTTTTGCCATAAGATTACATAAAATCATAATTATAAGGTGATTCGGTGAAAAAACCTCACGCACGAAATGATTTTAAAATTTGAATTTATCAAAATTGTGGACAGTTTTTTGAAGTCACTGTAAGCAGATATACAATTGAAAATAAACTTTAGAGTCACATGAGATAATTAAACTGACATAAAATTTATTTCTCACTAATTTTCTTCAATTCTGAGAATCGTAAAAATGTCTTAAACGCTTTTATTTAAAGATATAATTTTTTAACAAAAAACAAAAGATTTAAAATTTTTTCAAAGTGGTTTGTGCATGACCTTTTTCAATATATAATGAATGAAATAAACATTATTATAGTTATTAGTAGGCTTATATTTATTCATTCGTGCAACAAAAAATAATTTTTGAAAAAAATTTTTTTTTTCATTTCATGCATTTTTTCAAAAAATTATATTTTTTTTATATTTCAATGGAATAAACGATAGCGTAGTGATTATTAGGCAAAAGTTCATTCAACCCTGCTACTGGAAATCATTTTTGAGAAAAAATGTCAAAAAGTCATAACCCTAATGTATATGTATATATTTATGTCATATTTGGCATTTTTTTAGCGACATTGACTGTTTGCGCTTACCTTTCCACTTTGTCTGAGCGAGTAGATATGAAAAGTTCTTTTTTCTGGGTACATACCACATTGATGGTTTTTCTGAGCTAAGTCTTACCTAAAATTGTTGTTATCCTACCTAAATTCAACATGCCCCAAGGTGAATATAGCATCACTTTTATTTCTAATATTAAAGTAGCCATCCTTTGTTCCTTCTGGAATATTGGTGTGCAATAATAGTATTTTATAATATATTGCCAGTAAAATTAACTTTGACCTTATGAATTAAAAGGAAAGTTCTGTTTAAAATTCGATTACGGTGTATTTCTCATAAACAAGATAGTGTAGAAAAATTATATTAATATTTTTAATAATGATTTGTATATCTAGACACGAAATACATACAAGCAGCAAACGTCGTATGTTTAAATATTTTAAGTTTCACAATTGTACACACTATAAAAAATCACGTACATTCTCAACACTTTTCTGCCATAAATCAAAAGGCCACCAAAAGTACTAAAAGTTTGTAATTTAAATATTTTTAATTTAAATATTTTTGAAGATAACACTGTACAGAATTTTCCAGACCATCAATAAAATTAGACATTGCAGTTTTTTCCTTTTGAAATGATTTAAAGTTTTCACAAACTTTTAAAAATCTGTTTAATTCAATCGCATATTGCATTTTGTAACTTTTGTCACCAAATATTCACCCACTTTTTTCAACTTTAAAAATAGCAAAATTTAAGTTATGAAATTTACTTTCTGTAAAATATTTTTTTGTAATGTTTAGTTTTTCGCGGTTTGAATGATACTAAAATTGCACGAGTTAAAGACCTCTGTATTTAATATGTGGCAATAATTTAATGCTTATTTTGCAAAAGTATACCAAGAAATTCAAATATAAATATTACATTACAGTTCATTCGTGGTAAGTGAGATGGCGTGAAAAAAACTCAAATGTGTACTTAATAAGAACAAATAACATTCACTAGAGCCAATGTGTATGGAGCCATAGGACATTTTTGGTATTTAAAATAGTAATCGATACAAAGATTGCATAACATTTATAGAATATGTTATCTTGCAAAAATTTTGTTTAAAAGCAAAGTGTAATAAAGCAAGTAAGAAAGTGTCAGTCAGCTGTGCTGACGGAGATATACCCTCAGCCTCTGACCAAAAGAAGTATGCGGCGCGGGACTATGCCAAATCATTGGCATATACCAAAAAAGGGTCTATGGAAACATCCTTTCTTTCAGAAAGAAAGGAATTTTGAAAAAGTTTGAGAGTTATCTTGCACAGCAACCATTTTAATATGTGCCGGGAGGCACATTATCTCCGGAAGTATGGACTTACTCTGGAAAAAATTGTACCGCTGTAAAAGTGACCGTGAAAACAACAAAAATTTTTCTTGAGTCCTCCAACTGCACTTATCCCCAATTTTGAGTGGGATGTACCCGAAGAACGGAACTGATACAGTCCATATTACGATTTGATACATGACTGCATGAAATAATACGATGTACAAAGTTTGGACCAATCAGAAACTCCCTGCGACAGATACCTTGCGAAGTTCCCATTTTAGTGGCGCCGTCAGGGTTTCTTGCAGCTTTTTGATAAATATCTCTGGAAGTATGGACTTGCCCCTGCAAAAATTATATCGTCGCACAGTTCTTCAGAATCGTTTTTTGCTCGTCAAAACTCTGTAATTTTTGAACCGATAAAGATATTTTCAAAATTCTTTTTTCGAAAGATAACAATTTCAGTTTTCCGACACATCAAAAACCACAAAATTCGGTCTAGCGTTTGCGGAGGAATTAAAAAAATAAAAAATTTGATTTTCTTTTTATATTTTACATCAAAATATGAGTGTTTTTGTCCTAATAACTTAAAAAAGGTCAAACCCCAATAAAAAAACCATTAAAATACAAAAAAATATTTTTTTTTAATTTATTTTTTTCCAAAATTAAAAAAATAGTCCTTGGGTTTTCATAAAACTCTTACCCCTGTTTATGTATGCATGAAACACACCCAAACTTTAGCTTTGGAAATATTATTTCCTTTGCTTTTGCTTCAAAACAAAAAAAAAAACACTCAAATTTGGTAGTTTTTGTTAGGCATTCATTTTCTTATCGACATAAATAAACATAAGGGCCGGTTTATAAAAACTCATACATTAGAAAAAGTGTCCATTTGTGTGAAAAAGCTATAATTTATATGGGAAACTGGTTGGAAAAAACACACAGTTTTAATTCCAAAAAATTTAAAAAAGTTTTAAACGTACGGAACGGGACTGTTACAAAAGTGGGGGGGGGGGCCCGAAATGATTTTAGTTCCAATAGGATATTAGCTTATGTTACACATTTTTTAATTTTTGAGTAAAATTTTAAACTGTTTTAAATTGTTCAAGAAATATGTAAAGTAGTTGGAAGCATTACAGAGAATTATTTAGTTGCATTGGTATACTTATTGTCCAACATATTTGAAAATATAAAAATAATGAAAAAGTCAGGCTTTTTGAGCAATTTTATGCATAGTTCTTGTTAAGTGTTAAAGTGTTGTTTAAGCATTTAATCGGAATTTTAGGCTGGCTGTAAGTGTTACTGAGGTCAGAACAATACGTTTATTTTTATTTGTTGAATGTTTGTAACATATTAGGTCCAACACTTTGGCTTATAAACAACATCCAGAAAAAACATTTTTGCGATATTTTGTTTTTGAAATTTTTTATAAGAGCTATTCAACAATAAATTGTAAAACCGTTGCTTTATCTTTGTGGTTTTAAATGTTTGTATATTTCCTCTAACACGTTTGTTTTTGAATGTTAATAAAATCAAGATTATTGAGCTTGAGGTCAATGTTTATATTTTACTAGCTGAACCCGGTGCGCTTCACTACCCCGAATAAGGTAAAATATATTTTGACAAATTTATTTGTAGGCCAATTTTCGTCACTCATTGCTACTTTCATTAAAATCGGGTATATAAAGCTAGGGTCACACTAGGCAAATATTTGTTCCAGGGAGTGTGTATTTACTGAGAGTAATTGAGCATACATTTCAATGCATTATTTACGCTCATTTGCTCTCAGTAAGCGCACACTGCCGGTCGCTAGAGCAAATATTTGCCTAGTGTGACCCTAGCATAAAGCGTGTTTGGTGCATCAAATACATGAAATCGGACGAAAATATATATGGGAGCTATATCCAAATCTGAACCGATTTCAATATAATTTGAAAAGTTTATTTTTAGACCCAATTCACATAACGTGTTTAATGCATAAAATACATGAAATCGGCCAAAAATATATATAGGCGCTATATCTAAATCTGAACCGATTTCAATATGATTTGGAAAATTTATTTCTAGACCAAATTCCTGCACACATCCATTTGGAGACATTTGGAGACATTATCTGTTACCATTTGCATAAAAAATCTAAATTTGTTGAAGGTACCTCCGATTCTGATGCTATGTCTCCGGATCAACGCGGAATTTCAGAAATTTGTATAGCCTAGGTTACCTTCAGGCCATGTAGGGATATACTCTGAAAATTTCAGGAAGGTCGGTTCAGCGGTTTTTGAGTCCATTAACTTCAAACAAATAAACAAACAAACGTACAAACATTTTTCTACTTTATATATATATATTGATTTATTACATATTATTTTCAATATTACAATGAATTTCATCTTTAGAGATTTTTCTGTCGATTACTCTTTGAATAGAACCAGAAGAAAACGTCATAGAAACCCACAGCAATTGTATTTTGGGAAGTACTTTCAATGGATGCACATATCTAGAAATGTTAATTTTTCCTCCTTCGGTAAAGGACCTTGTGACGACAAACGAAATCTAAAAACTGATCGGAAACAGGTTTTTCTTCGCCAAAATCTCAACAAGTTTCACTCGACTTTGCGGACAGGAATATACCCTGAACCTGTGTGAATTGAAACTTGCATCTATAGACAGATCGAATAGCGGCTACACAGCCAAAATCCTTAAACCCAAAAACTATGCGTTAGGAGATTTGTAGAACTTGCAAACAAAATATGGATTTGTATCATTGAGCACACGTGTTGCGGAGGATATATGGAGGTATTGACCGGACCGACATAGTTCATTTTGGGAATAGATCTTATTTTGGGAGTCATTCCTTTTAAAAGATATAGCTCCCACCAGTCATTTCAGTTCGCCACAGTATAGTTTTTTTACCTTTTGACTCTTATGTCAGGAAATATGGAATTGTCCACGAAAAACGTAATACCGCTCTAAACACAAGGAATACCTTTAGTAAAAATTTCTAAAGATCCTCAAATAGACCTTAAACTGCACTTAAACAACTATTTTGAAGGTTTGTGAGGGAGGTACCCCAGTATGGCCCATTTTCGAGCAAAACCTATGTTTGAAAAAAAATATTACTAAATCCAAAGTTTGGACCAAATCTATTGCTCCGTTCAAGAAAACTCGCGCATACCACTTTAGCTAAAATTCTTAAAATTTGGGGGGAAAATACCGGAGAAGTAGATCAAAAAGCACTATCTTCGAATTTTGAATGTATGTATGTATAAGACTCGCTGAAATATCGCGATAAACAAAGTTTGGACCAAAGCAAAATCCGGTTCGAAAGTTGTCGTGCGCACTAGCCACTATACACGATTGCCTTAGGTGTTCTTTACAGCTTTCGGGCCATTTTCTCTGGAAGTATAGACTTGCCTCTGAAAAACTTGTACGGTAGTAATAGGAGCTTCGAGAACACATGTTGCAAAAAAGCAAAGCGTTTCCAGAGAGTTTTTTATTTATTAATTTATTTATTTCATATTTTTACTTATAACTAAATTATTAGCATAAAGGAAGTGAAGCCATGACCATTGAGGTCTTAAGATTACACAGCTTATCCAGAGAGGTCTTAAACTGTACTTCGCTGAAAACTTTTGAAATACTCTGCTGAAGTTTGCCGAAAGAGTAGATCGATATGGCCCATCTTCGAATTTGATCAAAATATCACGAAGGCCAAATTTTGGACCGAATCGGTCGATCTGTTTGAGAATTATCGTGCTCTTCAGGCGTACACCCAGTTGAACGGGCATAGCTAGGTCGATTCAAAGTTTTCTGAAACAGATTTCTTCCAAACACACTTTCGCCCTAAAGCCATTATTTCGATGAGGCACATTTTGGCTAAAGGCTGAGAGTATAAAAAATGTAGATTGGCAAAAATTGTGTTTATGGATTTTTGCTAAAAGAATGTATATATGTATAGATCTTGGATTGGGCGACATAATTTAATTATACCCTCAGCCTTTAGGCTAAAGAGGGTATTTACACTTTGATACGACGAAAAATGTGCCTCATCGAAATAATGGTTTTAGACCCCAAGTATGTTTGTACGATATCCGTTTCAGACAATTTTGAGTAGATCTAGCAATGTCCGTCCGTCTGTCTGTCTGTCTGTCTGTCCGTCTGTCTGTCTGTCTGGCTGGCTGGTGCGCACAATAACTCTCGAACGGATCAATCGATTCGGTTCAAATGTTGGGTATCGAAATATTTTGTCCAGATTCGATTTAAGTTCGAAGATGGGCCATATTGGTCCACTCCTTCAGGTACCTCCCCCACAAATGTTCAAAAATTGTCGCAAAACTTGTGCGCACGATAACTCTTGCAGGGAATAACCGATTTGGTCCATACTTAACACATCGTGTAATTTCTACAAAACTTAGATGAGGTTCCAATATGGACTTAATCGGTCCACTCCTTCGGGTACCTCCCACACAAAATTTCGGAAAAGTTCAGTTTAGGACCTGGTCTCGAATCGCTTTGATTTTTGTTTACGCTAGATGTATTCGCTGTCCTCTATACGACGCTGTAAGTTTCATTAGGGTCAAGTCCATACTTCCTGAGAAAATAGCCTGAAAGTTACAAAAAACCCTATGAGACCGTGTGTAGTGGTTGGAGCGTAAGATAACTCTCGAACGGATCTGCCGATTCAGTCCAAAATTTGGCTTTCGTAATATTTTGTCCAAACTTAGTTCAAGATAAAAGATGGATTATATCGGTCCACTCCTTCCGGTACCTCCCCCACAAAAATTCGAAAATGTTCGGAAAATTTGTGAGTACGATAACTCTTGAAGGGAGTAACCGATTTGGTCCATACTTTGCACATTATGAAATTTCTACCAGACTTAGATGAGGTTCCAATATGGACTCAATCGGTAAACTCCTTCGAGTACCTCCCACACAAAATTTCGGAAAAGTTCAGTTTAGGACCTGCTCTCGAATCGCCTTGGTTTTTGTTGTAACATCTTGTATTCACTGTCCCCTATACGAAGGTACAAGTTTCCTCAGAGGCAAGTCCATACTCCCTGAGAAAATAGCCTGAAAGGTACAAAAAAACCCTATGACACCGTGTGTAGTGGTTGGAGGGCAAGATAACTATCGACCGAATCTGCCGATTCAGTCCAAAATGTGACCTTCTTAATATTTGGTGCAAACTTAGTTTAAGTTTGAAAATAAGCCCTACCGGTCCACTCCTTCAGGTACCTCCCCCACAAAAGTTCAAAAATGTTCGGAAAAATTTTTCGCACTATAACTCTTGATGGGAGTGACCGATTTGGCCATACTTTACACATTCCCATAATATCTACCAGATATAGATCAGGTTCGAATATGGACTATATTCGTCCAATCCATCCCGTACCTCCCACACAAAATTTTGGATAAGTTCACTTTAATACCTGCTATTGAATCACTTTGATTTTTGTTGAAGCAACTTACATTCGCTGCCTTAATTACGATGGTAAAAGTTGTTTCAGGGGCAAGTCCATACTTCTTGAGAAAACAGCCCGAAGGGTGTAAAAACACCCTATGGCACCCCCCATGGTCTATGTCGGTCCATTCCTTAAGTACCTTTTCCGCAAAATTTTTGAACTTTAATCCTAATCAACATTTTTGTCGGTTCATACGACCAAAATTTTTAACCCCCTCAATACGTAAGATTTTTGTGAAAAAAGTGTTTCAATTTGCACTGGCTGAGGGTATATCTCTGTCGGCAAAGCCGACTGATACTTTTTTACTTGTTTTAAAAGAAGTTAAGACTGAATTCCAGAGTTTCCCTTGTTCCTGATAAATTTATGAGAATATTGAGAATTTCTGTAAGTGAAGTCCCACGATTGTACGCCAAAATTAGTCTATTGACAGATGCACGATTTGGCGACAGAATTTGTCATTTACATAACCGCGATTAGGTGCTAGAATTTCTTCATGGATAGACTAACTATTGCTCAGCATTAGTTCTCGGCCTTCAGAAATTCTTTGTGATTAGTATACATCGGATTTTAGCATATTTTTGAAAATTATAATGTTAAGATATTTGAAAATTAAATGTTATTATATTTCTAGGGTTTTCCGTTGTATTCGCTTTCTTTTGGTCTTACCGAAGTGATATCACTGAATTTCATAACATTCAGTGTAGTTGTGAATTATTTGATAAATGATACGCCCAAAAATATATGGGATTAATAATATAGTCATTGTTTTGATCATATATTAACTGTGCCATATTGTCAAAAAAAGTTATAAAAACAAGATAAAATTTGCCAAGAAGTCTTACGCCATTTGAATTAAAAAATAGAAATGAAAATTATGTCATCAGTAGAAAAAGTCTAAAATAAGGTTTACATCTTTGCTAAATAAGACATTTTCGCTAACATGAACTTTCAAAATTTTGGTCAGGTGGACCCCCCCCCCCCCCCCCCCGAAATGAAATCCTGGCTACGTCCCTGCATTCAACCTATATCATAAGTCATCGGCGATAGGAGCCAACGCCGGGATCGTACAATCACCCGCATACATTACGAATTATATACCGTCTGGAGGTTGTGGAATTTCAGAGAGATGGAGTTAAACAGTTTCGAAGATATGACACCGGTCTTATGAACATCCTGTTTCACTCTAGGGGTTTTTTGACTTCTTATTTCTGAATTCTAAAAACGACTGCCGTCCACACTTATAGTTGATTATCCAACGTTTCAAACATGACTGGAAGGAAGTCTTCTCTATATCCTCGAACAGCTTGGCATGGTTGACGGTATAGAAGGCCTTTAATAGGTCAAGAGCCACCGGTCGCACTTCCTGCTCTGGTTCAGTTCTCGACGGAACTATACACCTGTACTATACGCCTCTGCTGACATCCTTGCCCTTCTGTAGCGGGACAACCTTGCCGTCTTACCAAGCTTCCAGTACAATGCAGGTGGCAAACGAGAGATTGAGGACACTGGTTTAATACTTAACCCCAGGTTCATCCAGTTGCTTAGCATTACCACCCTGGAACTCACGGCTCATCCAGCTAATTCATCATTACCATGCATGGTGCTTCATTAGATCCTTCCTCACAGAAAGGGTGATCTATTAGACCCTTCCTCATAAAAAGATGATTCAATCCTCATAGAAAGGGTGCTTCATTAGACCCTTCATCATAGAAAGGGTGCTTCATCAGACCGTGTCTCATAGAAAGGGTGCTTCATCAGACCGTGTCTCATAGAAAGGTCGCTTTATTAGACCTCACAGAAAAGGTGCTCTATTTTATCCTTCCTCACATAAAGGGTGCTCTATTTTATCCTTCCTCACATAAAGGGTGCTTCATTAGATCCTTCAACATAGAAAGGGTGCTTCATTGGACCATTCCTCAGAGAAAGTGTGCTTTATTAGACACTTCCTCATAGAAAGGGCGCTTCATTAGGCCTTTCCTCATAGAAAAGACTCTTCATTAGACCGGTTCATTAGCCGCTTCCTTATAGAAAGGGTGCTTCATTAGATCCGTTTTCGCAGAAAGGTTGGTTCATTAGCCGCTTCCTCAGGAATAGGGTGCTTCATTAGCCGCTTCCTCATAGATAGGGTGCTTCATTAGATCCGTTCTCGCAGAAAGGGTGCTCATTAGACCTGCTGTCGCTGAAAGGGTGCCTCATTACGCCTGTTGTCGCAGAAAGGGTGCTTCTTTAGGTCCGTTCTGGCAGAAGGGTTGCTTTGGGGAGACTACGGGGTTGTCTTGTATTTTGATGATGATGACTCACTCGGACATAGTCCTAGTCGTTGTTTCTCTCAAGGACGAGTCCAGAGCAACACCTGCGATGCACCCACTCCCTACATCTCTTGCATTGCATGCGGATGTACAAACCGAGCATATCCAAATAGTTCCTGGGGTTTCCTCCGTCCTGGTTCGGATCAAACGAATCCGGAGCAGGCATTCCGGATTATGCTACAATTAATACAGAAAAAGTGTACAAACATATACATACAGAAGCGACAGTCGCTGGCCGGAACGCCTTGTCGATCCGGTGTCAATAAACCGTGAGACCATCAGTCATTTTAATTAGTATAGTGCCTACCGCGTTTTTAGAGCTTTTAGGACATTATCTCAGAACGGACTTTCCACCGAAAAAATGTTCAGTCGTAAAGGGAACCGCGATTCGGAAAATGCCCTTAAACTGCACTTTAGTGACAAATGTTGAAATTTTGTTTGGGAGCTAGGTAATCAATGGAGTTGACTGACATATATAGTCCATATTCGAACCTAATTTATGTGCAAAATTTCGACCAAATCATGTACCCACTTTTGTGGCAGTGCGAACACAATATTACGCCGTGTAAAGGTAGAACCAAATCTGTTGAATTGATCGAGAGTTAGATTGAAAGACGGACTGGTAGGGCTAAATCGACTCCAAATTGTCTGTAACGGATTTCCTAAAACACATTTGGGTATTTGACCATTAATTCGATAAGGCACATTTTTGATCTATCAAAGTGTTTTCGATTATACGTTAGTCCGCTATTGTGCATATGCTCACCTTGAACACTAAATGCCTGTGTTCACAGGCACCAAAACTAATGGCTTCTTTCTTTAAACTTTTACAAGGCAAAGTCCTGTTTTCACTAATTTCATTGAAATTTGACATATCCATGTGTCAGCACTTGTCAAAAATAACGCAGGAACTCGCCACTAGTCTAGCGTTACGCTAAAGACCATCAGACATATGAACAAATTAATAAATAATTATACATTTAATAATACTACATACATATGTAAAAACAATGTATAACATTGACGTACCTCTGTCGTATCAGAGTCCGTGCCGTGCGTTAACCTAAAGGAAAACACTGAATTTGCATTGATATAATTCTCTATCCCGGTGATTACACATGCAAGTAATTTGCAGACAGTTGTGTATACATATTGTATTATGAAAGAGCCGGGAGCAAGCTCGGTATACCATTACAGTTTCTATTTAACATGTTTCCCCAGTTTATAAAATAAGCTAGTTGCTGCAATGATTATTTTACATTCACATATTGTAATTAAAACAACACGTAATAGTTTTAAGTTATTATTTTTTATGCAATTGTGAACTTCTTAATATTTTTCGAAAAGACTAAATAAAAAAATTGAATTGAAAAAAAATTGTAGTCGAAACATGCTTTTTTCGAACTGACACTTGCATGTGTAAACGTTCAGAATAAAATTGAAGTTACTTTCAAAGCACTTATGTACATTGATTACTGACAAGGAAATTTTGTAGGCAGTGAGGTTGATAGTTGGTGTGGCAGTGAATATGTGTGAGTTTATTGGTATTTTTCGAACTGTCACTTGCATGTGTAAACGGTGGGTATGACAACCTATGAATTGGCAAATACGGCGCCCTTGAGGTTCTATCGACCTCTACAAAAAGTAGAACGGAAATGAATAACAAATTAATAATTCTTCAATCTAAATTTCAGAGGAAATAAAAATCAGTTTTAACCTTAAACTACACTTGCGCTTACTACAATGTCAAACTATATAATTGCTCCACAACTATATAATTAATGTAATGATATGAGTGCGTCACGATTCGCATTGGCTCAATGATATGGGACTTACTGTTTATCGCCGAGTCCGAACGGTGTGGTGTCTTAACCACTTGTGGAGAAGTTTTGCCTGGCTGAAATACTCAGGAAATGTCAACATTACTCTGAGGGATATTTTCCACCGTTGAAAATTTAATGTTGCCTGGCCAGGGAATCGATCCCAGGCATTCAGTGTGCAAGACGTGTGTGCATACCATTGTATCACGATGGTACAATGTCAAACTACTCCATCCCCATTATTGCAAATGTGAAGATTAGGGTAAAGACTTTTCTTTTTTTAAGATTAGAAGAAATCGCTTAACATGATTTTAAATTTTTTATTTTGTATTTTTGGCCAATTTTTTTAAGTCACTGTACATAGATATATAATAGAACATAACACATATCGTCTGCTATCCACGAAAAGGTCGTAAGTTCATTTTTTGGGAAATCGCGTTTTTGTTACAGACTGATAGTACAAATCAAAACACGTCGTATGATACAAAGAAAATGGTATAATGTCGCATTTTTCTATTGGTTTTGCCCTTGTCGGAAAAGGTCGTAAGTCCACAGGAAAATGTATATTTAAAACAAAAAAAAAAATACAGCTAATGTAGCTCAGATATAATATTTAACGTCATCCATGGTTGGGCTACAATGCAAAGAACTAGCCTACACCTTTGGATGATAATCGGATGATATTTGGCGGAGCCAGTGGACCAAACTTTTGAACAAAAATCTGATCATTTCTATATTGCAACGAAAATTTACATTTGAAATCTATTTTCCTCTAGAAGCGAACTGATTATGAAAAATGGACTTCAAGCCTTTTTTTTCATTGATACTAATTGGGATGATGTATGAGTTTAAATACCTCAGATATTGAAAAATTTGCAATTTGTCTAAATGGGGTTCCAAAGAACAACTTTACAAAGTTTATGTTAATGATTTCTAAACAAAACAGAAGATTAAACCACTGTGTACTTTGTGCTCGATATTTAGTTGGAAACCTATGACCAAGCGGTCATAATGGCTCCAAAATCGCACGTCAGCAGCTTATATTATCGATCAAAGCTACAAATTCACAATTTAGTTTTTTACAACTTAAAAAATCAAAAAGTCTATTGTTTTCTGTGGGATGATGAGGAAAGTGGTTTGAGTGCAGAAGAGTTTACAAGCATATGGACTTTTTTATTGAGGAAAAAGTTCTGCCTGACAATAAAAATCCTACAAATATAATATTTTACAGTGATGGTTGTACATACCAAAATCGCAACTGTACAATGAGCAACGCAGTGTTTAATGCATCAATTAAAAATATTATTAATGAACCAAAAAATTCTAGAAATCGGCCACACCCAAATGGCGGCTGATAGTGCCCACTCCTCAATAGAACGCGCCTTGAAAAATAAAGATATTGATATCCCATCCCAATATATTGGTAGTTGCAAAGCAGCCCGCCGTAACCCGAGCCGTACGAAGTTATGTATTTGGATTATACATTTTTTAAAATTTTTAAACAGGTTTATTTTTTAAACCTGTTCAACCTAGTCGTGGAAAATGCGATGCTAAAGTAACGTATGTGCGTGGGGATAAATTTTTTTAACTCAACTTTTCGGACCAGTGCACTGTGGTTCCGCCCGTGGACAAAAATCGAAAATTTTATGGCGACAAATTTGATTGCGATTGAAAGATATATTCTCTAAACACATTAAATTTTTAATATCCAATATTATTTTTGCCAATTTACAGCGGTAATATGTCAAGTTAAGTCGAAGAAGTTGAGACTTGTATGCGGTGCCTTAAAAACGAAAAATAGATCCGCAAAGCATTCGTAGTTTATAAGTGAAATTTAAAAAAAAATTAAGATATAAATGTACATTTTCCAAAATGAAACTAATAGTTGATGACCTTGACTATATTTTTACAAAAAAAAACATATTGAAAATTCGTTTTTTAACTTCCTTAAAAATAAATTCTTTGTAAGTGACTTTTTGTGCTATTTTTAATATCATTACTATAAATTTATTTTGAATTTTACTAATGTTGGCCCCGTAAGGGCAAGTCCATATTTATTTTAAAATACAGGGGAAAGTCTCTAGTTTACGATAAAATGAGATCCAGCTGCCCCCAGCTGCCACCCTGTAAGTTTTCCCCTTATACCACGTCTGTAAAATCGCCAAAATTCCGAAAATCGTGATCTACGTTTATATGGGAGCTATACCTAAACGTGGACCTATATTGAACATTTGTTGCACGGAGGTATGGTGTTCCCTCCGAAGTCAAAATTCAAAATTACAGCCAACTCGGTTAGAAAATTTGGCTTAAATCGTCAAAATACCGAATATCGGGAGGTACGGTTATATGGGAGCTATACCTAAACGTGGACCTACATTCATTAAAATTGTTTCTCTGTCTTTTGGGCTCTTTATAAAACTATGTTTAAAATTTCGAGGCGGTAATTCGATTATAACTATTTTTGGCACTCCTTTCCATACAAGTGGGACCACTGTGCAGTGGAAGGCTTTACCTCAACAAGTGAAAAAGTATCAGTCGGCTTTGCCGACAGCCTGTGTAAATAGAAACACAAAAAAACTTATGCATTTACTTACTTACTTACTTAGCTGGCCCATTACAGAACATTTGTTCTATAGGCCGAACTAAGAAGAGATCTCCATTCCTCTCTATGTGTTGCTTTGCACACTGGAATATCGCGCCTTGTCATCTCATCATCCACTTGTTTGCGCCATCTATTCCTTGGCCTGCCAATTCTGCGTGCACCGCCATGTGGCATGTATTCATACGCCTTTTTAGCGGGTTCATCATCGCGGGTTCATCATCGCTTATGCATTTAGGGGGTTTCAAAATTTTGGGCGTATGAACCGACAAAAATTTTGATTAGGATTAAAGTTCAAAAGTTTTGCGGAGGAGGTACTTAAAGGAATGGACCGACATCGACCATGGGAGTTCCATAGGGGTTTTTGCAACCTTCGAGCTGTTTTCTCAAGAAGTATGGACTTGCCCCTCAAAAAACTTTTACCATCCTAATTGAGGCAGCGAATGTAAGTTGCTTCAACAAAAATTAAAGTGATTCGATAGCAGGTCTTAAAGTGAACTTATCCGAAATTTTGTGTGGGAGGTACCGGATGGAGTGGACAAATATAGTCCATTTTCGAACCCGATCTATATCTGGTAGATATATTAGGATGTGTAAAGTATGGACCAAATCGGCCACTTCCTTCAAGAGCTATCGTGCGCACAATTTTTCCGAACATTTTTGAACTTTTGTGGGGGAGGTACCTGAAGGAGTAGACCGCTATGGCTTATCTTCGAACTTAAGCTAAGTTTGGACACAATATTACGAAGACCAAATTTTGGACGGAATCAGCATATGCGTTCGAGAATTATCTTGCTCTCCAACCACTACACATGGTGTCATAGGGTTTTTTCAACTTTCAGGCTATTTTCTCAGGAAGTATGGACTTGCCCCTGATAAAACTTGTACCTTCGTGTGGGGGACAGTGAATACAAGTGTTACAACAAAAACCACGGCGATTCGAGAGCAGGTCCTAAACTGAACTCGGTTACTCCCTTCAAGAGTTATTGTACGCACAAATTTTCCGAACATTTTCGAATTTTTGTGGGAGAGGTACCGGAAGGAGTGGACCGATATAATCCATCTTCGAACTTGAACTAAGTTTGGACCAAATATTACGAAAGCCAAATTTTGTACCGAATCAGTTGATCCGTTCGAGAATTATCGTGCGCTCCAGCGAGCCAGCCAGACAGACAAACAGACGGACGGACGGACATGGCTAAATCAACTCCAAATTATCTGAAACACATTTTGTCCAAACATACTTGGGGTCTAAAACCATTATTTCGATGAGGCACATTTTGCCCGTATGAAAGTGTATATCACCAATATTTTTGAAATTTTAACATAGCTGAAGCCAAGGTTCACTCTTTTAGAACACGAGACTTGTGATTGTATATTATACAAATTAAATATTTTTGGATAAAATGAAATGTTTTTGGACGTGGCAAAAAATATTGGCCTAAAAAGATAATTTGCATGGAAGCTGTGGCTATATTTACGTTAAAAAATGAGTAAAAATGGGTTGAAGCCAACATGTCTTTTTTGTTTTCTCTCGATTTGTGAGTAAACCACACTTCTCACGATTTTCCTGTCAAAGTAAAAGTAGAAGCAAACTAAATAAGGATCACCTCACTAATGTATTACTTTTCAAAATTTGAACTGCTTCTACCATTAAATGATGCTGACATTTTGAAGCCAGATTTACAGTGTTTTTTTGAAATTTTCTTCTAATTTCATTCCGCAAACAGGTTTTTCAAAAAGTCATATAGAGGATTGTAGTACTTGCGATTCTGAGTTATTTGATACGTATATTGTGAATGTAGTCTGCACAGCTTCATAGAAATCTGCATCCAAATGCGGAAATTTTGTGCGAACATTATTCTAACAAGTGAGCAAAGGCTATAGTCGGAACGGGGCCGACCATGTGATACCCTACACCACTACTCCTGTGCATAAGCTTTTCAGTGGTAAACATTTCTTTTAGGAAATATAGGTTGTATTAGCTACTATACATCGTTGTAAAGGTGATATTTTCTACTTTCATTAGCTGGTTATGCTTTTGGTATCGATGGGGAGATATTCACTTTGAAATAAAACGCCTTTTTCTCCAAATAAGTTTTTTGCTTATTCCGACTCCTGAATATTATCCGACCATCACCAAACTTAATAGGCTTCTTACTCTGCGGGTCTCCATCAACAACATCAATCAAAAATTCGTTACCATCCGATGAAAATTGCGACCTGTAGCGTGATTACAAAAAAAATCGGAAAATGGGATACATTACCGACTATTGCGATATCTCTGTTGTTTGACCACCTACGACAGCCTACTGTACATCGTTGTAAAGGTGATATTTTCTACTTTCCTTGCCAGGTTATGCTTTTGATATACCTCCTAAAGAAACAGAGCTATTGGCTTTGAAATAAAACGTTGACCTTTTCTCCAAATAAGTTATTGCCTATTTCGACCCCTGAATATTATCCGACCATCATCAAAATCAATAGACTTCTTCCTCGGTGGGACCCCCATTAACTCCCAAAATTTCGTGACGATCCGACCGAAATTGCGACCTGTAGCGCGATTTTGAAAATAATTGAAAAATGGGATGTATTACCGACTATTGCTATATCTCCGTTATTTGGTCACATACGCCAACCCGCTTTGAATCACTGTAAAGGTGGGATATTCTTATTACATAGTCAGGCTTTGCTTTTGGAAGATCTCCAATCAAAGCTGTGATATTCGACATTATAACTCAAATAGCAAAAATAAAAAGATGGGTTGTATTAGCGACTACTGCGATTTCTTCTTTGTTTGACCACCTACGACAACCTACTATACATCCTTGTAAATCCTTCTACTTTCATTAGCAGGTTTTGCTTTTGATATATCCATTATAGATGCGGAGATATTCGCTTTGAAATAAAACGTTGACATTTTCCCCAAATTAGTTTTTTGCCCATTCCGACCCCTGAATATTATCCGACCGGGACCCTCATCAACACCCAAAATTTGGTGACGATCCGATCAAAATTGCGACCTGTAGCTTGATTACAAGGTTTAGATGGACAGACGGACAGACGGACACACGTAGCCAGATCGACTCAGCTCGTCGAGACATTCATTTTGGTATATATAAGTATGGGTCTACGACCATTATTTCGATGCGTTACAAACTTTTTGGCCAAAACCAACTTATAATACCCTCCCCACATAGTGGTGTAGGGTATAAAAATCATATTTTTCTGGTCTAATATTTGCAATTGTCTCTAGAATACCTCGTACTCCATTGCACATTTAAGTTTTTTTATGTTCCGGATCCAATAAATCATTCCTCGTGAAAATCCATCCACTAAAACGCGAGTTACGAGAAATTCCAAAGTAGAACAAGTAAGAAAAGCGTTAAGTTCGGTCGGGCCGAACTTTTTATACCCTCCACCACAAATTTCAGCCATTTCTGTGGATTAATGTGGCCACAACCTTCAAGATACCGAAATTCGGAAGGTACCGTTCTATGGGGGCTATATGATGGCGTGGACCTATACCTACAAATTTCAAGGGGGAAAGTTTTATACGCCTAAAGAAGACTAAATACCAAATTTCAGCCATCTCGGTGTGATAATGAGGCAAAAACGTTTAAAATATCGAAAATCGGGAGATATTGTATTATGGGGGCTAGATCAACACGTGGACCTATATAAACATTTTATGGTAGAAATGTTTCTTAGCCTCTGGAAACACAAAATACAAACTTACAACCGATCTTTGGTCAAATGGGTCTAATACATTCAAAATATATTAAAATGACGCGCACTTTATAAGGGGCCTTGTATGGGGGCTATACCAAACCGTGGACCTATACAACCCAACTTTGGTAGGAATATTTTTTGGCCTCTGGAGACACAAAGTACCAAACTACAACCAATTCGGTGGTAAAATGGGCCAAATATCTTAAAAATTCCTTAAAAAGACGACGCGTCACGCGTCATTTTGTATGGGGGCTATACGAAAGCGTGGACCTACATAGCCCGCTTTCAATACCAAAAGTCCTACGTAAATATAACATATTTTCCCAAAATTTCATCAACTTACGTCAATCCGTTCGGACGCTAGAGTGATTTCCACAGACGGACAGACGGACAGACGGACGGACATGGCTATATCGATGTAGAATTGCACGCTGATCAAGAATATATATACTTTGTGGGGTCTACAATGATTATTTCGAGTAGTTACAAACGTAGTGACAAACTTAATATACCCCCATCCTATGGTGGAGGGTATAAAAATCGCGTATTTTATCGCGTTTTCTGCGGATCGTTTCCACTGCAATGAAAAAACTAGTGCAGCATCTTCGTTTTAGCTGAAACAGAGATTTGAAAACTTCACTGATAAGGAAGCTACATTCATTTTATCCCAAAAAATAGTGTGTGATGCTACATCCACGGTTCTTTATTGATCGCCTTGAAATAGATATATATATCGATGTAGATTTTCATGGTGGACACTGAAATCGGATGCGGACAAAAATTGTATGCACTTTGCGCAAATTAGCGATATTTTATAGGTTTTTTAATGCTAAGATGCAGCCGATGCTACATATTAGGGTCAAAATTATATTTCGAAAAATATATACAGCTTAGTAGATATGGTCTTGCTGTACATGAAAATCACATGCGGACAAAATTATTTTGATAATTACGCGATTTGCACGTATTTTAAAATTCGTATAAATTAAAATGGGTTATTTGACGTGTATTTCCATTTCAGAAGCTTTGATATATATCCCCATCAACTCAATTACCTTCCCTAATGGGAAAGCTTTAATATGAATCTCAATAAAGCAAAATTCGTCTATTTATTGGCAGATTTAAGCAAAATGAAGGAAGTATTCCTATAGATTTTTACAATACTTTCTACTACATAATGCACGTGAAAAAATATTTTTTCAAACAAAAAATTATTTTTTTGACCAAAATATATGCTTATTTTGGCTGTAACATCGAAACTATAACACCAATCTGTATGATTGTAGTCTCATTTGATTCGCAGTGAAGTTTTGATCCACAACAATTTTTTATGTAATTTTATGACCCCTAAATGGGCCTTAATTTTGAAAAAAGTTGACTTACATTCAATAATTTATCAATTTTATGTACATTCCGCGATTTCTTTGTAACATTTTGCAGGTATTGTGCACTCTACTGAAGTCACTTCGAGAGAAATTTTTTGTAACAATTGTGCTTATTAAAATAATTAGCGTTTTTATAATATTTTCTTTCTTAAAAAGCGAAATAAAACCGCCATAACTTTTGTCCGCTACAACCAAAAATTGGCTCGCGACCAGATTCGTACTGGGAATTTTTTTCTTAACCTACATATCAAAAATCGTTGATGTAGCGCGAAAAAAAAATTATCCTTTTTTCTGAAATGGAATATGAAATAATTCACAATATTCGTGATATACCCTCGTTAGCATAAATGCTGAGGGTATAAAAAGCCTTGGTCTGCTTTGTTTGTTTGGTGGTGTGTGGTGGTTGTTAGTCAATAAAAAAAAAACAAAACAAAAACTCGCCAAAATTGTTTTTTTAATCTGTCAGAAAAACCAATATTTTTTGTTTTGCTTTATGAAATGAAGAACTTTGGTTCTTGGCAAGACTTTATTAACACTATTCCTGAAACACAGTAATTTCTTTCTGTGTACCGGAAAGGCAAAAGGCTGCCAATAAATCCACTGTTTTTAGTGTTCCGTGGTATAAGGTGGTATAAGCCATGACGTGACGGTGCACAGTGGGAAAAAAAATACCTATCTAGCGTGCAGAAAATCAAAAAATGGACTTGAAAGAAACTATGAAACGTTAGTACAGTATTGAACTAGAGTGTTGACTGTACTTAACGGCATATATAATAATTATAAATATTTTATATTTTTGTTTTGATGTACCGTAATGTCATTTAATTAAATGAAATTGTTTTATAACCTATAAGTTATTTTAATGTAGATATTTCCGGCTAAATAAATGTAAAACCCTTTTTTTGTAATTTCTTCGATTAAAATAGGGGTTTAGCATGGAAATCTCAAGAAGTATAGACTTGCCTCTGATAAAACTTGTACCGCCATATGGGGGGCAGTGAATACAAGTTGCTACCGCAAAAATCAAAGCGATTCGAAAGCAGGTCCTAACCTGCACTTTTCCGAAATTTTGTGTGGGAGGTACCCGAAGGAGTGGACCGATTGAGTCCATATTAGAACCTCATCTCAGTCTGGTAGAAGTTTCACGATGTGCAAAGTATGGACCAAATCGGGTACTTCCTTCAAGAGTTATCGTGCGCACAAATTTTCCGAACATTTTCGGACTTTTGTGGGGAGGTACCGGAAGGAGTGGACCGATATAACATATCTTCGAACTTAAACTAAGTTTGGGTAAAATATTACGAAAGCCAATTTTGAACATTATCGGTTGATCCGTTCGAGAGTTATCGTGCGCTCCAACCAGACAGACGGACGGACTTTGCTAAATCGACTCCAAATTGTCTGAAACACATTTCGTCCAAACATACTGGGGGTCTAAAACCATTATTTCGACGATGCCCGTGTGGAAGTGTTTGTACCACCGTTATCATAAATGCTGAGGGTATAAATATCAATCTAAGGCAATTCTTATCATAATTATGGATAAAGATACAACCAAGGCACATTTATATAAGGGAGAAGTGGCAATCAGCTGTATTTTTACTTTTTTTGTAAATTTTGTTTTTAAAATGTAATAGGGTCTCCTCAGAAATTTGAAACTTCGAAATTTGCTACCATAAAATACTTCTTTTCATCGTAAACGTGTAATATAAAGGACCAACGACAATTCTGTATGCTTTATATTTGCAGTTTGATTCAAATTTGTTCTATTTTAGAGGATTTTCAAAATTTATTTATATTTTTCCTGAGAACATTTTTAGAACCACACCATTATTCAATATTTTCTTAACATTGAATTTTCAATAACAACAATGTTGTTTTTGTAAATTTTTTAATTGTTGTAATAAATGCATAAACCTTATATAAATATACCTTGGATACAATAAACCATCGACACTCTAGATCTGCATTTTTCCCACAGTGCGCGGTGGGCATTGAAATCTCAATATCATGTCACGCAGAAATCTACAATGCAATTCACAAGGAAGCTAAACGTTTTAAGGAAGCTGCTCGGGTAAAGGAGCACTTGGTATACACGCTTCATCTGGAGATGTAGAAGCTTCACTTTGACTACAAACCCCTTGAAAATCAGATCATGTTCTCAAGAATGATTCTATGGAAGTAAGAAATTTATTATGAGGTTTTAAAAAAGTCATTGTCCACCACATCTGTATATAGAAAATGAAGGATAAGCTAATAGCCATATATGTATGTATGTATATTTGAGTTTCCAAGCCTTTAGGCACTCTAATAAAAGTAACAAAATTGCAAAAAAAAGTTCTGCCAATGTATACATACATACGTATTAAGCCAATTGAAAATCAAAACAAGTCAAAATGTCAAAATAAATCAAATTAGTCGTTGTAGTGTTAATATGTACATTAGGGATATAACTTTTTGCACTTTTTTGCAAATATCAAAAATACCACCACATAGCCGTGTAGAGCATGAAAAACTATTATGAAATAAGGTGTAATTTTTTCTCTATCGCGAAAAAAGTTTCCGCACCAAATGCATTGAAGTTCAGTAATGCATTTTTTAATTTTAGCTGTTATGACAACATATTTGCTTTTAACTAAATTTTTTATTTTTTTGTAATCTAATTTAAAATCATTACCAAAGCGTTCTGGACCAATTTGTTCTCAAATCGCGCCATTTCGGAGCATTTTAGGAATTTTTAACACTATTGCAATTTTTGGCTTTTCTTTATAAACTCGTGAATTTTATGTTTATATTTATTGTACCTATCGGACAAGAGAATATGGTGTCATTTGCAACAAATTCGCGAAAGTTACAGACAGTTTTTAATGACTTTGCCTGTGAGAATTGTATTTTTTCTATGAATATTTATTCAAACAAAGCAAATTTAAAATTATAAGTAGAAAAAATATCAAAAGGGTTTTAGTAATTACAGTCGGCGCGGAAACTTTTTTCACCGAATCGATTTTAGAAACGCGTTTTCATTATTAGAACAAAATTCCCCACGTGGTACTGGTGTTGTATTTTTGTAAAACACATATACGATTCTCACAGGCAAAGTCAACAAAAACAGCTTGTAACTTTCGCGATTTGGTTGCAAATGACCCCATATTCTTTTGTCCGGTAGGTACAAAAAATATAAACATAAAATTCACGAGTTTATAAAGAAAAAGCAAAAACTGCAATAGTGTCAAAAATTCATAAAATGCTCCGAAATGGCGCGATTTGAGAACAAATTGGTCCAGAACGCTTTGATAATGATTTTAAATTAGATTACAAAAAAATAAAAATTTTAATTAAAAGCAAATATGTTGTCATAACAGCTAAAATTAAAAAATGCATTACTGAACTTCAATGCATTTGGTGCGGAAACTTTTTTCGCGATAGAGAAAAATTGACGCCGTATTTCATAATAGTTTTCCATGCTCTACACGGCTATGTGGTGGTATTTTTTTGGTTATAGCCCTAATGTACATATATGTTTATTGTTTTGTTTCATTAATATTACAACAGTCTATTGTTTGTTTTAGATTTATTTTTTGGTGTGTGCATATAAATATTTATTTCCTCTTACCAATCAATCGCACTATAATTTTGTGAATTATTGAATGAATGATAATATTTGTCAGGAAATTACGTACGAGTAGACGAAATCCCCTGGATTTCAAATGTCAATATCATGACGAGGATTTACTTGATGTACATATTCGTAATTGAATTGATATTTGAAATCCAGTGGATTCCGTAAATCTAAACGTACCATAATACTTATCTTTCATCGCAAGTGAAGATAGATCTCCTAGCAATGCATTGATGAACACGGTGAGTACGCGCATTTTCGAGTACTCAACCTACGCATGCCATCGCCGTGTTTATTTTAACATCCGACCAAAAACCCAGTTTTATGTCGTCACTCATTGTTAATTTCTACATGGAATTCGATAGTAAACATATTGAAACTAAGGAAACCAAAAAAAAGTAGGTCAAAATATTGGAAGGTGTGGGCGTGGTAGGTAGGACTGTTGTCTTTAAGAGACGTTTTAAATTAAATTACCGTAGTGTTTACATAAAGTGAGCAATTTTATTTTTCCTCATGTACTAAATTTTAGTGAAATATCAAATTTAGTGGACTAGAACTTTTAGGGAAAAGATTGGAACAAAGTTCCGTTTTCACAGAATGATGCCAGAGAGTGTTTCCTTTCAGCCCATACACAGAAAAAAACCACCCCAGAAATTTTGATTAAAAGCTTTATATCCATATTTTTGTCGAATGGCGATAAAATATTACGAATATAATGGGAAAATGTTTATCAAACATAAAAATGTTACTAGAATGCGATCAATAAACGATTTCAAACAAATAATTTATTGAAATTTCTTTATGGTTATTAATAATTTTTTTAGTTAAAATGGTTTTCAACGTTTGTCGCATGTTCTCGCTCTCAAGAGCGAGAGAAACAACTTTTTTAGGGAATAAAGAGAGCGCTACAACAATGTGCTGTTTTTTTTCTTGAGATGTGAGTGTCTTTGCTATGTGTATTTCAAAGCATCCCTGTCGGACTTTTATTAACCAGTTGATAAAATGATTGATAATAGATCGATAATTTTTAAACTGACTAAAAACTGGATGAAAAGTTATCTAGAGATGAACCACTTGGAACAGAAAAAATTTTCGGCAATTGTCCATGTCTAGATAACTTTTCGACCAATATAAAGTTAGTCGAAAAGTTATCTAGAGATTAACCACTCTGAAAACAGAAACATGTACCTTTTGCAAAGTTATTTGTGTTTGTCGAAAAAATAAGGCACAACTGTATAAATAATTCGCACTTGCTTTTTCTTAATATTCTTCGTATAAATGCACCATCCAGTCATAGAACACAGTGTTGATGGACTGAACATATTCGTACATATTACTCATATTATTCTGGAATTAAAAAGGAACACAAAGGAAATATACAAATTTGCCTCTTCTTCCTCTCTAACAAAAAAGAGAGAGAGACAAAGAGAGGGAGAGAGAGAATATGAAAAGTCAAAAATAAAAAACACACAGAAACAAAAATTGTTTGTTTTTTCACATTATGTTTTAAACTGACTACAAATAGGCAAAAAAAGGTTAGTTTATTATCAGTCGAAAAATTATCTGGCGTTGGACAATACTGACTACTCAGGCGCTCATCGCCTTGTAAAATTAGTCAGTTGGCATAAGGGAAAATAATCGATAAAATGCCACTTATGTTTAAAAAAAGCTAGCTTTATGTGAGCTTTAAATCGGCCACAGTCCCTACAGGGATGGTGATGGAATTTTTTCGGCATGGAGGGATGGTGCGTTTGTGTGGCATTTGGCTTGCTTATTTATTTGTGCTCGGGTGAAGGCTTGTATGTATGTATACTTATTGTATACAATAAGTTTGTTACTGTTTTTTGTTGAAGAGGGAAAGAAAAAAACGGCGCGAGTTCTCATGTTTTTTTTCTGTTTGGTGGTTAAGGAAGGCAGATAACATTTTTTAACCATCAGTTTGGTTTATTTTGGCAGTTTCTTTAAAGCAGTCGTTGTATGTGGATCGGTAGTGCGGAAATAAATCTGTGTTTGTGTGTTTCCTTAAAATAAAGGTGCTTTTCAAGCAAATTAAATGGCCAATGCATTTTATAATTGAATTCACGATTATGAAAAAGGATAATACGAATATTTTATTGGACAAAGAAACAACCACATGTGATATTGGTAATAACATTAAAACATTTTATATATTTGAAATATGTATGGATGTACTATTTCTCACATTACATATACCCATTTTCCGCTGATGATTTTCAATGTGGCAGAAGAATGTGTTTTATTTCACAACGAGAAGCGTTCAACGATGTTCCCTGTATTCTATATTTAAAAGTGATTAAATTAAAGTGTGGCACTAAATAATAGGTGTGTTTGTTTACTCAACAGTCTGTACAAATTTGTAAAAGTAACTTCTTGTAATCGGCTAAGGTCTTTTGCATTGTATTGTAGAGTAAACGAACAACATCCAGTAACAATTTGTACAAATTTTGAGTAAACGAACACACATAATTATTTACTTCTGTTATTAATTATTCCATTCCGTTTTTCTTTCTTTCATCTGTTATTTTTTTATGTACCTATGCGTCTGTTGTTGCTTTTGTACTTGGCATTTCAATTAAATAAATAACCACCACCATTTATAAATGTGTGTATGAATTTTTTTTGTGTAATTGTAAATATGAATATTTTTTATCGATTGGAAAAAAATGCATTCAACAAATTTTTTTAATCAAGAAAATATTTTGTTTTTATCAAGCAAAATATGGAATATTTTGATAAATATTTTTGTCAATATGTGAAATATTTTATCAGTTTAAAAAAAAAATCGACAATTATTTTAATCAATCTTACAATTTTATTTTATCAACCTGTATTTTTACTTTGTGATCAAATAATTTTATCGAATTTTGTCAATATGACAATTTTTTTTATCGCAGGAAAATCGATAAATTTTTTATTTAATATTTGTTTTTTTTTTTATCAAATGGCTACAATTTTTTTTCTGTGTATATGTTATAAACCAAAAATGTTTTACAATCGATGAATCTGAGTTTCACACATTCAGAATTCGCGAACTCTTAACATATTCTATATGTTATGACTGAAATTCTTTAAAATGAAGTCGACCATCAAAATTAATTTTCGTGGAAGCTGTGTTAGCATCAATGTAGAAAAATGGGTTGAAGCCAGCAAGTCTGTTTATGTTCCCTTCCGATTTCTGGCTTAATCTTACATTTTATAGACCTATGCCCAAAGAAAGACTCAAAGAATACTCCATGATACTAGTGTATCATTTTTCGATGTATCCACTGCATCCACCTAAAATTGATGCTGACATTTTGAAGCCGGAATTTCGGTGTTTTTTGATTTTCTTATTAATCCGGACACGCAACGAGATAATATTCAAAATTCATAATAGGATTATAGAACTCTTGATTTTACGTCATTTTTCTATATCTCACGAGTGTGCTCCGTACAGCATCCTAGTAATTGGAGTCTAAAGGCCAAAATTTGATTTGATTTTATTTTTTTAAAACCCCTATCTTTTGGGTGTAAAATTTCATTCAGTTTCCTTTGAACACCGAGTTTCACAGGTGGTTAGGCCCAGGGACGTACGCAGGGGGGGGGGGGGGGCACGGGGGGCCGTCCTTCGTGGACTACATATTGAAAGCCAATTAGAAATTTGTTTAGACAAATTTGCTGCTAAACAGTATGAGGAAATAATGAAGACAAATGAATTTATGTGCGTCACTTGATTTTTACTTATCATCACCGAAGTATAATTGTAACCTCAGACTTTAGATTACGAGATTATATACTAGGCCGGGGCGATTTGAAAACCTTAATGGGCCCTTCGCGTTTCTGATTCCTGGGGTTGAACTGAGCAAAAAAGTCTACTGGACCATATGTCTGCGATGAAAATCCCGAAACAAAACAGCAATCGACCATGGGGTCTTCGAACACGAGCCAAATCCAACTAAAGTTGTTCATTGAAGAAGCACTTCGAAACAAATGGTCGCCTGTTTTCTGCGGCTTAATTGATCACATGGCGACTATATGGCTTGAAAAACGTACGACGATAAATTCTGAGTGGTACACCACAATTTGCTTGATGTCTGATGTCTGCGGAAACGAAGAAGAAATCGAATCATTGTGGACCATGGCAATGTGAGATCTTACATATCGATTCAAACCAAAGCATTTTTGACTGGAATTGATGGGTCATCCGCCGTACAGCCCTGACTTGGAACCCAATGTATTCATTTGATTCCCGCACATAAAGAAAAATTGTGTGGTCAACGATTTTCGTCGCCAGAAGATGCTGTTGAAGCGTTCAAAAACCATGTTTTGGAGATGTCTCATCCGGAGTGGAAAAAAAATCATGATGGAAAATACTTTATAACACAACAAAACTATTTTTGTTGATAAATACTTGCGTTTTCATTATTAGGCCAGAAACTTTTATAGAAGCCCTCCTAATTACATTATAGATGAAGATCCCGGAGCAAATGAAGCGAATTTTAAAGAATTATCTCCTCCATTATTAAATGTTGAAGCTGATTTTTTCGAAATCTTTATTCCATTGTCTCAGATAGCGATGACGATATTGCACTTGCGTTATTGTAACTGATCTTGCTTTTTCCTTCTCACTGATGGCTTGATATGTCAGTGAAAAGAACGAAGCAAAATCTGGAAGACATCGATGCTAGCATGTGATCAGGAAATTTTACCTAAAACATTGGAATTGTTTTAAAAAATTTTTGATGGTGATTTGGTGCAAGTTATTACTCAATTCTCCAATAACTATGCCCCAAATATAATAAAACTACATTTGTCTTTTGCATACGTATATGCCGAGTGTACTACATGTAGTACGGCCTTAAAAACCAAGTTAGAAAATATTTTTCTTTATTTTTTCTTCAGTTTTGTAATATTATCAGTCAGAATAACACTATTTTCAAAAATCACGAAAATTGCTTCATTAGTTTGCCCGTCGGCATATCCGGGTTAAAAGAAACTAGTGTTTTTGTTAAAATCGAAATTTTGATTTTAACTGTTCAAAATTTTTAAAAATTGATTTTTTTAATTCCTTTTCGATAATGTACAAGATTATAAGGTTCGTAATGATCCCACAAAAATATATGCTGATCGGTTTATTCTTTTTCAAACTACAGTGGGTACCGCAAACTGCTTTAGTAAAAACAGTGCTTTATAAGCGGGCATTTGAATGTAAGATTTTTCAAAAAAAAAAAAGAAATAGAAGGTAACTTAAGGTTTAATAGATAGATAGACTTAACCCCTTAAAATAGCTTTTCGTAACGCTACACAACATTTGAATTTTTCATCATTTTTGGTCAAGTTGTGCCCCCCCCCCCCGAAATGAAATCCTGCGTACGTCCCTGGTTAGGCCGATCTTCATTGTGAACATTGAAAAATGGGATTACCAGGCAGGACTATAGGAAAAGTTTAGAGTTTCAATTAACTGACATAATTTCGCATATACAATTTATCTACTGAATTGCGCATATATACTAGTTACCAAGCTTTGCCTTCGTCTGCCACAAAAACAACATCCTAATATGCCTGAAGATTGGCCTAACCACCGGTGAAACGTAGCATAATGGTTGGATGCGTGGGACTTCGGTAGACTCCTAATTTTTCAATGTATCTCTTAGGTCTAAACAGCTCAACTCGAAAGAGAATTAATTAAATAATTTTTTTCTCTTTTGTTGTTGCTATAATATGCAATTTATAAAGTCAATGTTTATAATTTTGGATTCATATTTTTTACGCGTTGTCTAGATTCTGTACGTAATTTTAATTTATTTTTTTAGAAGTTTATACGGACTCTGAGGTAGTATAATTTAGATTTGCTCCCAGATTTTTTTTTATTTATTTATTTTTTATTTTCCGCCATTTTCTCAATACAACGAATAAGACATTTTAAAATATTTTTTTTATTTATAAAAGAATAAAAACCGCTAAAACTTTTGCGCGCACCGGCCAATTTAGTGAACGCGAGCAGATTTGAAACCAGATTTTTTTCTTCAAATGGAATTGTAAAGGAAATTTTGTTTTTCCCATATACACAATGGAATTGACATTTAAAATACAGTGGATTTTGTAAATCTAAACGTACCATAATACTTATCTTTCATCACAAGTGAAGACAAATGTCCTATAGTGCATTGATGGACACGATGAGTATGCGCATTTTCGAGTACGTACAATAGGGTTATGACTTTTTGACATTTTTTCTCAAAAATGATTTCCTGTAGTGAGAATGAATGAATGTTTGCCTACTAATGCCTAAAATAACATTCATTTCATATTATTATGAAAAAAGGTTCCGCACAAACCACTTTGATTTTTTTTTTTTTTTTTTTTTGAAAAATACTGTGAAGCACCAAAAAAATTTTCTCAAAAAATTATTTCCTGTTGCACGGAAATCACATAGATATTGAAAAAGGTTAAGAAAAGTATTATAAAAATATTTTGATTTCTTGTAACCATATTTTATTTATCTTTTATATTTTATGCGAATTGTCGTAGTTTGGTGTGTGAAAAATAATAAGGACACTTCATGACATCTTTGAATAAGGACCAAACTTCAATGAAATGAATGCAGGTTTTTACTAAATAATGGTAATGTTGTTTTCATTAAATCAAGCTCGAGGTCATTTGTTATTAATAATTTTTATTTATTTTCGATATTTCGCAATTTCTTGAATTGCATCTTCAGGAATTATGATCTACAACAAAGGTAACAAATATAAAAAACATGAATATCATAGTAGTTTAATCATAGACTAATGAAGGTGTAGACGAAGAATTGTTCTCAGCATGTTACTTAGTATGCTCTGTAATACTTAGATGGCGTTAGTGGTAATTTTTTTTAACATTGAGCTACTACACGACATATTTGAGTGAAAACCATAGCATATCGAGAACATATTGAGTGGAAGGGCAACATCTATAAAAAATAAACACATTAAAATTCTCTATCTATAGATTATTTTGTCTATGGAGCTACTACACGACATATTTGAGTGACAACTTCAGGATATCGAGAGCATATTGAATGGAAGGGCGCCATCTACAACAAACAAGCACACTACAATTTTCTCTGTCTATACGATTAATTAGTCTATGAGTTTAATAAGCTATAACAAGAAAAAACATACTAACAGTTCGCAATAATCACGTAAAAATAAAAAACACAAGCATTTACTTAAAGCTAGGGTAGCATCACTACCATCGTCTTCTAATGTAAATATTGCACTGACTATTTATTTGAATATTGCAATCTCCTTATGTTCTTAGCCATAGATGGGCTTTCTTGCACGCCAGCGTTGCTATGTTTTGTTTCTCTTTTTCGTTGTTACAACATAAATAAACATTTACGGGTAATTTTGCACATTTGTTTTTAATATAACAGTTTTTTGGACTTGTTAAGATACCGTCTGTGTTTAAAAAATATTAAAAAAGCAAACAAATTTTAACAAAAACCCCATTATAATTTTCCCTTAAATTCTATTTAAGAGACATTTTGCCCATCTATGTTCTTAGCTTTGCTAATTAAACCTCTGTAACAAAGAGCACTGTTGTCGACGTCGCTTTTGAAGTTCATACGCCTTGTTGTTGGTACATTGAGAATATGTAACATCTCCATCGTGTATCGTTTTTTGTAGTGAGATTCGTTTCCTACTACTGTCGCTCTCTCAAAATTGGGTTGGTGGTTATGTTGTGCACAGTGGGTCACTAGTGCGGTTTTGGGTTTTTCGTGATGATGTCGTAATTTTAGATCTGACTTGTGTGCTGAGATTCTCGTTTTTAGTTTATTTTTTGTTGTACCAATGTATTGTTGTTGACATGTTTCTTTGTCATTACCTCCACATGGTATTTGGTATACAACATTAGATTTTTCCATGTTGTCTATTCTTGTTTTGGTTTTTGTGAATAGATTGCTCAGTGTATTGTAACATTTGTGTGCTATAGTATACTTGTTATTGTCATAAATATTAGAATTGGCAACTCTTTCAGATATGTTTGGTACATATACTATGGATTTGTATATTTTTTTGGTTTTTTCCTCTATATTTTGTTCATTTGGTGTTCTTTGTGTATATTCTTTTATAAGATTGTTTATTAAATTTCTTGGGAAACTATTTTTATGTAGAATATTCTTGATTTTGAGTATGTTTTCTTGGTGGAATTCTTCATCGCTTATTGTGAGTACTCTAAATATAAGATTTTTGGCAGTGTTTATAATTATTCTTTTCGGATGTTTCGATAAGAAATTAATGATCCTGCCAGACGCTGTAGGTTTCATGTACCAATTCATTTTAAGTTCTTTGTTGTTCCTTATAACCATTGTATCCAAATAAGGAAGTCTGTTGTCGTTTTCCACTTCGATAGTAAATTTAATGTTCTTATGATAACTGTTAAATGATTGCAGTGTTTCTTCAATTGCACTTTCCTTTATAACTACAAATAGATCGTCTACATATTTGGATAAAAAAGCCGGTTTGGTTGTCAATTTGTTTATACAGGTAACGATGTCAGCTATAACTGGAGAAGCTGGAGATCCCATTGGTAGGCCACGTTTTTATACCCTCCACCATAGGATGGGGGTATATTAAGTTTGTCACTACGTTTGTAACTACTCGAAATAATCATTGTAGACCCCACAAAGTATATATATTCTTGATCAGCGTGCAATTCTACATCGATATAGCCATGTCCGTCCGTATGTCCGTCTGTGGAAATCACTCTAGCGTCCGAACGGATTGACGTAGGTTGATGAAATTTTGGGAAAATATGTTATATTTACGTAGGACTTTTGGTATTGAAAGCGGGCTATGTACGTCCACGCTTTCGTATAGCCCCCATACAAAATGACGCGTGACGCGTCGTCGTTTTAAGGAATTTTTAAGATATTAGGCCCATTTTGCCACCGAATTGGTTGTAATTTGGTACTTTGTGTCTCCAGAGGCCAAGAAATATTCCTACCAATGTTGGGTTATATAGGTCCACGTTTTGGTATAGCCCCCATATAAGGCCCCATATAAAGTACGCGTCATTTTAATATATTTTGAATGTATTAGACCCATTTGACCACAGAATTGGTTGTAATTTGGTATTTTGTGTCTTCAGAGGTCAGAAAACATTCCTGCCAAAGTTGGGTTATATAGGTCCACGTTTTGGTATAGTCCCCACATAAGACCCCTTATAAAGTACGCGTCATTTTAATATAGACCTATTTGACCAAAGAATCGGTTGTAACTTTGTATTTTGTGTTTCCAGGGGCTAAGAAACATTTCTACCATAAAATGTTTATATTGGTCCACGTGTTGATATAGCCCCCATAATACAATATCTCCCGATTTTCGATATTTTGAACTTTTTAGCCTCATTATCACACCGAGATGGCTGAAATTTGGTATTTAGTCTTCTTTAGGCGTATAAAACTTTCCCCCAGAAATTTGTAGGTATAGGTCCACGCCATCATATAGCTCCCATAGAACGGTACCTTCCGAATTTCGGTATTTTGAAGGTTGTGGTCACATTAATCCACCGAAATGGCTGAAATTTGTGGTGGAGGGTATAAAAAGTTCGGCCCGACCGAACTTAACGCTTTTCTTACTTGTTGTTTGTAGATTTTGTTCTCATACTTAAAATAGCGATTGTCTTTAATGCAGAAACTTAGAATACGTACAAATAAGTTCTTATGTATATTTGTGTATTCTTTCAGTTCTTCCCATTGGCTTTCAATTATATCAATTGCAAGGTCTAGTGGAGTGCTAGGAAAAAGCGATACAACGTCAAAAGATACTAGTTTTTCGTCATGTTTAATTGTCAAGTTTTTCAGCTTATTCCTAAATTGCACAGAGTCCTTAATGTTATATTTCGAATTTTTCGTTAAGTTTTTCAATCTGTTGACTATATATTTGCACATTTCCCTGGATGGTGAGTCAATGGAGGAGCATATTGGCCTTAATGGGTACCCTTCTTTATGAATTTTTGGTAGACCGTAGATTCTAGGAGCATTTGCAACGTCAGTTTTTAAGCTTTTCCTCTCAATAGCTGTGATATAACCATTTTTAAATAGTTCCTCGACTAATTCATTGTTTTTCTTTTGTAACGTGGTAGTGGGATCCTTGTTCATCCTCTGGTATGTCATAATGTCGCCGACCAAGTTCATCATTCTCTCCTTATATTCATTATTGTCCATCGCTACCGTTACATTTCCTTTGTCGGAATTCAAAATTATTATGTCTTTATTCGATTTCATGAATGTTTTCGTTTGCGCCACTGTGCGTATTATAAATGCATCTTTGCTAGTCTTCTTTAATTTGTTGATGTGATTTTCGACCATTGTTGTAAAGTTGGTTCTCGCGTCTTCTTGTTTTTCTCTATCTTCATTTGGGTGTATTATTTCTTCTCCGTCGGTAATGTATTTAAAGAGCGGAAAGTTGTCTTTGGTTGTCGGCAAGGCAAATTTAGGTCCTAGAGAGAGTAGCCATTTGATATTATCAGGAATGTTTTTGTTGGTTTTGTTGACAAATTAATTATCATTTATTTGAATGCTAAGTTCTCGCCTTTGTTTCTCCATAAGTTTTTCAAATTTTTGTATGTGGATTTGTTTTTGTTTATGCTTTAGAGTTTCCAAAGCTGTGTTTTCTGCTCTCCTCAGGGTACAAAGTTCATCTTCTGTTAGACTTTTTTCTAGGTTGTTGTTGGTTAGTTCGCACTTTTTTGCATTTTCTTTTAACAAGTTGTTTATGTTCTATTATAATGTTTAGTATTTTTTGTTGAAAGTTTTCTATATGTGTTGTTAGTTTGTTGTATACCAATTCTTTTGTTTCCTTGTTCCCTTCAATTAATTTATGAACATTTTTGATGGAATTCTTAATAAATTCTGGAATAATTCCAAAATTGCGACAGCGGATTAAAAATGTTATGGTCGACCGCAGTTTTGTCCTTTTTGCTTCCAAATTTTTGTATTTGTTGATGTTATATTTTGTAAATTTGTTCTTCTTTTTCAGATTATTGTAGATCATGTTGTGTTAATTTCGGCGTGCTTTCCGTATGTAATAATTGTTAAATATTGAATTTTCTTCGACCTTTTTGTTATACAATGTTGTTTTCATTAAATCAAGCTCGAGGTCATTTGTTATTAATAATTTTTATTTATTTTCGATATTTCGCAATTTCTTGAATTGCGTCTTCAGGAATTATGATCTACAACAAAGGTAACAAATATAAAAAACATGAATATCACAGTAGTTTAATAAGCTATAACAAGAAAAAACATACTAACAGTTCGCAATAATCACGTAAAAATAAAAAACACAAGCATTTACTTAAAGCTAGGGTAGCATCACTACCATCGTCTTCTAATGTAAATATTGCACTGACTATTTATTTGAATATTGCGATCTCCTTATGTTCTTAGCTTTGCTAATTAAACCTCTGTAACAAAGAGCACTGTTGTCGACGTCGCTTTTGAAGTTCATACGCCTTGTTGTTGGTACATTGAGAATATGTAACATCTCCATCGTGTATCGTTTTTTGTAGTGAGATTCGTTTCCTACTACTGTCGCTCTCTCAAAATTGATCATAATTCCTGAAGATGCAATTCAAGAAATTGCGAAATATCGAAAATAAATAAAAATTATTAATAACAAATGACCTCGAGCTTGATTTAATGAAAACAACATTGTATAACAAAAAGGTCGAAGAAAATTCAATATTTAACAATTACTAAATAATGGTAGATAAAGTGTTTAAGTGTCATTAATACTTTGTAGACGATCCTTTGCTTTCTAAAACGGAAGCGCATCGTCTGGGCATCGAGACGACCAAATTTTGACACTTCTCTACTGGTATCGCGTCCTACGCAACCAGTATAAGTTGCCAAAGGTCGCCATAATTTGATGGACACTTTCCCCTGCTTGATTTTTCAACTTCATTCCACAACATTTTTCAATCGGTTTCAAATCAAGGTATTGTATGGGCCATTCTAACAACTTAACTTAATTATCCTAGAACACCTTTTTTAATTTTGCCGTCATTTTTGGGTCATTAACCTGGCTGAAGACTCTTTTGAGAGGCACACCCCCTTCAGCATACGGAAGAATTATATTTTTCAAAATTTCAATGTAATCTGGTGATTTCAAAAACAGTTTGAATACTGTATAGAGACTCCACAGCATAGTAAGAAAATGAGCCCCACACCATGCTGGGGCCATATTTAGCCACCTTCAGAGTATATTTTGGGTTATATTATTGATTTTTTAGGTCTTCAATCCTGATAAACTTCTCTATCTAAACAAAAATATATATTTGGTTTTATCAGACCAAAGAATGGTACGCAATTTTTCTTAGACCAAAGCGATGTGATTTCTAGCAAACTGTATTATTTGCTGAATATTTTAATACCCTACACCACTACGTGGGAAGTGTATAATTTTTCGATTAAAATGATACTTTTCTGACACTGTGAGCTCTAATGTGGCCACCACCGAGGGTTTTAGGAGTTGTTGATGTGTCAAAATTAATATTTAAGTAGTTTTTTATTTGTAAAGATGTGGTAAAAGTATCTTTTTTAATCATCGAATAACGCATTTTTTATTACAGGTGAAATTTTTGGATTTTTGCTACGACTTTTATCTTTGAAGTTCACTTAGCTGCATCCTCCACCAAAGATTATAAGCTTTTTCTGTATGAATTTCCTTCTTTATGTAAACATTTAATGATTTCTCGAGTAGCGTGATAACAATGCGTATTTTTACCCATATTTGCAAAGAAAAACTAAAAAATACCGTTAGATTTAACCTTTAATAAATAGAAATTAATTCATTTTAAACTTTTACTTACAGGAAAGAATCACAAAAAATAATATCAATTTATTTTTACTAAATCGAAAAACTGTCCTTATTATTTTTCACAGCAGAAATCACGGATTTTAAGAAAAATATTTGTTTTGTATAAAAACTAAACAGAAAGAAACCAGAATCTTAACGGGATTTCTTATTGCAATGCATGTAAATTTTCAAAAACAAATTTCCATCGCAAATTCTTCCATTTTACACATTTTAGGAGTGACCAAAAGTTGTGAATGTCACTGTCCTTATTATTTTTCACAGCACTGTATGTTATATGCATCAACATTTGCCTTGGCTGCTACAAGGAAATGGTCAAAATCGATGTTCGCTTCTCGAATAGATCGGAGATCTAACACACTGGAAAGTGTTTTCCGTCTATCACGACATATCCATCTGGTTTCTTGATTTTTCCATTTAGGGACGGTGTGTATTAAGGTTATGACTTTTTGACATTTTTCTCAAAAATGATTTCCTGTAGTGAGAATGAATAAACTTTGTCCTATTAATGTCTAAAATAAAATTCATTCCATTTTATTATAAAAAAGGTTCCGCACATATCACTTTGAACTTTTTTTAAATTCTATGAAATGAAAAAAAAAATTCTCAAAAAAAGTATTTCCTGTTACACGAATGAATGGAATGGCCTTTTGCCTATTAATGACTAAAATAACTTGTATTCCATATCAATTTTAAAAAAGGTCCCGCACAAACCACTTTTAATTTTTATGCTATATGAAATAAAGTTATATATAAGATTAAATGATATATATGTTATAATATGATCTTAAAATTAGGGAAAAACAAACGGTTATGTAATTTTAATTATGTCATTTTGGTTATGTCGTGTGCACCCATACCTTTCAGTTAAATATCTGCTTACAGTGACTTCAAAAAATTGTTAAAAGTTCTGAAAAATAAAAACGTTAAGAGTTTTTTATGCGGAAGCTTTTTTATTGACTCACTTTATAATTAAGATTTTATGCAATCTTAAGTTAAAACTCATCAAAATATTATACAGGGATACGAGGTTGTAAAAAAGTCATAACCCTAGTGTGTATGTCTAGGAGTTCCAATTTTAATGTCGTGACCAGCGCAGCAGTCAAATATTCTAATACTCTCCCTAGGTGATTATGGAATATATGTATCCTTTGTCTTTTCATCTTTTTTTTTTTTTTTTTTTGTTTCCATTTGTTCGGCTTAAGGTCAGAAAATTAAAAACAGAAAATTTTTCGGTTTTTAGTTTATGTTTTATTTCCGATATTTCGACTATCTTCGATAGTCATCATCAGGGATTTATTTGCTTTAAAAGAAACAATTATCATTTGTTTATATATAAACATAAATAAAACAGTCATATAACAATATTTACTTTGTTTTAGTATTATTAGTTGTTAAACTGCAACCGCTTTGTCATCCTCTTTTGCTGACATTAACTTTCCAACTAAAGTTCTTTGGTGTTTTTCAATTGTATTCCTATAAATCTGCGCACAGTGTTCTGTGTCAGACTTATAATTCATTCTGTTTTCAGCAGGTACGTTCACAAATGAATTATAAGTCTGACACAGAACACTGTGCGCAGATTTATAGGAATACAATTGAAAAACACCAAAGAACTTTAGTTGGAAAGTTAATGTCAGCAAAAGAGGATGACAAAGCGGTTGCAGTTTAACAACTAATAATACTAAAATAAAGTAAATATTGTTATATGACTGTTTTATTTATGTTTATATATAAACAAATGATAATTGTTTCTTTTAAAGCAAATAAATCCCTGATGATGACTATCGAAGATAGTCGAAATATCGGAAATAAAACATAAACTAAAAACCGAAAAATTTTCTGTTTTTAATTTTCTGACCTTAAGCCGAACAAATGGAAACAAAAATTACTGATCATCTTTTTCTTAGATCGGGGCGTGGGCGCAGATAGATGAGACTAATGTTAAAGAACTTTACTTTTATTCGGACTGTGGCAATTTTCTCATTCACCGGAGTAAATCTAGTAAATCAGATTTGTAAGTCTGCGATTTACCATAAGTCAAACCTTTAGATTGTTGCTTGGCAACATCCACTTTATACTAAAAGCATATCTACTAGTTAACTACAATTCACTTTGAAAACATGTTATTTTTATGACATTACTATAGATGGGATTCTACCCGGTATTTACCCAAAACTTGGGTAAATTCCCGATAAATACCTTTTTAGGGTGTTTATTTGGGTATTTAAAAATTTATTTTGAATTGAAAATTTTGTTTTTCAGTCAGACAGAAAATCAAAAAGAAAACAAAAAAAACGGTTTAACCTCACGGACTATACTTTTTATATGTTAAATCGAGCGTTGGAGTTGTATGTAGGAAGAAAATTAATGCAGACCGCAGCAAATATAGCTTTGTCGAAGAGGACCAAAATCTCAAGATTATCAGCTGAAATCAAAAGTTAAGCCGGCAGATATATGGAAAAAATATGAATATCGGTCCAGCATTTACGTTTTTCCGCAAGAAGGACTTCAACAAACCGTTCAAAAAGCCCTCATATGTCAAAAATGACGCTGTAACTATATATGAGAGATTTACAAAAATATGGACCAAAATTGGTAAATATTAACTACTCACATTTCCAAAAAAAGTAATTTTATTCATAGTCAGTTAAAATTTGTTAAAATACTGCCTTTTCGCGTCCAATTGGATGATTTTAGTTTCTGTAGTTTTTACCCACATATTGGGTAAATACCTGGGTATTTACCCATTTGTACCCAATTTACCCATTTTAATGGGTATTTACCATTTGAGTATTTACATATTTCCCATCTCTAGACATTACAATTGATAACACTGTGTGTCATTTTTTAAGTCATGTCTTATTAACCACTTTCCCCACAGTGTGATAGAACACAAAAAACGAGAGGACACGTGTCTCGCCGTTTTTCCCTATCTCATCAACTTTCGCGGTTATAGTCCTCCAAAGGTTTGAAGTTTTGATGTAAAAAGGGTCATTAAGTTAGGACTATATATTCCAAACCGTTAGGAAATTTGAATTTATCTCAGAGGGAAAGTTGTAGCTATTGTCTTAAAGAACAAAAATTGTGAACACATATAATCCATCAAACTTCATCTGCAAGGTCAAAATCGCCATGGTCAAATTTCTTTTAACATTTTTTCTCAAGTTTTGTTATACATCTATCAAACCGATCAAATTTTAATTTGCGTATCTTTAGACCAGAGTCGGAGAAACAGTATAAAAATTGGATATTTTCAAAAGATTTTTGCTATTTTTACCATTAAGAACCGTTCATAGACATTTCGTATGTTCCAGAAAGTTGTTTATTGATGCCTTTCCTACAATATTGTGATTGTTTTCTTGAATTTTGAACGGTTTAGTATCTATGGAGCAGAAGCCGAGAAAAGAGGATAAAAATCGCAGTTGTTTTGCTATTTTGACCATTAACATCCGTTTCTACAGAGTTCGTATATTCTAGAAAGATGTTTATTGAGATCTGAGGTACATTTTTGTAATTGCTTGTTTGCTTCAAATTTGATCGGTTTGATAGCTGTATAACAAAACTTGAGAAAATTTTTTTAAAGAAATTTGAGCATTGCGACTGACTAAATGACCCTTTTTACATCAAAGCCTCAAACCTTTGGAGGCCTATAACCGCGAAAGTGTCCTCTCTTTTGTGGTCTTCTATCACGCTGCGGTGTCACAATATGGTTAATAATTTTCGTGTTGCACAGTGTAAGTAAATACACAACACAACTATCCAAACTCCACATTAATAAATTAAATGAACCCCTTGAGGAAAATGTGTGAACTAAATGTGTTATCTTTATGGGTTTGTCTTCGGTGAAGGAATAACAATAACTTTTACCCAAAACCATAGCATACTTTCAGGAGGAAATACAATTTTAACAATCATAAATATATGAGCTATTGAAGAATTTTTTAACTAAATATTGCTTTAGTAAAATCGGATGCTTCGTATATAGACGTCATCTGACAACATGGATAAAAATGAATTAGAGGTTTTGTACTTCAATGTACCATTCACAACTCCATCGTCTGTGTGCGAACTATGTAAGCATGTGATGTTAGATGCAGAATGCTATTTTGCTTCAAGTATGTTTGGACTGAATTTGTTTCAGACAATTTCGAATATACTGCCCTGGCTGCTATCTGGCTGGCTGCTGGTTAGTGCTCTCAAACGGATCAAGTTCTACGAAGGTCTATATCGGCCGACACCTTCTGGTACCTTCTAGTACCTTTCTGAAGTGCAGTTTAAAACCTGATCGAGGATCTTTCCTTCCAATTTTGAAATTTTCAGCAAACGTAGTCTTTTTGATTACAACGACGTTTTGACCAACGGTCAGAAAGTACTATTGTGGTTGTATGCTAATTATCGATAGATATGTCTCTCAAAATTATATCCAGTTCCATCATGGACTATGCAGGTCCATTTCTCCAAGAAGCTGGTCTGCAAAAGCTAAACACTTTTGCGATTCAATCAAGTTTTAAGGTTTCCTAGTACCGCTTTATTTTTTTTTCTAAGGGAAGTTAATACTTCGGAGATGTTGGCACAAAAATGATATTTACGGATTTACTTTCAAACACCTCTAGGACTTACTTAGATGACTTTTATTCTAAAACTAATCGTTTTTCACAAGCCGAACTATGAATAGATTTCCGAACGCACTCCAATTTTGGTTGCTATGTTTTGTGATAGCATCTTCAACTTGGTCTTTCCATCGGAATTTTGGCTTTCCCTTGGGGCGTATACAGTCAAGTCGTATTCATATGCCTTCCTGGTGTGGGCATCTTTATCCATCCTGATGCCAAGGCCCAGCCAACGCAATTGTTGTAGTTCGATACGTTTTATAATATCGATGTCGAAAATATTGTAAATCACATGGAATAAAGTGACAAAAACAATTTTCCATCTTTGTCTCAATAAATGAAATACTTCTAAATAGAAAATTAAAGTTCTGATTTTTGAAATGTGAAAAATGTTAAAGCTTTCGCATCGATGCGTGGATATCTCGGAAACTGGAACGGATAGGAGAAAAATTCAGAAGGAGCATACCGGAAAACCCTAAAAACCACCTGTATCTCAAAAATTTAAAAGTGGCGTATGGAACGCTTAGTCATAACATCGACGATATGTTGGCCAATATTATTCATCTTTTTATTTCCAGACTGATGTAGTTTGTTTTATTTATGGTGGTGCTGAGGTAAAAAAATCATTAACAACTTAAAATTTTGTTTCAGGCGACAAAACATATTGTTGCACCAACAATATACATTTTCAGATTTTTAAAATACACTTATTTACTACTTTACTTACTTATGATTGCTTCTACAATATATCTTCTCTGTGTGTAGGAGACATACTTAGCATAAACCGTCTTATCTCCTTTCTTGTGCACGAGACATAGCAGACTAAGATTCCAATCGTTGAATACGAGTATGTATCTCTCCAGCCAAATTAAGCTTATCGACTGATACATATTCCTTATCAGTATGTCGCCACCGGTCTTGAGCAGTCCGGCAAGCAGTCCATCAGGTACTGCTGCCTTACTGTTCTTCAGCCGATTAATTGCTGTCATGACTTCACTATGGCTCGGTGGCATACACTCAATGGCATCATTTTGGATTGGTTCTGGGGTATTTTCATCGCCGTCCATATTCGATACAAAAATCTTGATTAAATCCTTCTTCCAGATCAGTATGCTATCTGTATCAGTTAGCAGGTTCCCTACATCATCTTTGCAGGAGATTGTGCCTTCAGTCTGATGTTTTACACTCTTGTAAAATTTTCCGATTTCATTCTGGCTCCGGAACATCTCAATATTTATACCCTCAGCCTTTATGCTAATGAGGGTATATACACTTTCATACGGGCAAAATGTCCTCATCGAAATAATGGTATATTTGGACGAAATCCGTTTCAGGCAATTTGGAGTTGATTTAGCCAGGTCCGTCCGTCCGTCTGTCTGGCTGACTGGAGCGCACGATAACTTTCGAACGGATCAACCAATTCGGTCCAAAATTTGGCTTTCGTAATATTTTGTCCAAACTTAGTTTTATTTCGAAGGTGGGTTATATCGGTCCACTCCTACCGGTACCTCCCCCCAAAAGTTCGAAAATGTTCGGAAAATTTGTGCACACGATAACTCTATCGGTCCAATCCTACCGGTACAGTTCAAATGTCAAAAAAGGGCCACAAAATTCGTTCCGTGGATGAAGGTTTCAATTCACATGGGCTGTGGGTGTATCTCTGTCAGCAAAGCCGACTGATACTTTTTTACTTGTTTTCCTTAGCGCTTCGTATTACTAATGAATGCAGAGTTGCCTTGTATGTCACGTTCTTCTCTTCAGTAACCTTACGACACTACATATCGTACCATGAATTTTTAAGTGGCGATTTTTGGTAATGAGTTGTCAGTTTTCTTCCACATTATCGGGACAAGTTGTACCGTCTTTCTGCATGTGGGTCAGCTTCTCGACATTCTGCTTCCGTCCTGTGTTAGATTGAACTTTTTCCGCGACAATAAGGCGAGTGCGTGCGTACCTTGGTCGCTTCTACGAGGAAATTATCCTTGACATCTAACACACGGGAAGACTTTTTTCCGTCTCTCACAACATGATCGATTTAGTTTCTGGTTTACCCATCTGGAGTCATCCATTTTGCCTTGAATATGTCCAGGTGTTAGAAACAGGTGTTGCACATGGGAGTTTTGTTCCACAAACATCCCTGAAGGGACGATGGAGACTTCTCTCATATCAATGAGTGCAATGGATAATATGTCCGTTGGATGTATGTCCGGGCATCGTATCAGCGTCTTTAGACAGTGTTTGCGATTATGTAAAACCTCCGTTTAGTCAGATAGGTTCCTTATTTTTCATTTTACGCCAATCAAGACAATCGCTTAGTATCTACAACCCAGTAGTTGTTGCTTGTATTTTCCACGAACATCCACCACAAGTAGCGGCTTCACCCTAGAGCTGGTAAACTATCGATATTCCCAACATTCAATATTTTCGATACTTCATTTCAAAAAAATCGATAGCTATGATATTTTCGTTAATTTGTCATAACCACTAATTTAGAAGTAAAAATGGCGGATATGTCTTTGCTCTTGTTGACATCTTGCACAAGTACTTCACGAAAATATAAAGGAGAAAAGCAATTGCATTTATTTCATAAAAATACCCAAAAACAAGTGAGAAAAGGCTATAGTCGGTACGGGGCCGACTATGTGATACCCTACACGACTACCTCTGTGAATAATATTTTCACTCGAAAACATTTCGTTTATGGAGATACGAAAGTTTTCACCTATCTGGCTTTTATACCAAATGACTTAAGGCGAACTGAACCAAAATAATTAATATTTAATTTTATATTTGACTACTGTCGACATCACCAACATCAATAGGCTGATGATTGCAGAAAAAGTGGAAAAAGGGATGCATTAACGACTATTGCGACATCTCTATTATTTGACTACCTACGCCAACCTACTTTGCATAATTTCAAATATGGGATTTTCTACTTTCTTAGTCAGGCTTTGCCTTTAGAAGGTCCCCAACCAAAGGTGTGATATCCGTCATTACTATTAAAATCGCAAAAATGAGAAGTTGGGTTTTATTAGCGACTATTGCTATATCTTCGTTGTTTGACCACCTACGACAACCTACGTTACATCGTTGTAAAGGTGATATTTTCTAATTTCATTGCCATGTTTTGCTTTTTGTATACCCCTTATAGAAGCTGAGATATTGGCTTTGGAAAAAACGTTGTCTTTTTATCCAAATAAGTTTTTTGCTCATTCCGAACCCTAAATATTATTCGACCCTCACCAAAATCAATAGGCTTATTCCTCTTTGAGATCCCCATTAACTCTCAAAATTTCGTGACGATCCGATCAAAATTGCGGCCTGTAGCGCGATTTCCAAAAAAAATGGAAAAATGGGATGAATTACCGACTATTGTGATATCTCCGTTATTTGGTCACCTACGCCGACCTAGTTTGCATCATTGTAAAGGTGGAATCTTCTACTTTCATAGTCAGGCTTTGCTTGTGGAAAGTCCCCAGCCAAAGCTGTGATATTCGTCATTATAACTAAAATCGCAAGCATGAAAATTTGGGGTTTATTTGCGACTATTGTGATATATTCGTTATTTGATCACCTACAAGAACTTACTTTACATCATTAGAAAGGTGATATTTTCTACTTTCATTGTCAGGTTTTGCTTTTGGTATACCCCATATAGAAGCTGAGATATTCGCTTTGGAGAAAAACGTTGTCTTTTTATCCACATAAGTTTTTTGCCCATTCCGACCCCTAAATATTATCCGACCATCACCAAAATCAATAGGCTTCTTCCCCTCCGGGACCCCCATCAACACCAAAAATTTCGTGACGATCCGATCAAAATTGCGACCTGTAGCGTGATTACAAGGTTTAGATGGACAGACGGACAGACGGACGGACGGACGGACGGACACACATAGCCAGATCGATTCAGCTCGTCGAGACATTCATTTTGATATATATAAGTATGGGTCTACGACTATTATTTCGACGCGTTACAAACTTTTTGGCCAAAACCAACTTATAATACCCTCCCCACATAGTGGTGTAGGGTATAAATACAATTTACTTTTCCGAAAAAAAGGGTACGTGTGTATACGGACTTACTTTCTCACATCCACAAAAACGAAAGGCGCGTAATTTCTATTCATTTTAATAGATTTTAGGTTAGGGTTTTTTAATCCGATAATATCGATAGACAAAACTATCTATCGATATGGTGTTTTTATAAAATAATTGATATTATCGATAGTTCCATCGATTTTTGTCAGCTCTACTTCACCCATATAAATACTATGTAAATTTTGATGGATTTTGGTACCCAATATTTACTACCTACCTCTGTCAAAAAAAAAATATACTCAATAAGGTAATTTTAAAAATTTATATTTCAATTCGATTAAATAACTCTGTAATAACAATTTTCAATACGAATTTATTACGAAATGTATAAAATTATTTCTACCTATAAACACATTTTTTCTTCATAAAAATACAGAACATATTTCCTTCGCAAATTTTTCATAACGTTTTCAATTTTCATTTCTTTTTTAAATTTCTGAATAAATCCTTTAACTGTTTTACATAAATTTATTACGATTCAAGAAATGATTTTTCGGCAATTCCGACTGTTCCTTTTCGGCATGTTCGTTAATACAGTCAACAATAGGACGTCCAGTTTCGACAGCTTCTGTAAGACCATTACGCACCGCTGATGAACTAATCGTTTTCAAATCACTGGCCATATCTAAAGCGGCAAAGACGCGGATCATGGCTGTGGTGAAACCACCGGCATAATCACCAAATTCACCACTTTGATAATCGTTGGGTAGCATATAATGATATTGAGGCCAATAGTTTTTGGTAATAAAGAAAACGCTATTCGAATCGGATGGTTTGAAACTCTTATCCAAAGCCCAAACAAAGTGGGCTGAGTTAATTAACCAACAGACATTCAAAACAATCATATAACGAAGTGAAAACGCCACAACAATGGAGGCGGTTAGAGAATCACCCCAATATTCTAGTGGGGAATTGACGGGCAGCAAAACGTGCAGAACAATGAACAAAAGCCAATAGAATCTGAAAAGAAATAAAGAGTAGAAAGTTTTATATATAATGTGAAAACAGAAAAAGGTAAATATATAAATACAATTAATTTCCATTGCAATAAAATCACGTTGAGATATTCGGAAATTATAACATGTAAAAATGTAGTAGCCGACAGAGATATACCCTCAGCCAAAATCTGGACTTATTGCACTTTTGTGCGGCAGGTCTAAGAAGGAGTGGTCCTAAACATATTGGAGCCTAAATTATGGGGACTCCAAAATGTCCAATACTATTGTAATCTTAGTCACAAAGACAATCCCTATCAATATATCAACACGATCTGAGAAGTGGATTTTAACCGGATTTAATCGCAAAAATGTTGAACTTTTGTAGAGGAGAAGACTTGGCCGCGTCCATCTTGTAACGCGATCAAAACTTCATTGATTTTGCTAGTTATCGTGCTTATAAGGCTTTTTAGTTATTCACTGTAGAATTTCCTAGAGCTTTGGGTGTGCCACTATGCCATAACGGACTACCTTCATTCTAAACGAACCACGAATAGTCCTCAATTGCACTTAAGCCTAGAGCTTGCAAACTATGGATAGTAAAACTATCGTTTTGATCGCTGTCGTAAAGCTTTGTCACGAACAGCTCTCAATCTTAACTGAACATTTTGAACTTTTGTAAGGTGCTTCTAGGAACTTGCAGTATGTATGGATATAGGATAGTCAATTCGTAAGCTACATACAAAAATATTTCAATAATTTTTACATATTTTCATTCGTGATGTAGTTTTTTCTTACTATACAGGAAAGCCACTATTTTTTTCAAAAATATGTAGGATTTTCATGAGATGAAAAATCAGTTTTCTATTTTTCCCTACATTCCCATTATTTGCTTTCATATTTCTTCTCTTGTTTGGTAAATGCTCTCAACTTTGTTCTCTTTTTCTTTTGAATGGTCTCATTGTCTCACCATCAAATTGACACTGTATCAACAAACCACAACACAACCCCCACCTTCGTCTCACCATCACATTAAGATTATCGGGTATGTTCTGAGACGCACTTCACCTCTCACTTCACTTCACCCACTTTTTGTGAATTTCTTAGGGACAAAGATCAATTAGGGTGTTTAAAAAGAAGAGTACCTCTTAGTCCGTAAATAAAATACTTGACAAGTAAGCGTAAATGGGGTGAACAAAATGTCACAAAGTGTCACAGAATATACCCGTATATCACTGTCCCTCGCGAGAACACACACAATCTCATTTGTGGTGAGTTTCAACGTTAATTTCACCACCGATCCTCGTCGTTATTTTCTAACAAGAAAGCAACCACTAAACAATTTTTGCCGAGATCGTACTGAATTCGTAACAAATCTCTGCACAAGTTTTCATTTCTCATTCCGTATTCGCATACAAAGCCTTTAATATTTTATGTGAAGCGTGTCACAGAATTCGGAACGTTTTGTCGAGGGAAATTCGAAAAGAACATTCGAGAAATTTTTTTAAAAATTCTGAGGGAAATTTGAATTTCGTAACAATCTCGTACAACACAGGAAGTATTCGAAAACTTGTAGAAAGTAGTAATATTTTCAGAGATTTGTTTCGAGATTCTGAAAAATTTCGGAACAAATTCTATCAGAAAATCGAAAACTATTCTGATGTTTGATTAGATATTCTGAATATTTTCTCCCAAAATTCTTAATGTTAATTCGGATATGATTCGAACTTATTATGTTAATTAATTTGGAACTTCAGTGCAATGAATTAACGCACACGATGTTTATCGGGAGAGGGAAAGATAATCTCGTGCGTGAAAACTTACTGAGAATCTGGAAGGAGAATTTCAGCAAACATTTGTTATCGAATATGGGATACGGAGGCATAAGTCTCCTACCCATCGTATATATAGTACTGTAGGTTGTATTGTGTGAACGGATAAAACCGATGGTCAATGGAATAATCGGTTTACACCAAATGTCGTTTTAGAACTGCGAAATCTAGAAATGCCAAATCTTCAATCTACGCCCAATCCTAGAGAAGGAAAGAAACTCTCCAAGAAAGAACCTCTCCAAGAATTTCAATACCAATGAGGTTTCAAACAAGGAAACAACCTGTTGTGTGGCCTATTTAACATCTTGCTGGATGATAAAAATAGTACATATAAAAAATGGCGTCGATAGGACCAAGTTTATGGTTACAACACGCAAGACGCACATTGCAAAATACAAATTTAAAGTAGTTAATGATATTATTTACCCCGCCACCAGACACTGATACTACTCGTACTTATGTATGGATCCGAAGCATGGGCACTTCCAGAAGCAAATGAGGCAGAATTTGGTGTGTTTGAGAGAAAAATTGTTTAAAAGATTTATGGACCAATATGCGCTGAAGTTCAATAGTGGCGATATGTTACAACGTATCGAAATACAATGATTGCGTTGCAGGGCCATGTAAACAGGATGGATAAAGATGCCCCCGCCAGAAAGGCATATGAATACGAGCTATTTGACGGTATACGCCTCAAGCAAATCCAAATCTTAGATGGAAAGGCCATATTGAAAATGATATAACAAAACACGGCATTTAAAACTGGAGAAGCAATGTAGAAGATCGGTCTGTTTGCATATGTATTCGTAGTTCGGCTTATGGACCAAAACGTTGTGTTTAGTATGTGACCCAATTATTTCATTGACCATAGGCTTCACCAGTTCCCAAAATATTCCGACCGCTACTTTGTAGGCAATAGGGAGCAAATTTATTTATGTTTTCGTAATCGTATCTTCTTTCTTGAGGATGGGGCATGCAATGTTCACGTTCACGATAGTACTAACTAGATGATACATACACCTTATCAGCATGTGGCCTCAGTACTTGAACAGCTCAGCTCTGGAACAATCGGTTCCCGATCGGACCATAAGAGGCATAAAACTCGATTTAACCCTGCTCGATAACTTTCGAACGGATCAACCGCTTTGGTCCTATATTTGGTTACCGTAAAACTTGTCTAATCCACTGTTTCGGGTATCTCCTCCAGAAAATTTCAAAAAAAAAATCGCTAAAATAGTGCGCCCGATAACTTTCGAAGACTGTTTTTTTAGGTTTTTTACGTTGCTATTCGATTGCCGGTTAAAACATTCAAATGACTGACATCTGTCCAAATTAAAGTAAAAGAATACAAAATGGGGATTACACTTCTAATGTATCACTTTTCAAAATTTCCACTGCATCCACCTTTTACGGATCCTAACATTTTAAATCCGGCTTTTAGGTGTTTTTTTTTTCTTTGTATTTTTTGTATATTTAACTGGGACGCGCATTCATGTATTTCAAAAAAACAATAATAGGATTAAAGTACCCGTGATTTCGCATAATTTGATATGTATATTAAATACACGCAGAAAAATATATGTTAGAAATATGTTTGGATCCAAAAAAATATTTGTTTGGGACTGATTGCAAAAAAATATATGTTTGGATCCAAACATAAATCAGTGTTTTGTCTTTTCTTAAAGAAATGGTGCTTTTTAGTAAATTAAATGTCCAATACATTTTATAATTGAATCAAAAAGGTGAATGGAAATATTTTATTGGACAAGGAAGAAATCGCATTTAATATTGGTAATTACACCAATACATGTTTCATATACATACATATTTATATATGTATATTTGAATGGATGTACCTATTTATTACATTATATAATCATTTGATTCTGCAAAATATGTTTGGGGCATATGTTAGAGAGGCCATTTTTGCTGGGAAAAAAGTTTCAATTAAATTCAATCGCAATTGAGCTTACTTCCTCCGTTCTCCATTTAATCCAAGCGCATCTGATTTTGCTTCATCATCCTAAAGGTTTCTTATGTTGCCTTCCCATCAGAAGTTCAGCTTTCGACATGGACTCCAACTCCACTCCATTAACAATTTCCGTCTCGTGAATTACCGCAAAAATGTTCGCAACATAAGTTATTATACCCTCAGCATTTATGCTAACGAGGGTATATACACTTTCATACGGGTAAAATGTGCTTCATCGAAATAATGGTTTTAGACCCCAAGTATGTTTGGACGAAATGTGTTTCAGACAATTTGGAGTGGATTGAGGAATGTCCGTCCGTCTGTCTGTCTGGCTGGCTGGAGCGCACGATAACTCTCGAACGGAAAAAGCGATTCGGTTCAAATTTTGGCTTTCGTAATATTTTACCCAAACTTAGTTTAAGTTCGAAGATGGGCTATATCGGTCCACTGCTTCCGGAACCTCCCCCACAAAAGTACGAAAATGTTCGGAAAATTTGTGCGCACGATAACTCTTGATGGGAGTAACGATTTGTTAAATACTTTGCCCATCGTGAAATGTGCACCAGACTTAGATAAGGTTTCAATATGGACTCAATCGGTCCACTCCTTCGGGTACTTCCCACACAAAATTTCGGAAAGTTCACTTTAGGACCTGCTCTCGAATCGTTTTGGTTTTTGTTGTAGCAACTTCTATTCACTGTCCTCTATACGGCAGTACAACTTTCATTAGGGGCAAGTCCATACTTCCTGAGAGAATAGCCTGAATGTTGCAAAAAAAACCTCTATGACCGTATGTAGTGGTTGGAGCGCAAGATAACTCTTGAACGGATCTGCCGACTCGATCCAAAATTTGGCCTTTGTAATATTTTGTCCAAACTTAGTTTAAGTTCGAAGATAAACCATATCAGTCCACTCCTTCAGGTACCTCCCCCCAAGAATTCAAAAATGTTCGGAAAAATTGTGCGCATGATAACTCTTGATGGTAGTGACCGATTTGGTCCATACTTTACACATCCCAATATATCTACCAAATATATATCAGGTTCGAATATGGACTCTATTTGTCCATTGCTTCGGGTACCTCCACACAAAATTTTAGATAAGTTCATTTTAAGAACTGCTCTGGAATCACTTTGATTTTTGTTGAAGCAACTTTCATTCGTTACCTCAATTACGAAGGTAAAAGTTTTTTCAGGGTCAAGTCCATACTTCTTGAGAAAACAGTCCGAACGGTGAAAAAATCCTCTATGGCACCACCTAGTGGCTGGAGAGCACGACAACTCTCGAACCAAATACTGAGTTGATCCACACTTTTCATATCGTAATATTTCTTGGGATATTAGATGAAATTCGAAGGTGATGCTTGTAGATCCACTCCTTCCGGTACCTCCCCCACAAAAATTCGAAAATATTAGCTAAAATAATACGCGTGATATCTCATAAACAGAGCTACCCGGTTAAGGGTCTGTGCGAGGATCCCTTGAAAAGTTTTACCTAGTGGTCCTGTTTACAGCGATATCATGTTTTTGGTAGGCATGTACATGCTTCCTGATATAATGGTCCAAAACCTGTGAATTATATGGAGACCGACTGAAACGACAGGTGGTCGCGATATCTTTCGAGGGGAATGACACCCAAATAAGACCCACTTTCAAAATGGAATATGTCGGTCAATTCTTTTTGGTACCTTCCCCGCAAAACTTTTTGAGCTTCTGTCCAAATCCATATTTTTGTCGGTTCTACGCACATAATTTTCAAAAGCCTTTTTTTGGGGAAAAAAGCTGTTTTTAATTCACACAGGCTGAGGGTATATCTCTGTCGGCAAAGCCGACTGATCCTTTTTACTTGTTTTTCTGTGTGTAAATTTCAATGTGTTTCACATTGATATTTACGCCCCCTTTCTCTCAGAAAGAGCCCACTGGTGCATGTGTTTGTTTTTTTTTTGTGGCTTTTGGGTTTGTATTTGTTTGCACCCAAACATATATTTGTTTGCAGGACCCAAACATATGTTATGTTTGAACTGCTTGCAAACAAATATATGTTTGCTGCAGAATATGTTTGGGACATATGTTACAGAGGCAATTTTTTTCTGTGAGTAGTTGTGAAGACCAAAAAACTCATTTTTCATGAATTTGTTTCAAAGAAACTACCAATATTTTTATAAATTTCTTTCATACGTCAAGAGCACATCTTATACTACTTTTGCATTATTTGTTGTTGAAAAATATTGCATACTTTTTTGGTAAATGTAAAAGCGTTTTGCGGTGCCAACGATAGCTCGAAAACGAATAAGCTGATCTACGTATATTTTTGTGGGCATTTTAAGAACCTAATAATCTTGAATAACCTAATAATCTTGCCAAAATCAAAATTTCGATTTTAACGAAAAAATTACCTTTTTTGCCCAACAATAGGGCAAAAATGTAAAAAAACTGTCTCGCTTAAAGGCAAGTTTTTTATGTATTTAATAAGCTCCCCAAATTATATACAGATCGCTCCATTCGTTTTCGAGCTATCGTTGACACCGACTTCAAAAATGCCATTTTGAGAAAAACGCGCTTTACGAGGGCGGATCGGAAACTTCTTAGCCTATCAATGAAAGAGAATAGTTAGTTTTTAAAAAATATTTTCATTTTTCAATATAATCTCCTGAAATGTCAATACACTTAGTGCAACGCTTTTCTAGCAATTCTATCCCTTGATTAAAATAGTTTTCCTCCGTGGTGCAATGGTATGCACACCCGCCTTGCACACATAGGGTCGTGCGTTCGATTCCCAGGCCAGGCAACATCAAAACACTTTTCAACGGTGGCAAAATACCCCTCAGTAATGTTGGCGACATTTCCTGAGTATTTCAGCCATGTAAAACTTCTCTACAAAAGTGGTGTCTTAGACACGCCGTTCGGACTCGGCGATAAACTGTAGGTCCCTTATCATTGAGCTAATATGAATCGGGGTGCACTCATTGATATGAGAGAAGCCTCCCTTGTCCCTTATGGGATGTTTGTGGAACAATTATTATTAAGGTCTTCAAAATAGTGGTTTACAACTGTAATTGCATCTTCATTTGAGGTAAAACGCTTGCCAGCAAGGATTTTTTTTTTGGTTTGGGAACAAGTAAAAGTCACTGGGATCTAAATCAGGAGAATAAGGTGGGTGGTCAAGCAACTCGTACTTTAATTCGTTGATTTTAGCCATTGTTAAAACACTCTTGTGCGCTGGTGCGTTGTCTTGATGAAAAATTATTTTTTTGTGTTGTAAGCCAGGACGTTTTTCTCGAATTTGTACATTTAATTGATCCAAAAGGTTGCAATAGTACTCCGAATTTATTGTTTTACCCTTTTGCAGATAGCACTGGTCAACACGACTTTTGTTTCAACCGAAGTTTTTGTTGTTTCTAAATGAAATCGGTGAGTTATTTTCAAATCCGGTCTCGGTTTTTCTCCATCACCTCTTGTTCTTGAGATATAGCTCAAAATCGGTTTTTACGATTTTTACCCAGAATTTCGTTGTTTCCGGATACAAACAAATATTTTTTGTGGGTTTTTCGACACTAATATATTAGGGAGATGTTGTGCGTTCGATAAAAACAGTTTTTGAAATTATTATAGTGAATTTATATCAAAAAATATAGAAAACATACGACGGACCTTGTAAAAATTACATATTTTGAGTACTTTAAGCTGTGATTACGTCATAGGGGGAAGTTATAGGATCTTCATATGGCATATCGGATATGCTTAGGGTGATGCTTATGAATTTCTTGTCCCGATAAACCTTTTTTATGTAAATATTTAATGACAGCACGCATTTCTAATTTTTCCATTGTAAAAAAATTGCGGATGCGTCTTTTTTGAACACCTGTTTCTATATGAAGGAGTTGCCAGATCGAAACAAAATTTAACATGTGTTCATAACAGAGATGGAAGTTTCCAAAACACTTTACTTTTTTCTGTTTATACCGCGCTTTTTGTGCTAGGCTAAGAAGTTTCCGAACTGCCCTCGTAAGTAGCCCAACTACTCACAAAACACAACGGGTCCTTCAATTTGAACGTCTACATCTCAGATAATTTTGTTCCTATCGTCCTATATTTCAATCAATTTTGACCCCTTAAAGTACGGTTAACCCCTTAAAACTAAACAGTAATATTATTTGAAATTACCTCTTCTGGAACATGACAATCTTATCCTCTTCCAAATCTTTCATATCCACCTTATTCAGCAGGTCTTCTTGTTCACTGCTATAACTTAAGAGTTGAGTGTAGACATGAGCTGACATAAAGTTCTTATTACTATAGAAGGGATCTTCAGGTTTACGGAAGTATTGATGATGCAAACGATGAGCACGTACCCAATTGTAAATTGAACCCTGTAGAATATAAAAACGTTAAAAAACAATAATGTTTCTTGTCTAGTGGACTTACCTGACCGGCAATAGTTTGACACAACATTAGGAAAATTTTCAATCCATTAGTTGCCTTATAGGTGCCATGGGCCCAAAGTCTGTGTGCACCAGCTGTCGCCCCCAAAATACCCAATACTGTTAATGTCAAAGCTAAGAAGCAAAAAATGCATATTTATTAGCAATTATAAAATGCTTACAATGTCGTCTAATGGAAATGACTTTGAGCGAACAAAGTCAATGTAAAACATGTTAATATGGCTACGATATTGTAATATGGAAAACCTGTACTTACTGAATACAATTGTCAACCACGAGGCATCGGTCAACATTACGAAAATACCATAAAGACCCAAAATATGCAAATGTATGAAAAATAATACCGAAGGCCAACTAGCCTCACGTTTAGAAGACTTTTTCTCAACTTCTGGCGTTGCAGCATTTTTGGATTGCTCGGTTTCCATTTTGTTTTCTAAAAATATATAAACAATAAATACCTAATTTCATCATTAGAATTTTAAAATATTCATTATATAATGAAGGCTTATATAAAATATACAATTTTTGTTTTTAGTTCTTTTCCAATACTCATTTGCATTTAATTAACAACAACAACATGCTTTCCTGCGTCATAAATACATTCTTTTCGTTTTCCAATACGCAAATGAATTTAATTAAGAGCAAGAATAAATATTCTACCTTGAAATTATTGTAAATCGTGGATTCCAATTTGATTGGAATAATAAAAATATACAAAGGTGGTACAAAGGTTAGCTATAGAACATTAAAAAAATGCAACGGTGGCAAACACCCCCTAAAGCGCTCGGCACATACGGTGCGTTGCGTTACAACAACCACATGAACAAAGTATAAGTGAAGCCAAGTTTTTTGAAAAACAACAATATGGCTGACGCATTAAAGTTAAACATAATTTAACTGTTTTGAGACAACGCGTGTCCCAACGTGTCACTAAACGGACCGTATGTGCCGAGGGTTTAATGGCCCCGGCACATACGGTACGTTGTGCGTTGCGTCACGCGTTGAAAACAACAACCACATGAAAAAATGTAAGTGATGCCAAGTTTGTTCTTGAAGTTTTCATGTGGTTGTTGTAACGCGGCCTTTATGGCCCCGGCACATACGTTGTGCGACGCGTTGCGCGTTGAAAACAACAACCACATGAAACATTTTTAAGTGATGCCAAGTTTTTTCTTGAAGTTTTCATGTGGTTGTTGTAACGCAAAGCGCCGTGCAGCGGCCTTAAAGGGCCAAATACATACGGTCCGTTGTGTGACGAGTTGCGCGTTGAAAACAACAACCACATTAAAAATGTGTAAGTAAGTTTTCATGTGGTTGTTGTAACGCGACACTCAACGCACCGTATGTGCCGAGGCCTTAAGAGTGTGATGTTTGGCCCAGCAAACCAAATGTCGGATGTGCGACACATCTCAACAATTTCAGAAGCAAAATCTTTCAAATCTCGTTCCGATTTCTATTCCATTTTTCGTAGGGGAATTCGCTCAGATTTCGGAGAGAATGTCGTAAGTAAATTTCCATTCGAATATACCAACGTTTTTCTTCCAATTTCGGTACGAATTCGGATCGCTATGTCGGAAACAAATTTCCCTTCGCACAACAACCGCCTTTTGTATACACTGCCGCTCACTTGAATAGAACCCCCCTGCAAAATTTGTTTTTAACCTCCATTTTTTCCGAATTACACAAGATATGAAGTTTTTAAGGTTTATTATATTTTCCTTCATGTGTTTGGAGTAAACTTAGTCATTCATTTGCATTCAAATCCAATTTGTATAAGAATTATGCAAGGAAAACAAAATAAAGTCAAAAATTGAATTAAAAAAATTTGGCTCATTTGAATAGAACCCCCCTTTAAATGTTGTGAATACAGAAAGATTGTATGAGAATATCGATGCATATTTACTCTATATTGAAAACGAAGTCCTTTCAGTAATATTCAGTAAAAGTATATCCCTCCTGATTAAGGATACACCCGTATATCCTGCTTTGGCAAGGATTTTTTACATAATCAGGTGTAATGCCCAACAAAGCTTGTTTTTTTCATTCAACAAGTTTATTTTTGGAAGCGTACTGTCTCCTTTAGTCGTATATTTTAAGCATACGTCATTCCCATACATTTTAGAGAATATTTACCACTGTAGAATATGGCGGCACCTCCAGGATATCAGCATTTCTTTTCAAAAATTTAGGTTTTGATGACTCGAAGTGTACAAAAGTTTATAAAATCGTGATGAATTTTCCACTCGGGATATCCGAAAATGCTTCTCACTATTGGAAATGCCTGTTTTAGAACTCCTTTGCTAATTGTCGTGCGCATTTAGGGTGAAAGAAATTGACGCCCAAGTCCTTCATAATTAGTAAGGACTCTCCTCATTAAGTAAACATCTGCATAACTATATAACTATTTTTTTCGCGTCTATTGAATGGAAGACCATCTTCTAAATTGTTTCCGTAGCGATGAATGTGCTTTTATGGTGCTGGAACGCATTACTAATTATAAAGGACATGGGCGTCAATTTACTTCACCCTAAAAGCGCACGACAACTTATGAAGAAGTTCTGAAACAGACATATCCAGTAGTGAGTAACATTTTTGGATATCCCGAGTGGAAATTTCATCACGATTTTATAAACTTTTGTACACTTCGAGTCATCAAAACTTAAATTTTTGAAAAGAAATGCGGAAATCCTGTTGGGGCCGCCATATTTTACAGTGGTAAATAGTCTCTAAAATGTATGGGAATGACGTATGCGTAAAATATACGACTAAAGGAGACAGTACGCTTCCAAAAATAAACTTGTTGAATGAAAAAAGCAAGCTTTGTTGGCCATTACACCTGATTATGTAAAGAATCCTTGCCAAAGCAGGATATACGGGTGTATCCTTAATCAGGAGGGATATACTTTTACTGAATATTACTGAAAGGACTTCGTTTTCAATATAGAGTAAATATGCATCGATATTCTCATACAATCTTTCTGTATTCACAACATTTAAAGGGGGGTTCTATTCAAATGAGCCAAATTTTTTAGTTCAATTTTTGACTTTATTTTGTTTTCCTTGCATAATTCTTATACAAATTGGATTTGAATGCAAATGAATGACTAAGTTTACTCCAAACACATGAAGCAAAATATAATAAACCTTAAAAACTTCATATCTTGTACAATTCGAAAAAAATGAAGGTTGAAAAAAATTTTGAAGGGGGGTTCTATTCAAGTGAGCGGGAGTGTATACACTGACTGTCACTGAAAATGATGCAAACTGAAATAAAAAATCTAAACATTGAGTTGGGATTTTTTAACGATTCGAAAAATAATTATGTGCAATTTTTGTAATCAGAATGGTAGAATAACTGGTTTCCTATCGTTTTCAGTAGTTTTTCATTGATTCCGACAGAAAGCATGGTAGTTAGTGTCTCTTTGTAGGCAATTTGGCTTGAAATTCCTAGTTTTTGAAGTTATTTTCCAAAATGACTATGAAAAATCATTAAGGGTGATGTCCGAGTACGAGTAATGATATACGGAAAGTCCTGTATTAGCCATGCTTGCCCTATATTATACTAGTCTCTAACGGCATAAAGGAAAAATCAGGATATAGAACAAATATTTTGGCACGGTTCTCTGAAAATAGTTTTTAGAAACATTATTAACAATGCACTATGGTCCCAAATCCAAATTTTCTGGCCAAAACTATTTCAAAGTCCATTTAGTATTGAAATTAATTATTATTTATAATAAATGTGTACAAACAGCAATTCTTACGTTTTATAGACCAAAAACTGCCAAAATTTGTTGCACAGGGTAGTCCCGTTGTGTGGGGTCTAAATCAAAACATTGACTCATGTTAATAATTTTTGGTACGAAGGATTCATATCTTCCAAGAGGTCAAAATACCAAATTTCAGCCGAATCGGTCATAAAGCGTCGTTAAAATCCAAAAAATATCTAAAATCGGACGGTACTTTTATGTGGGGGCTATGACAAAAAATGGACCTATTTTCAAAAAATTATACATACTTGTTTTGTACACTCTGAAACCCTTAAATATGAATTTTAAGGAAAATCGGTTGATGGATGCTGGTATTGCTGTTCTATTTCAATTGGATACTACGTACAATCACAACAAGTATTTACAAAAAATTCTCTCATCTTGAAATAGAAAAATTCACTTTATTTTAACTGTGGCAAATTTGAGCAAGAATTTATTTCTCAATTTATTAGTTCAGTCCCCCAGCTATCTTGCGAAATCAATTTGGAGGTGGACAAACTTGGACATTTTTTTAAAAGTTTAAGAATATTTAAAAAGTATTTGTAAAAAATAATTTTTAATATATATTAAAACATTCATTTTATTACGCTAATTTTAAAAATTTCATCGTTCTTTTTGTAAATGTTATGAAAGTACTCATTAACAGGTTCCCCATTCATAATAACTTTAGTCGCACTTCTGTATGCAGCGACGCAATACAACAAAGATTGTATATTTTACAGCACAAAGTCTGTTTTATTATACCCTATACCACAATGTGGAAAAGGGTATTATAAGTTTGTTTTGGTAAAAATTCATGTAACACCGCGAAGTATTCGTCGGAGACTCCCAATGTGGTATATCAATCTTCATATCTCGGCGAGATAAAGCGATTTTGAGATGTGTGTCCGTCCGTCCGTCCGTCCGTGTGTCCGTCTGTCCATTATAAATTGTAATCAAACTCCATGCCGCAATTATGGACCAATTGTCACGAAATTTGGTATGGAGGTCGGTTTCACATCAGAATAGATCGCTATTTTAATTGGTGATGATCATGAAATATTTAGCGGGTGAAATGGACCAAAAACATAATTTTTCTCCGATTTTGTAGCTGCTCTGTAGGTCGCAATAATAGTCCGATCGCCTTGAAATTTTAAATAAGGTAAGAGTATATGACAAGGAAGAAGCATGTAATTTTAGATGGCGATCGGATAATATTTAGAGGGTTAAATGGACCAAAACTTTTGTGTGAAAATTGTGAAAATTTTTAATATACAGCTTATATCTTAATTTCTGGAAGTGACATTCCGGACAAGTGAGATATACTTGAAAGTGGAACGCCTGACCTTTCAATTGCTGCCAATTATGTTGGTGTGCATGATCAAATAACAGAGTTACAGCCTAATATATTCCGTTATTTGTTTGTAGTGTAATAATAAACTCGCTAGAAGTCGCAATTATTCATCAATAGTCACGAAATTTTGCACCGGGTAAGAGTATAGGTCGAAAAAGATGCCTACAATTTTGAATGATGATCTGATATTCTTTAGAGGGTGAAATGGACCATTACTTTTGTATGAAAAATATAAAAATTTTATTTTTGGTCGATATTTCAATTCCTTGAGGACATATATATTTCGCAAAGTAGCCTACATGTGAAAAAAAACTACTGACCTTTCCTCTGATGTAAATTGCAATAAAGTGTTTGCTAGATAACGGGCCTACTGCCTAATATATACTCGTGATGGGTTCTGTGTAGAACACCACATTTTTATCCCATGCTACATATTGTCTCTCCAAAAGTTTATGTAACACCACGAAATATTCGTCCTAGACCCCTTATTTGGTATGCCAAAATTCATATCTCGACGAGATAAAGCGATTTAGCGATGTGTGTCCGTCCATTAAAAATTGTAAACAAGCTTAAGGCCGCAATTATGGACCGATTGTAACGAATTTTTTTAGGAGGTTTGGGTTCGGGCCAGAATAGAAATGATTAGTTTTTGGTGATGATCGTGAAATGTTCAGTGGATGAAATGGACCAAAAACAAAATTTTAACCAATTTTATAGCGGCTCTGTAGGTCAAAATAATGACCCGCAAACTTTTAAACAATGTTTGAGTTTATGATGAAGAAGAAGCGTACAAACCAACGTGAAGATCAGATAATATTTAGCGGGTTAAATGGACTGAAACTTTTGTGTGAAATTGGTAAAAATTTCAATAATGTAGTGGTTAAACAACGGAAGTAGTAGTACTACATAAGTGCGTTTCATTACATTTTAGTTTGTGTGAACTAAATTTTCCTTTCCTGCTACAAAAATGTCTTTGTCATCCTAGATAACTTTTTGGTTTTGGTCATAATTATTATACATTACATCTCTGATATTTGATAATTAAATTTTCACAATCATTGAAAAGAAGTTCCGTGGAGAGCGATTGTCCAGGGATAGTGGTATAGGGTATCCCATGGTCGGCTCCGTCAGACTATAGTCTTTTCTTACTTGTTTTTATATAAAAAAGTGTCAACTTTGGTACTGCGTCAATCAACGTTACTAACGTTATTTACAAAAACTAATTATTTTCAGATGACTTGATGTGTTTTTTATTATTCTGTGCAAAGAAAAATAAAATTTCGAAACTTCAAAAATAGGGTTTTGGCCAAAAATTTCCTGATTGAAACCTATGTGCAATGTCGTGTTCATGTTTGCTTTTATAAAAACAAAAATTTCCACACCCATAGTTGCCATTCAATCCAAACAATACTACTCCCTTCAACGAGTTTCATAGAATCACCACAGTTCTTTTTTTCGTTGCGAGTTTTTTAAGTTATGTCGTATTTTTGCGGGCATTGTGTGGTATAAAATGCATAGTTCAGATGAAAATCAGCATATCTGGCGTAAAATCTATATTTTACTTGTGGAAGAAGCCAACGCAGACCTGAGTTTAAATAAATCGACAGTCGTTATCAAAACGCTTCGTAAGAAGTATTATTGTTTGGGCTTGAATGCAATCAATGGGTGTTGAAATTTTTGTTTTTATAAAAGCAAACAGGATCGCGACTTTGCTAACAATGTTTCTGAAAACTATTTATAAAGAAAAGTGCAAACAATTTTTAGGGTGACGTAGGGGATGGAAGGTGCCAAGCAACGGTTCTTACCGGTTTTTACATGGCAAAGCCCAGGATTTATCTTGGTCCCTCTTTCATCCCAAGTGGACACTGACCTCCCCGTGGTGTCACCTGGGGAACTGCCTTTAACACCCGTTAAAGGTAGTGAGCTAACATGTGCCGCGCGTTCACCCAGAAGAACGTTAAAAACTTGGGTTTGGGCGTCGGGTTAGTAACTCTCCCCTAGAAAAAGCAGCCTACTATGAAAAAAAGAAAAACAAACCCCTCAAACGTTTTAAGGACCATGATCTGCAAATCTGCACCTGGAATGTTCGCACTCTTTATAGAGAAGGTGCAGTCATCGCATTGGCAGTAGAGTTGTGCCAAAGGAACTATATGGAACTATCTCGTTCACTTCGCAGTTCCAATGGCCCACATTTTTTCTTTGAACAAACTGCGTGTACTTAATATTACACGTTATATTTTATGATGTTACTCATACGTTCTGGAACTAGTACAAGGAACTAGGAACTAGATTACCCAACTCTAATTGGCAGACGTACTTGAAAAGTACAAGGCCGACATTACTGCCACACAGGAAATACGATGGATTGGGAAAGGCGTCACAACAACACCTAAAGGTGACGCACTGTATTATAGCTGCCATGACGTAAAGCATGAGTTTGGTTGTGGATTCGTAGTTAGTCGGAGACTAAAACATCTGGTATCCAGCTTCACCCCAGTGAATGAAAGACTTGCTGTAATTCGAATAAAATCTAAATTCTTCAGCATCAGTTTTATTTGCGATCATGCTCCCACTGAAGAAAAGGACGAACAGACCAAAGATATATTTTACGAGCGCTTAGAAGAAACATGTGACCGTTGCCCTGCCCATGACAATAAAATCATTCTAGGCGATTTTAATGCCAAAATTGGAAAGGAGAATATCTTTGGCCCAACTGTCGGGAAATTCAGTCTCCACAGTGAAACATCTGACAATGGTATGAGGCTGATAGACTTTGCAGCTGCAAAAAACATGGTAGTTAGCAGTACCAGATTTAATCATCTCGATATTCATAAGGGCACCTGGCTGTCTCCAGATCAGAAAACAAGAAATCAAATTGATCATGTTGTGATAGATGGAAGACATTCATCGAGCGTGTTGGATGTACGATCGTTCTGAGGCGCAAACATTGATTCGGACCACTACCTCGTTGCAGCAAAGGTACGCACCCGATTAAACGTAGCAAACAAAGTACGAACAGACACAACACGAAAGTTAGACATCGGTAAGCTGCAATCACAACAGATAGCCACAGCATATTCCACTCAACTAGCCCAATTGCTTAATCAAATCACTCCTCATCCCGATAACATATCAGCGCAATGGCAAAGCATTGCCCACTCCAAGCAAACAGCCGCAAAATCCATGCTTGGATACCAGAGACCTCCACCAAGGAATCCATGGTATGATCAGGAGTGTCGTGCTGCCACCGAAGAGAAAAATGCGGCATATAGGGCTACTTTACAATCCGTAGCAACGCGTAGCGCTCGAGAGAGATACAGGGAGAAAAGGAGAGAGGAGAAACGTCTTTTCCGCAGGAAAAAGAGAGAGATGGAAAAGCGGGAGTGTGAAAAAATCGAGATGTACAGGAGCCAGAATGAAGTCCGAAAATTCTACCAAAGAGTCAACCATCAAACTGATGGCTTTGGTACAGGCACATCCTCCTGTAGAGACCAGCAAGATAATTTGGTAACTGATACAGATAGTGTACTCAGGATATGGAAAGAACATTTTTCAAATCTGTTGGTATCCAATAGCAGCGAAGACGACGAAGATACCACATTCCCAATCCCAGAAGATGGTATTGAATGTATACCGCCCAGCCAAGATGAGGTATGGACAGCAATAAATCGGCTGAAGAATAATAAGGCAGCAGGGGCCGATGGCTTACCAGCCGAGCTGTTCAAAACTGGAGGCGACACGCTGATAAGGAGTATTCCTCAGCTAGTTAGCACCATCTGGCAGGAAGAACGAGTACCCGACGATTGGAACCTGAGTATCCTGTGCCCCGTCCAAAAGAAGGGAGATAAGACTGTATGCTCTAACTATAGGGGCATAATTCTACTCCTATATACCTATTGCCTACAAGATCGTGTCAGGGATATTGTGCGAACGACTAAAGCCTATGGTCAACGAGATAATAGGACCATACCAATGCGCCTTTAGACCTGGCAAGTCCACCATTGACCAGATATTTACCCTGCGGCAAATCCTGGAGAAGACCCAAGAGATGCAGATCGACACCTACCACCTTTTTGTCGATTATAAAGCAGCCTTCGACAGCCCGCTGCGTTCAAAGGTATTCCAAGCCATGTCTGAATTTGGTATCCCCGCAAAGCTCATCCGGCTTTGCAAAATGACTTTAACTGACACGAGGTCCTCAGTTAAAATAGGAAAGAACCTCTCCAAAGAGTTTGGTACCAAAAGAGGTTTCAGACAAGGAGACGGCCTTTCGTGTGATCTCTTCAACATCCTGCTAGAAAAGGTTATACGAGAGGCAAACGTCAAAAGAAGTGGCACAATCTGCACCAATAGTCACATGTTACTTGCTTATGCTGATGATATAGACATCATGGGCCGATCAGTAAAAGAAGTAACTGAAACCTTTATAAAGGTCGAGCATCTGCTAAAGTGGGTCTGGCGGTAAACGGTGAGAAGACCAAGTTGATGGTGTCGACGCGCAATGCGTCCATTGAGCTCGGACCGACTGTGGAAGTTCGTTCCTATAATATTGAGGTAGCAAAAGACTTCGTCTACCTCGGCACCTCCGTAAACACAACAAACGACATCAGTTGTGAAATAAGAAGAAGAATTGTATTGGCCAACAGATGCTACTTTGGTTTAAGTAAGCAGTTTAAAAACAAAGCCACATCTCGTCAAACAAAAATAACGCTCTACAAAACACTGATACTACCCGTGCTGATGTATGGCTCCGAAGCCTGGGTACTTGCGCAACCAGACAAGACAGTGCTTGGCGTGTTTGAGAGAAAAATTCTTCGAAAGATCTACGGACCAATCGGTGAATATCGACGTCGCATGAACCACTAGCTGTATATGGTAAATTTCAAATTTCCTTTTCAATACCATTGACAAAAAAAATTAAAATTTTTTTGCGAGCACATCCGCGATTTTTGGGACTTATGTTAAGAAAAAAATTGTGGTTTCAAATATGTTCGCGTTCACAAAATTGGATGCTGCACCCAAAAGTTATATGGGGTTTTATTCCCCTATAAAGAAAAAATATTTAAAAATTCCCTTTGGGTTTTAATAAGAAAATATATGTATAAATCGCTAACAGAATGTTATATCTATCCGCTGATGTTAAAATATTTCTAAATTTGTTTTTATTTTCGCCGAAAATCAACAAACAATGAAAAAATCTTAGAGTAAATTTAATTTATTCTAACTCAGAGTTCATATAAATCTCAAAAAAATAAATTTAAAATTTCTACAGCATCTAGACAACGCATAGAAATATGTGAGACCAAAATTCTAAAGATTGGTTCATAAGATGCATATTACAGCAACAACAAAAGACAAAAACTTATTGTGGAAATATTATTTCAAAAATATATTTTTTGGTTTAATACGAAAAATTGAAGAAACATTTTTAGGAGTTATTCTACTATTTCGCTAAATGTCCATACAAAACCTTAAAGATTTTGCTAAAACTTCTTCGAGAAAAATAGTTTGCCATCGTGAAAGTATATTTGCTTAGAATGATAAGCAATAGAGTTTAGAAGTACAGAGTAATATTGAAATCACAATCAAAGAAAAAACACAAAAGTTAAAAAGCGTGTAATTCGCGAATCCGTTTAAATCAGTTGAGGTCATGTGCTTTTCGGATACAGGTAGTCCATGTCTATCAATATGCATGGATTTTCCCATGTTTCATTCAGCGACCAAAGTGTGCCATCAATTACATCTTACTATTCAAAAAACCTTCAAGTGGGCAAAAATTACGCGATGTGCATATGATTATAAGGTGCATCCGATTTCAATGGCCGCCTATTAAAAATACGTCAATATAAATGATTTTAGACAGATTCGTCAAGAACTGCGGATGTGCCACCACATCCTATTTTGGGATAAATAGGGATATTACTCCCGAACCTTTGTAATTTGTGACACCTCTTTTTGGCAAATATTATAATCGCGTATAAAGGATTACATTTATGTAAAAATAATCAAAGAAAATCGCGGTTCAATTCGCGGAATTGTCAAAATATATTTTTGCAAATTTTCCTACTTTCAAGGTATTTATATCCGGCGTTTTAGTGAATGGATTCGAACGCGGAAGAGCTTATTAGATCCGGCACGTAAAAAAACTAAAATCACGCGGGGTTCAGGGGTACCTGTACGACAGCTGTACATTTTAAAGCCAAAAAATAGGTTTTTTTTTCAGAAAATTTACGCACGAAATTTTGGCCTTTGGACTCCTATTACTAGGAGGCTGTACGGAGCACACTCATGAGATATACATCGAACGACGTGGAATCGCGAGTTCTACAATCCTGTAACTAGTTTGAAAATATTATCCAGTTGCACCATCTAATTATAAGAAAAATTCGAAAAACACTGAAATCAAAACTTCAAAATGTCAGCATCGATTTTAGTGGGATGTAGTGTATATATCGAAAAGTCATGCACTAGAACCATGTTTCCCAAGGGGTATTCTTTAGTTCTTTCTTTGAGCACAGGTTTGAATTTTGTGTGGTTTGGCCAGAAATCAAGAAAGAACACAAAAAAACTTGTTTACTTCAACACATTTTTCCCATTTTTTTTATCTTACCACCAACGCAGCTTCCACGAAAATTATTTGTTATTATCCATATTATGAGATCTTGGCTAAAACACTTCAATTAATATAAATGTACCCATGTTTTATAAAATATATTAACAGTTCGCGACTTATTAAATGGTGAACCTCAACTTCAACGATTGTAAAACTTATTTGAATATTACCATATGCTATACAACGACATCAATATTGTCAAACGTATCGAGATGCAGCGATTGCGTTGGCTAGGCCATATCATAACAATGAACGATGATGAACCCGCTAAAAAGTCGTATAAATACGGACCGCTTGGCGGTGCACGCAGAATTGGCAGGCCAAGGAATAGATGGCGCAAACAAGTGGATGATGAGATGAAAAGGCGCGGTATTCCAGAGTGCGAAGCAACAAATAGAGAGGAATGGAGATCTCTTCTTAGTTCGGCCTATGGAACAAATGTTCTGTAATGGGCCAGCTAAGTAAATAAGCAAACAATTTTGTTCCATGCCCTGATTTTTACCTCTATCAGGGCAACACCGTTAAAGACAATTAGAAAAACATAGTTATTGTAAGTAATGCGTAGGGGGTTCAAAAGTCGGTGAAGTCGAATGTCATTTTGTTTTGTCAACATTTCCATATGTGTTATGTATGTACATATGTACGTGTGTAATGTCCAATATTGAAAGTGATGTGAATAAATGTATTTGAGTAATCGGTAGAATTCAAATACTTTATGCAGTATATTTTTATAAGTCTATCTAATCATTCCAGGAATTAGGACCCACACACAGGTGGTCTCTCGTCGCAGTCTATACGAAATTTTTTGTAATGCGAAACGTACGAAAGACGAAATAAAAAAAACGTTTCGTTTTTATTGATATGAATGATTTTGAAATTAAATTCAAAATTTTCGTTTCTGAATTTAAAAAAAAAGATGGGAAAAATCCAATAGACGCGATGCTCGATTTTCTCAGACATATAAAAAATTGGCTAGATTGTTCCATCACAATCGTTAATAAATCCACAATAAAGAGGTCGTAAGGAAATGGAATTTGATGAATGCTCACACAAAACTAAAACAAAGAGATATCACTCCTCTCTCTACTGAGTTATGCCACTCAAGTTGGTCTACGTACTGCTGATCACCTAGAAGCGTCAACAATTTTTAAAAGTGTAAGTGTATCCGAAGCTAGGAAATGTACCTCAAATTTAACGTCACAAGATAGGGTAACACAAATGAGCCCAGAAGCAGCACTCATAGCTATGATTGATGCAAAGTTAACACGAAGCCAATATGATATAATTAGAAAATCAGCTCCGGAAAAAATGTCCTTCGTATACTTCTTTGCAGCAAGCCAAAAAACTATGTTACCCTGAGGCAATATCAATGTCCGAAACATTCCCCAAAATAAACCTACAGGAGCTCCTTAATCGCACTGTTGAGGGATTGATTCTCCTTCAAGTAGATGTTATATCCACCTTAACGGATGAAGAACTTTCGGAGAAAATTCTATACACCAAATGGGGCTATGATGTTAGTTCTGGGCATAGCTCATATAAACAAGCATTTCATGGCCATGAATGCAGTGATGCATCTGTATTCATAACATCCATAGGTCCTATTAGACTAGTGTGCCAAAATAAGATTATTTGGCAAAACCCTCGCCCATCTTCCACAAGATTCTGTAGACCACTTAAAATCAAATTAATTAAAGAATCTGCATCTGTTTCCAGAGACGAAAAAATTAGAGTTAAAATGAAATCACTCCCCTCGAAAAAGCTATGGTTAATATAGCATTCGATACTTATCCTATATAGGTATCGCAGGATATTAAAAACGTGAACGTGCATAAAAGGAATGGCGCTTTTGCAATACAAAGTTTTTTTTAAATATTTAAAAAAAATTCATTTATTTTTCAGCTAAACATTTTCGGAAACAATTAGTGAACTTTCAGGTATTATACAGCTTATCAAAGTCAAAACTTAACAATATTCTTCCAAGATTCTTCCATTAACAAACAAGTCAGATAATAAACGAATACTTCTATGCTCATTGATTCATCCTTTCACACACATTTATCACATACCCAATATCTGTTTAGGCAGGAACTTATTTTTCTTGAATATATCCAAAAATCCTTTCTTGGGGCACGAGCTACAATCGACTTGACACCACACGCTTCCGTTAACAACTAATCTCAATTAAATTATTTTCCATTCAGGTACTAAAGTCAAAATCGAATCGAAATGCATTAATTTAAAGACAAAAAAACGAAGAATAAATTTAACTAAGTGCTGTCTAGTGATTTACATTAAATGGAATCCACTTGACAATAAAGTGTCAAAGACCATTAACAAAATTTACATTAAAAAAGAAAAAAAAAATTGGAATGTATTTTACTGAAATAATGTTTTTAATTATCAAACAAATATTCACACCAGCTCGAATTTTTTATCAATGAATAAAGTTTCGTTATAGTTTTACTTTTTGCTATAATTGTTATGCGAGGTTCATCTATTCTCTGCAACTGAAATACTAAACAATTATTGATGAAATCGATTTCTTTTATTTACTTAATGGTTTTTTATTTAATTTAGTTTTTCATTTTTGCTAATTCCTGTAGGTCTTCATTGGGTATATCTTTATCACCATAGCCCCAAACGGCATCTTTATGGGCAAATTCATCGGTTAAGAAACGACTACCGTCACCACATTTTTCAGCTCGTCTTTTAATCATATCGGGTGAAACAGATTTACCTGGCGGGATTAAGAAGCGGAAAAATTTATTTTAATACAAAATATACAAATACGATATTATTATAACTTACGTCCAGCTGCCAAACCATATTTGGCACAGAAATCAATAAAGGCTGTGGTTATATTCATGCGATAACTTCCAAATTCTCCAGTTTTATAGTCCCAAGGAAATACATGGTGATAGTTGTGCCATCCTTCACCCAAAGCCACAAATGCAACGAAAGCACTTTCTGTGGGGCTAATGTTCCTGAATATAATAAGTAAAATAATTACTTGAGAAAAATTGTTTATATGCAAAAACAATAAGAATAGGTGTATATCAGGAAAAATGTCTAAAATTGTCTTTTCCATTTCAAAAAAATTTTTTGATATTACATCAATGATTTTTGGTACATAGATTAAGAAAAAGATCAGCATTCCAAATCTGTTTTCGTTACTAACTTTGATCGTTGCGCGCAAAATATATGACCGTTTTAATTATGATAATAAGAAAAAATTTTAAAAAAATCGCGGCTTAATATAGTTAGCTGTTATATCCTATTATCGTTAACTGAATTCGTAACCTTTGCGATGATGCAAAAAAGAATCGCAAAGTCTCAATGGATTCGCGAAAAATTAAATTTGTTAAATAATTTCACGTATTTACAAACATATTTTTGAAACAATAGCGCTCATACTTAGGAAAAATATATAAAAAATTATAACAGCATCCAGACATTTTGAGGAATAAAATGAAACCTAAGTTGTGAAGGTTGGAGCTGTAGCATTCATGTTATTTGCAAAAATACGAAGAAAATAATACGAAAAAATTAAAATCATATTATTCTAATTTTATTTTTTTTATGGTTTTATAGGAAAAGTTGGAGAAAAAATGTTTGAGTTCTTCGGCATTTTCATCAAAATTTCACGCAATAATGATGATATTTCGTTGTAACAAATTTTTCGCTTATAGTTTTCCTATTGGATAATATTATTAGAACCTTACATTAAATCACAAGGAATTCCAATTGTGGCATAACGTTAGAATAATGTTATATTGAATATCACAACATTTGAGACGCATATAAACCGTGTAATTATGAAAATGACATGATGCGCATTCGATTTTCCAACACAGCGAATCAATCCCTTTTATTTGATGTACAGTTTGTCAAATTCTATTTGGCGGCCACGATGTAGCATCTGCTGCATATTAGGGTGCAAAATACAGTAAAATGGTCACAATTTCCGCGAAGTTTATTTACATTTTATCCGCATCCGATTTCAATAATCGCCATTAAAAAATACATCATTCTATGCCGTTTCAATGCGATCCATCAAGAACCGTGGATGTAGCATCGCACTCAATTTTTAGAAAAAATCTATTATATCTCTGGATTTACGAGAGTTTTTAAATATCTGTTTTCGCGCAGTTTAAACACGCGTATCGATCTATTTATTTAAGTAGAACTGATACATCCAGAACGCGTTTTAATATGCGATATTTTCAAAATAATTTTTTGCAAATTTTCGAAATTTGAGGAGTATCATATCCGCCGATCTAGTGGGTGGAATTTTACGCGCCGTGGCTTGTTAGATTCAGAACGTAAAAAAACTAAATTTACGCGGGTTTCCACGGAAATCGAATGACGTTTGTAAATTTTAAACCAAAAAAATAGGTTTTTGAGAAAAATTTACGCACAAAAATTTCGTGTTTGGGCGCAGATGACTGTGATCCTGTGAGGGCTACACCCTCATGTTATACATTAAAAAATGCGAAATCGCGAGTACTACAATCAAATAATAAGCTTTTAGGGAAATCCAGCTGCGCGTCCCGATTAGAGCAAAAATTCAAAAAACCCCATTTTTCAGGTTTCAAAATGTCAGCATCCGTTTGAGGTAGATACAGTACATATATTAAAAAATCATACATTAGAAACTTCAACTCTGAAGTGTACTCTTTAACTTCTCCTTTGAGCATTAAGCTCCACATTGTGTTGTAAAACCACTAATTGGAAATAACATAATGAAACTCGTTTAATTCAACGATTTTTTCCGATTTTTTTACACTAGTACGACCACAGCTTCCGCTCAAATTATTATTTTAAGAAACCCCTCGGTGAATCGGGCTAAAACAGTTTATTTTACCGAAATGCGGTCAAAAGTTATGGTATAGTAAAACTGATCGCGAGTTACAATACCCCATACCTCAGTTTCAACATAAGTTAATTTTCTACAAAAAGCTTGATATTCATTTTAATTAACTTTTATTTATTAAGTTCAGTTGTTCGAGTTTAGATAATGCCAAAGAAATTGTCTATGATAGTGCCTCTTTCGACACTTATTTATTTGGCCGAAGAATTGTCACCTGGGTATAGACAATTTTTGTTGAAGAAATATAAACTAAGGGAACATATAAGAATCTTTGATGAAATCCGAAACTGTAGTCTTCAATGCCTTACCCCTTGGTAAACATCGCCAATTTTTTCCCACTAATAAATTAAAATTGTTTTAATAAAATGTTAAAACAACGACTATGAGATTGAGCCTTACTATTTTGAAACGCAAAATTGAAAAAAATTGGTAGATTCTTGCAGTATTGGAACATACCAATTCTTAGCATTATTTCAACTATTTTTTCAACTAATAAAACAACATACTTATCATATGGCCGGGAACCCCACATATGAGCCACACTGTTAACAAAGAATGCAGCATTAAGGGTACATGTAAATCTCAATGTGAAACATATCCAAAACGAAGTCCAAAGTGTTTCACCCCAAAAGTACCATGGCGTTAAAACAGGCATACCAATTGATATCAGGGCAAACAATGGAATATACCATTTACGTTGAAACATAACAACTTTATCATTTTCCAAATCGGACATATCGATTACTTTACGCTTTTCCGCCACTTTGGGATGCGGTGTAAGGAATAACCAACCAACATGGGCAAACCAAAAGCCACGTTTAGCATTATGCGGATCGGCTTCAGTCTCAGAGAATTTATGATGGATTCGATGATCCAATGACCAGGTATAGGCATCACGCTAAACGAAATAAAGAAGAAGAAAAATACGAATAAGTTAAGAACTCCACACAGACAATTATTTTACTACTTACCTGACCCGCAATCGTAAATAAAAACATCAATACAATTCGTAACGGCAGTGATGCATTATAAGATTTGTGTGACCAGAGACGATGTGCCCCAGCGGTTATGCCAATGCCAGAGATCCATATGGTTACAATTACTACAAACAAGAATAAACATAAAATTGTATTTCAATACATAAATTTGATTACTCAACTATTGATATAAATGATCTTCCGTCAAAAACCTATACGATATGTGTGTCATTATTCATTTGAAAACGAATTTGGGTTAGGTCATAGTTTAATTCGTATTTCGTTGCTGGCGACATAATTGCTGAGTTTTTAATTCAAAAGTCTTCTGAAACCTCACGCTTAGTTAAAATTCTACTCAATGCGATGTCATTCGTCTAGTTAACGTCATTAGAGATTGAAGTCATCGACTTTTTATATTTATGTGTGATTATATTAAACAGTGCGATGTGGATTTGCCTCATTGAACAATACATTTCATTGGGTGGGATACAAAATTTGATGCTGTTATTTTTGAAGGGAAAATTTCCTACTCATTTGTAGCGCACGGTGTTCTTGAAGCAACTTTAAATGGAAGGTGCTTACCCTTGGGAAGTTTTTGCGGATTCTGAAACCACAATCTTCATAGACAAGAAAAATCAAAAAACAAAAAAAAAATCGCCGGAGCGCTTTTTAAATAAATCGCGATTCAAGTTGACATTTTTAGGGGTTTTTTAGGTTTTCACGATTTTGCTTGGAAACCGCAAGTCCTATCAAAATGGGACTACAGAAAATGTTGTAGCTATGAAACTCCTCTACATGATTGACCTTTACGATAACTTCGTAGGTTTCACCGTTATTGAGATATAGAAGTTCAAATTGGGACAATGCTTTGACTGTATCGCCTCCTTATAAAACAATGTCATGACTGCAATTTCCCAACTTAAACTTATAATCTCGAAAATGGTACAAACTAGGAAAAAAATTAAGAAAGCCAATCTTGTAAAAAAAATTTCAAAGCTTAAAGATTCTCTCAAGCCCCTTTTCGATAAGACTTATCGTTTTCAAGCGAATCGTGAAACCCTAACAAAAAAGCTAAAAGTGTGACTTGAACCTCTATATATCTCAAAAATGGTAAACCCATTTCGATATTACTTGCGGTTTCCAAGCAAAATCGCGAAACCTAAAATAAACCTAAAAAAGTGTATTTTGACCGCGATTGATTTAAAAATCCCTCCAGCGATTTTTTCTTGTTTTTGAATTTTTCTCACCTAAGAACATTGCTGTTTCAAAATCCGCAAAAACTTCCCAGGTGTAAGCGGTTTTCACTAAAAGTTAGTTAAGGCGCACCATGTACGAGTAGGTACTTGTGTTATAAGGTAGCAATGCATTGTCCCAATCGTAAAGGTCAATCTTATAGAGAATTTTCATAGCTACAACAGTTTCTTTAGTCCTATTTCGATAGGACTTGCGGTTTCCAAGCTAAATTGTGAAAGCCTAAAAAAACCCTAAAAATGTCAACTTGAATAGCGATATCGGAACAACTCTAGTACAGTAAAAACTCTCCGATTTTTTTAAATTTTTTCCAGAGGTAGGTATTTTTGCGCTGATTACGGGAATATAACATTTTTTTGGGGGACGGACCCGGTTACCTTGTTATTTGACCCGAAAGTCCGGGTACCCGGTACCCGCTAGACCCGGTTCTACTGAACCGATTTTTACAAAATGGGTATCGTTGGAAATGGGTATCGTTGGACCAAATCGGTTGATCCGTTCGAGAGTTATATTACCCTTCAACCCCTATACACGGCTTCATACGGGTTTTTGCACATTCAGGCTATTTTCTCAGGGGGGACAGTGAATACAAGTTGTTACAACAAAAAACAAAGCAATTCGAGAGCAGGTCATAAACTGAACTTTTCCAAAATGTCGTGTGGGAGGTACCCGAAAGAGTTGGCCGATTGAGTCCACACTGGAACCTTATGTAAGTCTGGTAGAAATTTCGCGATGTGCAAAGTATGGACCAAATCAGTTACTCCCTTCAAGAGTTATCGTGCGCACAAATTTTCCGAACATTTTCGAACTTTTGTGGAAAGGTACCTGAAGGAGTAGACCGATATGACCCATCTTCGAACTTAAACTATGTTTGGACAAAATATTACTAGCAAATTTTGGACCAGATTGGCTCATCCGTTTGAGCGTTATCGTGCGCACCAGCCAGCCAGACAGACGGACGGACATTGCTAAATTGACTCCAAATTGTCTGAAACACATTTCGTCCAAACATACTTGAGGTCTAAAACCATTATTTCGATGAGGCACATTTTGACCGTATGAAAGTGTGTATACCCTTTCTAGCCTAAAGGCTGAGGGTATTAAAACGAAAATCGAACATATGTAACTCATAATATTTGAAAGTAACGGTTATTTTTGATCAGACCTCGTAAACTCAACAAGTAAACAAGTGCCGGTCGACCGACAGAGATATACTCTCAGCCTGTGTGAATTGAACTTTCATCAAATACCTGATACACAACAAAAATCCTTTTCCCCAAAAAGTAGGGGTTTTCTGAATTTTGTGGCCTTTTTATACCCTACACCACACTGTGGTAAGGGGTATTATGTGTTATTATGTATGTAACATGCATAAGGAAAAGAGATAGACCCATAGTTCCTTCTAGGGATATGCATAGAATCACTTTCTGAGTCGATTTATGCATGTCCGTCCGTTCGCATTTGTTTTCCGATTTGGCTGAAAATTGGGCCATATCATTTTTTTAGCCGTCGGAAGAACGCTATTGATTTTGGTGAAAATCGGTTCAGATTTGGATATAGCTCCCATATACATTTTCGTCCGATTTGATGCACCAAGCACGCTATCTCTGTCCAATTAGGTCTATAAATAAATGTACCAAATTGTATCGAAATCGGTTCAGATTTGGATATAGCTCCCATATATATATATATATATATATTCGGCCGATTTGACGTATTTGCTGCACCAAACACGCTATATACGTCCGATTTTGATGAAATTTTGAATGTGTAACTGAATTCGGTCTTAAAATAAATGTGCCAAACTACATCGAAATCGGTTCAGATTTGGATATAGCTCCCATATATATTTTCGACCGATTTGACGTATTTGCGGCACAAAACACGCTATTTCCATCCAATTTTGATGAAATTTGGAATGTGGGACTGAAATCGGTTCAGATTTGGATATAGCTCCCATATATATTTTCGGCCGATTTGAGGTATTTGCGGCACCAAACACGCTATTTACGTCCAATTTTGATGAAATTTGGAATGTGTGACTGAATTTGGTCTAGAAATAATTGTTCCAACTTATATCGAAATCGGTCCAGATTTGTCCAATTTTGATGAAAGTTGGAATGTGTGACGGAATTTTCTCTAGTAATAAGTGTACCATATTATATAGAAATCAGTTCAAATTGATATATATCTCCTATATTTTGCATATTCTCAGTGGTGTAGGGTATCATATAGTCGGCCCCGCCCCGACTATGATCCTTTCCTTACTGGTTAAGATGTATGGACCTGCCGACAAAAATATTGATTTGAATTGCATTTTATTTTGGTAGTCATTTTTTCGATAGTCATTTTAGTGGGTCACTGTATAATTTTGAGCTTTTGGTTATCATGGACTTGCCACGTAAAAGATAATATCGCTGTAAACTGAACCACAAGGATTACCTTCGAAATAAATTTCAAAAGATACTCGAACATAAACAAAAATGTTGAACTTGAATGGATCGATATGGACCATTTTCGAACTAAAACTAAGTTTGGACATTTATACCCTCCACCATAAAATTTACCTAAAGTGGAATAGTTACTTTTCTTTCCTGTCAACAATTTTATGAGCATATAACAAAGTGTGGACCTATGTTGTCAATATTTGGTGGAGACGTTTTGTGACCACTGGGAACCTCAAATGTCAAATTACCCCTAGTTTGGTAGAAAAATATAGCTAAAATTGTCAAAAAAACAGAAAATCGGGAACTACCGTTATATGAGGCCTACACCAAAACAAGAACCTATGTAGGCAATTTTTGGTGGAGAAGTTTTGTGACCACTGGAATCTCAAGTGTCAAATAACAGGTAGTTCAGTAAAAAATTGTAGCTAAAGTTCTCAAAATTACGAAAATCGGGAAGGTACCGATATACAGGGGCTATACCAAAACATGGAAACATGTTGACAATTTTCAGTGGAGATGTTTTGTGGGAGCCTTAAATGTACAATTACAGGTAGTTCGGTCAAAACTGTTTCTAAAATCGGGAGTTACCGTTATATGAGACCTTTACCAAAAACATAGACCTATTTTAAGTCCTATTTGGTAGTGGGATTCGAATAATTACTATTGTTCCCATTTTTTTTTTAATTTGTCATTAAATTTGTTCCTATATACCACTGTGCAACATATGTTATTTTACCAAAAAAAAAACGTTTCATTTATTAACATTTGTTTTGTTTTGGAATTTATCCTAAAAATCTTAAAAAAACTTCTTCATTTTGGGATTTTAAGAATGGTTTAGCAATTAGTGTACCAGCATTAGTAGGTATTACTGAAAGATTTTTTTGAGCCCGTGATAGGTTTACCAATGGCATATTTCAAATTCAAATCCTCTTTCGCATTTAAATAATCATCTTCTGAAGAAAATATCACTTTAATATTTGGTAGATTATTTGACGTACAACGGTACAATAATTGCTAATCCATTTTCAAAGTCGAAGAATAAATCCATTTTTACGATGCTTTAGATAAATTCCTAAATAAAATAACAAAACAAATGTTAAAATGTAATTTTTTATTTTTTGATCAAATAACAAATGTTTCACTCTGGTATAAAAAATTGTATAGACAAATTGTAAAAAATTAAGAAAAATATTAATTTTTCGAAATCCTCTACCAATTAGGACTTAACATTTTTGTAATTAATAGTAGTTTAATACAAATTCAAGAAATTCGAAGAGTACAATCATTGAAAAAACATAAAAATATGTTTATTGAGATCTAAGGTGCATTATTGTCGATGGTTGTTTGCTTCAAATTGGATCGAGAAAAAATGTAAAAAGAAGTTACATCTTGACGATTATGACCTAGAAGATAAAATTTGGTTTATGTGTCCACAATTTTTGTTCAATTTGAGATATGCTACAACTTTGCCTCTGAGATGAATTCAAATTTCCAAACGGGTTGGAAGATATAGTCCTGGGTGGTATTTCACCCTGAATGCCGGTTGTATGTCATATGTCTATAAAGTCCAGACTGGGCGATGAAGGAGATCTCACATCATCCCATAGATATTTTTGGACTGCACTCATTAATATGGGAGAAGACTTCCCTTGTCCCTTCGGAAATGTTCGTGGGAAATAGTTTTTTTTTTTTGCTGTACATCGCATAACGTTTACAACCATATTTCCGGTTCCATGGCTACTTTGAACCACCTATTGAATTCAGTCATACTAATTTACACGTGATTTTCGTTTTGCACTTAGGCACCTATTGATTAATAGTATCTCCATGAATTCATATCAGAATATGTAAATTCAGTACGTTTTTATTGACCAATTAATAACTAAAAATAGCATTAATTAATGACACTTAATAAAACAACACATACATATGTACATACGTCTGTTACTTAGTGGGCAATCGCCAAACAATGTTGCCAATGTTTTCTACTTCACATGTTGGGGCCATAAACAACAATCAGTGGTTTTATTGGTGATTTCAATTATACCAATGTAGCAGACAGACCGTCATATTTTATTTCATTTATTTGACTTACACAATAAGAAATAAGAAGAAGTGAACAGAATATCAGAGTTACACAGAGAAATGCAAAGTATTTCCAATTTTCGCTTAAACTTAAATATAAGCTATGTTTTTACGTGCAAGAATCTTCAAGTTTTACCACTTTTTGTTCGAAAAGTGTTCCTTTACTTGACACGGTGCTCTTGAACCAAATTTAATGGAAGGTGGTTATACCTGGGAAGTTTTTGCGGATTCTGAAACTACATTGTTCATACATATATGAGAAAAAACAAAAAAATCGCTGGAGGGATTTTTAAATAAATCGCGGTCAAAGTTCACATTTTTAGGTTTATTTTAGGGTTTTCTCGATTTTGCTTGCAAACCGCAAGTCCTATCGAAATGGGGCTAAAGATAATTTTGTAGTTATGAAAATTCTCCAGAGGATTGACTGTTATGATTTGTTCCTAGGGTTTACCATTTTTGAGATATAGAAGGCCAAATTTTTAGGTTTTTTGTGTTAGGTTTTCACGATTTGCTTGAAAACGGAAAGCTTTATCGAAATGGGACTAGAGAAAATCTTATAGCTGTGAAAATTCTCTATCAGATTGTTTTTCGTAATTTTTTCCTAGGTTGAACCATTTTTGAGATATGTAAGTTTAAGTTGGGAAATTGCAGTTATGACCTTGTTTTTTGTTATATATGTCAGTAAATTGTCAAAATTTGAACTTCTATATCTCAAAACTGGTAATACCTACGAAGGCATCGTAAAGGACAATCTTGTAGAGAATTTTCACTGCTACAACATTTTCTTCCATCCCATTTCGATAGATCTTGCGGTTTCCAAGCAAAATCGTGAAAACATAAAAAAAACACTAAAAATGTGAACTTTGACCGCGAGTTTTTCTGAAAATCCCTCCGTTGATTTTTTTGTTGTTTTTTTGATATTTCTCATCTACGAACATTGTAGTTTCGAAAACTGCAAAATTTCCCAGGTGTAAGAACCTTTCATTTGAATTTTGTTAAGGCTCAACGTGCTATGTATTCACAAATATTCTGCAGACAATTATGTTTACAATCAATCTCATCACGTTTTTCTCAGTGTAGTCTCAATTTTCAAGCATCTACAATTTTTTTTTTTTTTGATGTATTTAAATAATAATTTACAAGTTTTAATTATGCTATGCCAATTTCTAAACAAATTTAAGTTCAATGATTGTTTTGAAAATGTTGAGAATACATCGTCATCGTTATAATAGCAGCAGACGTGAACTGTCTGAAGCTTAAAATGTTGCTGTATTTTTGTTTATTCTTATCGACTAGCCAGACAAAAATATTTTGGCTTTGTTGTGGAAGCATGGTGATGATAAAAACAAATATTTATTTATAATTTTAGAAAATGCTTACTAATGGCCGCTTAAAAAAGACAATAAAAGAAAACAAACTTGCTAATAATATCAGTTTTAGATAAAAGCAGACATTTAACAATTTCCGTAAATATAATTGTAATATTTAGTATTATTGGGCTATTATATAATATGAGGTTTCTGAATGGATATCAAAGATTAGATTAAATGGGGTGTAACATTGTGACGTCGTAACGTACAGATAACAATACAACAATAACTGCAAAATTCAAATTTGTCTTCGTGTGAGAAAATCTATGTGTTGGAATCCATATTATGGTAATGATTAGACAGGGGAATTTTATGCAACCCCTACTTTTGGTGCGATTCATGTCAAATTTTGGGTCTGGGCATATTTTTGGCTTCTGATTAAATTGCAATCGACAAATATGTCATATGCAAAATGCATAAATTTTGCATATGCAAAAATAATATGTGAATATGGAAAATTTTTTCATTTTACATATTTTATTATGCAACAAATATTCCAATAATAGGTAAAAAATTGCAAAACTTTTCTGTTAAAATTCTCTTCAGACAAGTCCACACACAACCTTCAATTACCGAAAATCGGGAGGTAACGTTTTATGAAGGCCTGAACCTAAACCGACAAATTTTAGGTAGAAAGTTTTTTACCCCCAAGGAAGACTTAATACCAAATTTCAGCAATTTCGGCGAGATATTAAGGCCACAACCTTCAAAATACCGGAAATCGGGAGCTACCGGGCTATATGAAGACGTGGACCTATACCGAAATCTTCAGGTGGAAAGTTTTATACCCCCAAGAAAGACTTAATACCATATTTCAGCCATTTCGGTGGGATATTGAGGCCACAACCTGCAAAATGCCACAAATCCGGAGGTACCGTTCTATGAGGGCTATATGAAGACGTAGATCTATACCGACAAATTTCAGGTGGAAAGTTTTATACTCCCAACGAAGACTAAGTGCCAAATTTCACCAAATTGGGAGGTACCGTTCTATGGGGGCTATAAGAAGACATGGACCTATACTGACAAATTTCAGGTGGGAAGTTTTATACTTCCAACGAAGACCCCATACAAAATGTCAGCCATTTCAGTGTGATGTTGAGGCCACAACCTTCAAAATATCGGAAATCGGGGGGTACTGTTCTATGGGGGCTATATGAAGACGTGGACCTATGCGGACAAATTTTGGGTGTAAAGTTTCATACCCCTATCGAAGACTTAATACCAAATTTCAGCCGTTTCGGTGGGATATTTTGACCACAAATCCTTGTATATATTTTTGCATATGCTCATTTTATGCAAATATGTCAAAATATGCACGATATGCAAAATATGCAAACATTTCTGGGCCTAATTCGTTTTATTTTGTGATAAAACGAGTTTCTATCTAATCAGATTTTCTCAACGACCATCCTAACCATATATGCATTTGCATAGGATTCCGCTGTCTAGTAATGATATAAATTCAATCTATAATCTCAAGCGGATACATACCCGCTTAAGAAACTGAAGAGCTTCTCACACATTTACGTCTATTGCTGTGATGGTCCCTAAAAAACAATTTTTTAAAAAAACCACATTTACTGTTCTAAATGTACCTCAAAAATAATGTTTATAGCCCACACTTATTTTTATAACGATATTTAAATTCAAAACTTTTTTTACTTACACCACACAAATGTATAAAATTTTGCTGAGAACAGCAAATATAAGCCATACACCGCTCCTGAATGTAGAAATAATTGTGCACCCAAATCTGGCCATCTGATCTTTGGTTGATATTCTTCTGTTTGCAGCTCAGCTGCTATGGCGGCGGCCTCTTTTGTATCTTTGGTTGATGAATGTTGTATTTCTTTGTAGACAGAATTCTTCTCTTCATTGTAGTCTAATGATGATAAGTCACTGCTCGCATCTTTGGTGGAGGTTGTGGACGACCTCTTGTTTGTCTTGCGATGAATAATACTGTTGCTATTACCGCTGCTGCTGTGCTTTTCATTACCATTGCAATCGAATTGTGTAGGCGGCGGTGATGGTGATGATGAATTTGGTTTAAGGTTACATTTTGTTGTTGCATTTGGACATTGACTAGATGCCGAACATGTTGTTGTTGTACTCCCTGATGTATCACCATCATTGGTGGTGTCTTTTGTTGTAGGCGTTGAAAGGCACATGTTGTGTTTCTTTTAAGTTTTCGTGGTAAATAGACCAGGAGGAATTTTTGTAGATAATCTGAGATCTAAGTAGTATCCAGTTTTGTTATGCTGCAAAGGAGGAAGTAACGAAAAATTAATAATTTCTTTGGATGTATTTGCTAAATCTTATATATAAAAGACAATGTGTGTATGTTAGTATGTATGTTCCGTGTAGACTCAAAAACGGCTGAACCGATTTTCTTGAAAATTTCAGAGAATGTACAGGGAAGACCCATGTAAAAATAGGCTATATATTTTGTTGAATTTCGGTGGACCCTATTTAAAAAAAAACGCGCTCACTTTTAAATATGTTATATATCCAAAACTACTGAACCGATTTTCCTGAAAATTTCAGAGAATGTATAGGGAGGACCCGTGGTGAAAATTGGTAATACATTTTGTTGAATTTCCCCTAGGCCCTATTTCTTAAAAACGCTACTTTTGCAAAACTTACGAAGGTATCGGTTAGAAAATTGATTTACGAGGCAACGGTGGTTGAATCTCCGACCCTCTCCGACGCTCACTTTTTTAAATATGTTATAGGTATCTCTGAAACTACTAAACCAATTTTCCTAAAAATTTCAGAGAATGTACCGGGATGACCCTTGGTGAAAATAGGCTACATATTTTGCTTAATTTCAGAGGGGGCGGGGCAACTCCACAAAGCACTATTTTCTAAAAACGCTGTTTTTGCAAAACTTACAAACGTATCGGTTGGAAAATAAATTTGCGAGAAAACGGTGGTTAAATCTTCGACCCTAGGTATTTATTTAGGGCATAAAGACCCGACCATGCCTCTTTTAAATATCTTACATCTCTGAAACTACAGAAAATTTCAGAGAATGTATGATCCCTGATGAAAGTAGGCTATACATTTTGTTGAATTTCGGGGGGTGCGGAGAATCCCCCCTAGGAACTATTTTTTAAAAACGCTTTCCATGACATTTTCAGATGATGTACAGGAATGGCCATTGGTGGAAATAAGCTATATATTTTGTTGAATTCGGATTTTTTAAATGCGCTATACAGTGCGGGCAAAACTAAAGCACCCATCAGTACATTTTTTTTTAATGATAATTTCTTTAAGAAAACAAAGTTATAAATTTATTTTTTATTTTTCTTTTTATTTATTTATATCTTTATTATTGGAAAACACAAAAATAAGGAATTCAAAATTCAATAAACAAAAGTTAAAATTCAAAAAACATTTTAGGTCGCAAATATAAGCGGACAAAACTATCTAAACCTTGTAATCACGCTACAGGTCGCAATTTTGATCGGATCGTCACCAAATTTTGGGTGTTGATGGGGGTCCCGGAGGGGAAGAAGCCTATTGGTGATGGACGGATAATATTCAGGGGTCGGAATGGGCAAAAAACTTCTTTAGAGAAAAAGTCGACGTTTTTTCCAGCGCAAATATATCAGCGGTATACCAAAAGTAAACACTGGCAATGAAAGTAGAAAATATCACTTTCTAACGATGTAAAGTAGTTTGAAGTAGGTGGTCAAACAACGAAGACATCAAAATAGTCACAAATAAAACCCAACTTATCATTTTTGCGATTTTAATTTTAATGGCGAATATCACAGGTGTAATTGGGGACTTTCCAGAAGCAAAGCCTGACAATGAAAGAAGAATATCCCATCTTTACAATGATGCAAAGCAGGTTAGCGTAGGTGGCCAAGTAACGGATATATCACAATAGTCGGTAATACTACCATTTTTCCATTTTTTTTTTTTAAATCACGCTTGTCACGAAATTTTGGTGGTTAGTGGGGGTCCGGTGGGGAAGAAGACTACTGATATTGGTGATGGCCGGATAATATTCAGGGGTCGGAATGGGCAAAAAACTTATTTGGGGAAAATTTAACGTTTTATTCTAAAGCAAATATCTCAGCGTCTATAAGCGGTATACCAAAAGCAAAACCTGACAATTAAAGTAGAAATATCACCTTCCTAACGATATAAAATAGGTTGTCGTAGGTGGTCAAACAACGAATATATGGCAATAGTCGCTAATGAAACCAAACTTTTCATTTTTGCGATTTTAATAATAATGACGAATATCACAGCTTAAGTTGGCAACCTTCCAAAGCAAAGCCTGACTATGAAAGTAGAAAATCCCATATTTACAATGATGCAAAGTTGGTTGACATAGGTGTCCAAATAACGAAAATATCGCAATAGTCGGTAATACATCCCATTTTTCCTTTTTTGATCACGCTACAGGTCGCAATTTTGACCGGATCGTCACGAAATTTTGAGGGTTAATGAAAACTTTAGTATCTCCCTAATGAAAACTTTAGTATCTCCCTAAAAGAAATGTTAACGAGCGAAAAGCTTATGCACAGGGGTAGTGGTGTAGGGTATCACATAGTCGGCCCCGTCCCGACTAGAGCCTTTGCTCACCTTTGGAATACTATAAACACATAAACAACGGCCTATGTCGACAATTTCAGTTAAAGTGGTTTAATATACACAGATGTAGTTATTTGCTTAGAAAATAAAGAAAAATAATGTTCAACGCTTTTGAACTCAATTTTGTTTCAGGTCTAATCAATAGAAAAAACTATCTTCTTAAGAGGTTGCCTCTACTTATCACTTTCAAGTCAGCCCATTGGTTTTCGAGCTATCGTTGGCACTGCAAAAAGGTTTTACAAAAAAAGGGGTTTCGCAGGCAGCCATTTGCCACAAAACTATTTAATATTTTTCAATAACAAAAGAGAAAATAGAGCTTTTGGACCCGCACAACTAGGTATAAACCATTAATTGCAGGAGTTCCTTAATAAATTCTTCATTTTACTACTTTTATTATCGATAGGTTGAAAAAAACTGAAATGCTCAATAAATCATCCAGTTGTGAGTATAGATTCAGCCTAGAATGCAGTTGGACCTACATATGCAATACGTTGAGACCCCCTTATCACCACATGTGGAGAAATGCAAATAAACTACGAAACAAAGGCTTTGGGAACCACATACCAATATTAGGGTAAAGCAATAAATTGTAACAATCGTGACTCAATTTTAAACAAAGGGACAGTATTAATTTCAAAGTAAAAGATAGTACAAAATTAATAGTTTGTTGCATTCACTACTTCATTAGTTTACATATCTGTCGAACAAGAATTAACCGTTATTTACTAGTTCTCCTTAGGATCCTAGGATGCATTTTTTCGCCACCAAGGCCTTTGTTTATCCTTGGTCAATCACGCGAAATTTAATTTAACACCAAATACTCCTTTTTTAAATTATTGCATGCAGTTAAATACTTTATTATCTGGTCATGATCTCACACCATTTATTAGTCTACTTGTACTATTTATGACCTTGTTTGTATGTCTTTCTGTCTGTCTGCCATGTTGCCTGATTACCAGTAGAGATTGTGATAAATTACAGTAGTGAGGATATATAAATTTCATATAAGTAAATGCATGTTATTGGTATTTTTGATAAAATTACTTTTTTTTGAATGATTGCCGCACACTAAATAAAATCAAATGGTATGACGTATATCATTTTTGTTATAAATAAACAATATAAACTATATTAACAAAATTGTTGCCAGATTTTTTTTTTTCGAAATATATTGGGTCTCATAAATATGTCTGAAGATAACAAAAAGGGCTAGTAGATAAGCAGGTGTTCCCTTATCAGTCTTCTGTTTTGTTTATAGTTTCCATTATCTATTGGAGGTATTTCGGCCAACTAGTCCAATAAATCATCAAGTCATTTCAAAATTTGATAAAAAAGTGCAGTTGGACGTTATCAACTGGTAATAAACCAAATGCAATATTATAGTGTGGACCGGGGATTATAGTAACAAAATTGGTTTATTAACAATAACCCAGTCGAAGAAGACATTGAAATAGCAAAAATTCCCAAAAGCTGAAATTCGGGGTCAAAGGTCAAATTTTAAGGGGTTTTTAGGATTTCCGAATTTTTCTTGCAAGCGGTGCGACTTATCAAGAAGTGACTCAACTGATTCAATTTCCCAATAATGACATTTGATTTTTATTTTTATACACTCGCGATCATCTGAATAGGTTTGAATTTTTTTCGTTTTATATGTTAAGGTATCTTCTGATGTGTTCTTATTACAGATCCATACAATTTAGTTTTTGAGAGCTCTATACTGTGCCAACATTCACAAGAAAAAATAGAAAAATATTCAGAAAATATCTCAATTATAGTAAAAAATGTAAAAAAGTGAAAAAATTTTACTACCCATGCAAATATTGCGCAGTTTTTTTGGTTTAGTTTAGTAAAATGGAACATTCTGATAAATTCTACAACAAATTTGACCCGCTTTATTAGGAACGTTGGTTCAATTCTCAACCTGGAAAAGTTACCAAGAACTTTTAGATAAAATCAAGAAATTTTCCAACAAAAACGGTTTATAAATCAGCTTTAAAAGACTTTTTGATTTCTTCAGATCTCTTCTGAAAATTTTCTGAAAGCAAATACCAAGTGTTACCCATATTATTAGGATCAATAAATTAGAAAGGTCATTGAAAATAGTTGGTATTTTAGCTAAAGTTTCGTTTTTTAACCATCCTTCCAGTACAAATTAAAGTATTATCATGCTCACAAATCCACCATAGTTGACCACATGTATCATAAATGTTCGAAAATTGGTCTGGAAGAATGTCCATTTTTTATTATAATTGGGATATTTTCCGAAATTATGGAAACACCGTTATGTTTTTTCTTGTGAATGTTGGCATAGTATAGGACTCTCAAAAACTAAATAGTATGGACCTGTAATATAAACATATAAAAAGAAAAAAATGTCAAACCTATTCAGATGATCGCGAGTGTAGATACAGTGGTGGCCAATACATTTGCAACAAAATTGCACGTTCTAGAAAATTTTCTGTAAAATATTTTTTTGAAAGACAATTTAGGTATTTTTTGCAATTAGTTATAGTTCAATACTTCAAGAATAAGAATATAAAATGTTTTAATAAAATGTCTAAAGAGAGTTATGAAAAAATTTAAAAATTCATAAAAATACATAAATTTAATGGTCAAAACATATGCAACTGAACCAAATCACATGCAAATATCTTCAATATTTTGTAAAATATCACATTTAATATGATTGTCATTATTTGTTTTCTTGTTTTGGGTAGTTTAAAAGTGATTAAAATTTTAAAACTGGTATCAGTCATACGTAATTCATCGTGGGAGTGGTGGGTCTAGGGTAGGGGCATGAGCAATGGTGCAAGAGTCAAAAACTTAGGTAATAATGGAAATTTCTTGACATTTAAGTTTTGGATTTAATAAAATTCAGAGTCCAGAGTGCAGTTATATCGTCTATTAACAAAAGTCAGAAGTTTGGGTCTCGAAAAACATATGAGCGTAGGGATCGGACCCTTATCAGATTGAGTACTATTGATCTATTGACGTTATATCGGGCGATATCGTTGGAAATTGGGATTCTATAAAGGCAAAAAGATTTAGAAATCCCGTCAGATGATAATTTGCCGCACACATTTTGTATATAGAAATTTCCGGGAAGAGTACACGCGTCTCAAGAAAAGAAGAGGTTTGCAATACATTTAGTACTAGATAAAGCCCATTAACATTATATTATAAATACCGTGTTTTATAGTCATCTGAGTGAATTTTGGATAGTATTTCTGTTTTTGAACAATAAATAGTACTTTTTGACATGTAATTCCATAATAAACGCATTTATTCATAAAATTTCTGGGATATGCTTTATGTATTCTAGCGAACACTAAATGTGTTGAAATCATTTCTTTCTTTGGGAAGCCAATGCTCTTCCCGGAATATACATTTCCGGTTCAAAGTTATTCCCATAAAATGTGAGCGGTAAATTATCAGCTGACGGGCTGTCTAAAACTTTTTGCTTCAGTAGTACTTCCTCTGATACGGGTCCAATCCCTACGCCTTTATTTTTTTCGAGACCCAGACTTCTGACTTTTGCTAATAAAAGATATACCTCTACTCTGGACTCTGAATTTTATTAAATCCATCTGGAAAATATCAAGAAATTTACATTATTTCCCAAGTTTCTGACTCTGGAACCCATGCTCATGCCCCTCCCCTAGACCCGGAACTCCCCCAATGAAGTACGTATGACTAACAACAGTTTTAAAATTTTACTCACTTCAAACTTCCCAAAACAACAAAAACAAATAATTTGAATAATATTAAAAATTATATTTTACAAAATAATGAAGATTTTTGCACGTGACTTGGCACAATTGCATTTGTTTTGACCATTAAATTTTAAGGCGTTTTATGTATTTTCAATTTTTTTTTTTCATAATTCTAGTTGGATATCGTGTCAAAACTTTTTATTTTCTTATACTTGAAGCACTGAACTATAATTAATTGGAAAAAATACATAAATTGTCATTCAACAAAATATTTTACAGAAAATTTTCTAAAACTTTCTCACAAATGATTTCCTGCAGCAAGAATAAATGAACTTTTTCCTATTACTTACTTACTTACTTAGCTGGCCCATTACAGAACATTTGTTCTATAGGCCGAACTAAGAAGAGATCTCCATTCCTCTCTATTTGTTGCTTTGCACACTGGAATACCGCGCCTTGTCATCTCATCATCCACTTGTTTGCGCCATCTATTCCTTGGCCTGCCAATTCTGCGTGCACCGCCATGTGGCATGTATTCATACGCCTTTTTAGCGGGTTCATCATCGCTCATTCTTATGATATGGCCTAGCCAACGCAATCGCTGCATCTCGATACGTTTAACAATATTGATGTCGTTGTATAGCAGATACAGCTCGTGGTTCATGCGACGTCGATATTCACCGTCAACGCAGATTGGTCCGTAGATCTTTCGAAGAATTTTTCTCTCAAACACACCAAGCACTGCCATGTCTGCTTGCGCAAGTACCCAGGCTTCGGAGCCATACATCAGCACGGGTAGTATCAGTGTTTTGTAGAGCGTTATTTTTGTTTGACGAGATGTGGCTTTGTTTTTAAACTGCTTACTTAATCCAAAGTAGCATCTGTTGGCCAATACAATTCTTCTTTTTATTTCACAACTGATGTCGTTTGTTGTGTTGACGGAGGTGCCGAGGTAGACGAAGTCTTTTACTACCTCAATATTATAGGAACCAACTTCCACAGTCGGTCCGAGCTCAATGGACGCATTGCGCGTCGACACCATCAACTTGGTCTTCTCACCGTTTACCGCCAGACCCACTTTAGCAGATTCTCCTTCGACCTTTATAAAGGTATCAGTTACTTCTTTTACTGATCGACCCATGATGTCTATATCATCAGCATAAGCAAGTAACATGTGACTGTTGGTGTAGATTGTGCCACTTCTTTTGACGTTTGCCTCTCGTATAACCTTTTCTAGCAGGATGTTGAAGAGGTCACACGAAAGGCTGTCTCCTTGTCTGAAACCTCTTTTGGTACCAAACTCTTCGGAGAGGTTCTTTCCTATTTTAACTGAGGACCTCGTGTCAGTTAAAGTCATTTTACAAAGCCGGATGAGCTTTGCGGGAATACCAAATTCAGACATGGCTTGGAATACCTTTGAGCGCAGCGGACTGTCGAAGGCTGCTTTATAATCGACAAAAAGGTGGTAGGTGTCGATCTGCATCTCTTGGGTCTTCTCCAGGATTTGCCGCAGGGTAAATATCTGGTCAATGGTGGACTTGCCAGGTCTAAAGCCGCATTGGTATGGTCCAATAATCTCGTTGACCATTGGCTTTAGTCGTTCGCACAATATCCCTGACACGATCTTGTGGGCAATAGGGAGTAGACTTATGCCCCTATAGTTAGAGCATACAGTCTTATCTCCCTTCTTGTGGACGGGGCACAGGATACTCAGGTTCCAATCGTCGGGTACTCGTTCTTCCTGCCAGATGGTGCTAACTAGCTGATGAATACACCTTATCAGCGTGTCGCCTCCGGTTTTGAACAGCTCGGCTGGTAAGCCATCGGCCCCTGCTGCCTTATTATTCTTCAGCCGATTTATTGCTGTCTTTACCTCATCTTGGCTGGGCGGTATACATTCAATACCATCTTCTGGGATTGGGACTGTGGTATCTTCGTCGTCTTCGCTGCTATTGGATACAAACAGATTTGAAAAATGTTCTTTCCATATCCTGAGTACACTATCTGTATCAGTTACCAAATTACCTTGCTGGTCTCTACAGGAGGATGTGCCTGTACCAAAGCCATCAGTTTGATGCTTGACTCTTTGGTAGAATTTTCGGACTTCATTCTGGCTCCTGTACATCTCGATTTTTTCACACTCCCGCTTTTCCATCTCTCTCTTTTTCCTGCGGAAAAGACGTTTCTCCTCTCTCCTTTTCTCCCTGTATCTCTCTCGTGCGCTACGCGTTGCTACGGATTGTAAAGTAGCCTTATATGCCGCATTTTTCTCTTCGGTGGCAGCACGACACTCCTCATCATACCATGGATTCCTTGGTGGAGGTCTCTGGTATCCAAGTATGGATTTTGCGGCTGTTTGCATGGAGTGGGCAATGCTTTGCCATTGCGCTGATATGTTATCGGGATGAGGAGGGCTTTGATTAAGCAATTGGGCTAGTTGAGTGGAATATGCTGTGGCTATCTGTTGTGATTGCAGCTTACCGATGTCTAACTTTCGTGTTGTGTCTGTTCGTACTTTGTTTGCTACGTTTAAGCGGGTGCGTACCTTTGCTGCAACAAGGTAGTGGTCCGAATCAATGTTTGCGCCTCGGAACGATCGTACATCCAACACGCTCGATGAATGTCTTCCATCTATCACAACATGATCAATTTGGTTTCTTGTTTTCTGATCTGGAGACAGCCAGGTGCCCTTATGAATATCGAGATGATTAAATCTGGTACTGCTAACTACCATGTTTTTTGCAGCTGCAAAGTCTATCAGTCTCATACCATTGTCAGATGTTTCACTGTGGAGACTGAATTTCCCGACTGTTGGGCCAAAGATATTCTCCTTTCCAATTTTGGCATTAAAATCGCCTAGAATGATTTTAATGTCATGGGCAGGGCAACGGTCATATGTTTCTTCTAAGCGCTCGTAAAATATATCTTTGGTCTGTTCATCCTTTTCTTCAGTGGGAGCATGAGCGCAGATAAAGCTGATGTTGAAGAATTTAGCTTTTATTCGAATTGCAGCAAGTCTTTTTCCTATTAATAACTAAAATAATGCTTATTCTATCTTTGAAAAAAAAAACAAATACTATGAAATGAAAAAAATAAATTTCAAAAATGTATTTATTTCCTGTTGCTCGAATGAATGACCTTTTGCCTATTATGACTACAATAACTTTTATTTTATTTAAATATTGAAAAAGGTGCCGCATAAACCACTTTTCATTGATATGATATATAAAATAAAATTATATATGATACAACATGATATATGTGTAATCATATCGCTCATTTACTCAAAGAGTGGCATAACTCAAAAACTGGGTTTTTGGAGTTAGCAATGGGTGTTAAATTGTTGTGTTAAATTATCAAGTCGATATCTCTAGAACCCAGCGAGTTACAGTTGTTTTCTAGGAATTTGTCATAAATCATCAAAAAAGTTTTTTTGAGTTTATGAAGCGCTAAAACACTTCAAATCGTGCTTGATCTTCCACAGAAATTTAGCACGGATATCTGACTAGCTCCTTACAAAAGATGATCCATGTAGTAAATAACTACATTTTTTGTGTAATAACCTTTTTAAGTTGGGAAGTTAAATTAACTTAAAACGTGTTTTTCTCGAAGCTTGATTTTTGAGATGTGTCACTCTTTGAGTAGATGAGCGATTTGGGAATAACTTTGAACAATTTTGTGTGGAAGGTACCCGAAAAAGTGGAACTATATGGCCCATATTCGAACTGGATCTATATCTCGAAGAAATATTACTATGTCCAAAGTTTGAACCAAACCTGTGAGTCCCATTTAGCGAATAATGTTGAATTTTTAAAGGAGTGGCCCGATATGACCCTTCTTTGAGCTTGATCTGATTTTTTGCAAAAGGTTGTCTTAACGCTCCCAGAGATCATGACCCAAATGCTTTAAAAAAAACCATCCCTGCACCAACTAAAATGTCTGAGGAGCACGATAACTTATTAATTGAGAGTCCGATTCGCCTGAAGCTTTGGACATCGTATAATTTAGCATTGGTGGCGTTTTTTACCCTACACCACACTGTGGTAAGGGGTATTATGTCTTTGTGCATTTGTATGTAACATACAAAAGGAAACGAAATATACCCATAGTTTCTTTTGGGGATATACATATAATCACTTTCTGAGTCGATTTATGCATCTCCGTCTGTCTGTCCATGTATTTTCGTTAGCAACGTACAGGTCGCATTTTTTGTCCGATACAGCTGAAAATTTAGTAATATATTTTTTTAGCCATAGGAAGAATGCTATTGCTTTTGGTGAAAATCGGTTCAGATTTAGATATAGCTCCCATATATATTTTCGGCCGATTTGAAGTATTTGCTGCACCAAACACGCTATATACGTCCGATTTTGATGAATGTGGAATGTGTGACTGAATTCAGTCCAAAAATAAATGTGCCAAATTACATCGAAATCGGTTCAGATTTGGATATAGCTCCCATATATATTTTTTCGGCCGATTTTGATGAAATTTAGAATGTGTGACTGAATTCGGTCTAGAAATAAGTGTGCCAAATTATATTGAAATAGGTTCAGATTTGGATATATCTCCCATATATATTTTCGCCCGATCTGTCCAATTTTGATGAAATTTGGAATGTGTGACGGAATTTTGTCTAGTAATAAGTGTACCATATTATATAGAAACCAGTTCAAATTTATAAATATCTCCTATATTTTACATATTCACAGTGGTGTAGGGTATCATAACGGGGCGACTATATGATACCATACACCACTGTGAATATGTAAAATATAGGAGATATATGTATATCAATTTGAACTGATTTCTATATAATATGGTTCACTTATTTCTAGACAAAATTCCGTCACACATTCCCCCCGACTATGATCCTTACTGGTTGGTATAGAGGCTAAGGAAAAAATTATGGTTTATATTAGGGTAGCTGTTAAAATTTTGTTTTTCAAAATAGTCTGGCTTAATCCCATTGTTGTTGTTTTAATATTTTAAAACAAATAATTTATTAGTGAAGAGAGTTTGGCATTGTTCGCCAAGGCGTAAGGCAGGGAAGACTAGTTTCGATCCTCGCCACATCAGTTCCTTTTTTCATGTTTGTGGATATTCTCCACCGAAGTTATTTTTCAATAACTTCTTCAACAAAAACCTGTTTATATCCAAACATCAATCGTCAGCTCTAAGTATAAAGGCTGCGACACATAAGAAGCATGGCATTATTGCTGAAGTCATATTTGATAAAAGACTAAAGGCAAAGTTCGACCTAATAAAAAGATTTCAAAATCACATTTGAATTAGGTCGATATGACTTAAGCAAGAATGTCATGCTTCTTATGTGTCGAGGCCTTAAAGGTGAACAAAGAAAAAACTTCAATGAGAAGTTTTTATTTGTTTCGGATACCTCCCACAATAGTTCAAAATTTTCGTTTAAGCGTAGTTTGAAGACTGTTCGACTGTTCATTGAAAGTAGTACTTATTGTTCTGAAAATTATATCGCTGTATATAATTTTTTGATAATGACCAAAAAGCACTATATTTTTTTGGAAAATATCCCACGATTAATCGCAGCGGTATTGTTATTGAATTAATTAATTAATTGTTTTATGAAGAAAAAATGCAAAAAAATCTCCTTAAGTCGCGAGTATGTACATACAAATATACAGACAATTTTATCTTGCGCTTAAACGAATTTCGACCACTGTATAATCTCGTTAATCAGGACACCACATGTTTCGGGGGTGTTGGAATTATACAATTGTTCGGATTACAGAATATTACCAAAAAAAATTATTTTCTTCGATAGGCGTATAATAAACCTTTTTTATACCCTACACCACTATGTATATGTTAGAAATGTGTTTGGATCCAAACAAATATATGTTTGGGACTGGTTGCAAACAAACATATTATGTTTGGGTCCAAACAGATCAACCGATCCAAAATTTGGCCTTCGTAATATTTTGTCCAAATTTAAATTAAGTTCGAAGATCGGTCATATCGGTCCACTACTTCGGATACCTCCGCCACAAAAGTTCGAAAATTTTCGCTAAAATTTTACGCAAATTGTACGATAACTCACGAAGGCAGTAACTGAGTTGGTCCATACTTTGAACATCGTCAAATTTCTAGCAGATATAGATGAGGTTCCAAAATACTCCATCGATCGGGTACCTCCCAAACAAAATTTGGGAAATGTACAGTTTAAGGCCTGCTTTCGAATCGCTTTGATTTTACTATTTTTTGCCACAACTTTGCCAACAACTGCCCCCATTACGAAAATATACAGCGGCAAGTCCATATTTCCTGAGAAAATGGCCCGTAAGCTGTTAAAAACCCCTACGGCAGCAAGTGTAGTGGCTGGAGCGCACGATAACTCTCCAACGGATCAACCGATTGGGTGTAATATTTGGCAATCGTAATATTTTGTCCAAACTTAGTTTAAGTTCGAACATGAGCCATATCGGTCCACTACTTGGGTACCTTCCCCACAGAAGTTCAAAACTTTTCGATAAATTGGCTTTTCGCTAAATTGGTGTGCACGTAACTCTTGAAGGGAGTTACAGATTTGGTCTATTCTTTGCACATCTTAATATTTCTACCAGAGATTTATCGGCTTCGAATATGGACTATATCGATTCATTTCTTCTGGTACCGCCCAAACAAAATTTCGGATTTTTTCTGTAACAAATTGTATTCACTGCCCACACTACGACGTTACAAGTTTGTCAGGGAGAAGTCCATGCTTCCTGAGATAATGACCCTAAAACATAAAAAACCTGCAGCCTTCAAGTTAGCTGGTGCACACGGCATACCGTAATATTTCTGCAAATCTTAGACACAGTTCAAATATGGTATTTATCGGTCTACTCCTTCCGGTATCTCTCCCTCCAAACGCACGATTATCGGTTGCTGCAACCGATTTGGTCCAAACTTTGGATATCTTAATATCTTGTCCTAATACCCTAGACAGACGGCAGCGTTAATTTGCATTAATAACTGTATTTAATTTTGGCCTGACAGACGACAGTTTCTGCATTTACGAAACAGCTGATTGCTGTTTTGTTGTTGTTTGCAATGTATTTTTTGCACTGTTGGGCAGAAATGCTCGGCCTCATACACAAAAGTGTAAAAAATACATGAGTCTCTCGCAATTTGCCCACCATTGATTTTTTGTTTTCCTTGTGTCTCAGAGCATGAATATGCTCTCTCCTCCATATGAATATGGGCTCTCTTCTACGGCATTGCCATATTGAAATACCTAAATGCCTTTTAAATGCAGCTCGATTTTGTGCATTAAGAATGTGGATAATGCACGAATTAATTTGAATTAAGGCAGTTAATGCAAATTAACGCTGCCGTCTGTCTAGAGTATTAGGATACCACTTGTTTATTTTTAAAATTAGGAATCTGTACAGCTATGAGGGTATTTTTATTATTTATTCCTTTTTACTTCAATGTGGAGCATAGAGCCACAATAAAATTATTCCATTCTAGTCCATTTAATGCTAAATATTTAATTTCACTCCAACTTCGACCCATACTCGCTGCTTCTGCCTCGACAGACCTTCTCCATGTATTTGCCGGTCTACCTCTTCTTCGGCTACCTTGCGAATACCACTCACAGCCACAGTTAGATGTTCGATATGGTGTTGGGTCAGAATATGCGCATTATTCTTCGCGCGCACCTCCCAGCAAAATTTGAAGGAAGGGGTTCCATGCGATGACGTTATTTCATGGCATCTTTTGCATTGGCTCAAACGAAGTCCTGAAAGATCCGATCTTTTCATTAGCATTTCAACCAATGCAAAGGAAGTCGTGAAAGATCCGATCTTTTCATCAGCATTTGAACCTATTCCATCAAACCAATACAGATGAATTTTGTGTTTTTATTTATACAAATTTTCTAAATATATAAGATTAATTATTTACAATAGGCTTGATGTTGTCGGAGACTCGAAATCACAACCAACGTTGCTAAAACTCTCGTCGTTATGATAATGTCATTGCATAGGGTTGGTGGAAATGACATGCCAAAGCATTGGTGAAAATGACATGTCAAAGCATTGGTGTAAATGGCATGCTTTGGATCCAAAAATGAATAGCATCTTTTGGGGTCCACCCTCATATAAAATTCATCGTTGAAGATGATAAAAAGATGACATGCCCGATCACTTGCACCCATGATTGAATAGCATCTTTGGCATCGAACATTTTGCTGGGTCTTTATGAAGACTTTCAATACGCCTAAGTAATAAAATTTACGTTTCATCCATGAGGTGCCTGACTCTTCTACTTTATTCACTTCCATTACAATGTATTTATAAGAACCAACTATAAATATTTAAGTAAATATAGTAATTCACGTGTTTTGCCCTATCGCTTAGGTACATACATATTTATATTATATTTTAATTTTGTGGGTTGGTGGTATTTTCTTATCACAATGACTCTGATATGAATATTTCTAATTACATTGTTTACTAAGTGTTGGCGTTGCCATTTGCTAATGTTACTATAATTACGCCCTTGTAACAATACTTTTTAATATGTATACACATTCTTGTGCAAAACATAAAGGTGGGTCGCATTATAAATATCAGACTAAAGCTAAAACACCTAAAATACTTCAAATATATAAGACCACAAAATACAAAATGTGGTATATATATCAGCCGAATGAAATCATGGTGCTGAGTCTTGGAACAAAACATATATCTTTGAAAAGTCACATGAACACGCAGAGAAAAAATATTTTTCGCTTTTGTTGGAACAAAAATATATGTTTTGGTTCCAAAAATGTATTTGTTTTGTTCAAAAATTGTAATCCAAATCCAAAAATACCATCTTTTGTTCCAAACATAGAAAACAAAAACAACTTTCGAATTTCCGCAATATTGTTAAAATCGTTAACAATACCGATTTTAGGAACTATCATAATCTAATTTTGTTTACAAAAAGTATTGTCAATACAGAAAACCAGCCCAGAAATTTTTGATTTGAGTGCATATACTTCTCATATACACTTTTCGCATAACTTGGATATAAATGTCGCGTATAATATTGCAATCATTGATGAACACAATACATGGTTTGCTGTATTGGCTGACAACAAAGACAAACAAAAAGCCACAAGAACCCACCACAACATAAGGAACATGAAAAGGAAAGAAGAATGAAACAAAACAGAAACAAATAAATTTTAATAAAAACAAGAGTCTCACAAGTACATACACACAAAAACAAAGGTAAAGGCAGCATGTCATACAAACACACCACAACTCACCAAAATTGTTTTTTCAACACGGCATCGAATAGCGAGAGAAGAGAAACAAATTTTCGAAGAAAAGAGAGAAATATTGTTCAGTTGACACAAACTATTTTTGGATTTACAATACTACATGAGGAATCCAACAATATGTTAACAATACATATTTTGCTCTTGGAATATTGTTGGATCAAACATTTTTTTTTCTCTGCGTGAATGTATTGATTAAATAAGTATAAATTTGTCATCAGCGTCACATGCAGACATACTACCTCATAGACCACAATAATAATAAACAAGTAAGAAAATCGTTAAGTTCGGTCGGGCCGAACTTTTTATACCCTCCACCACAAATTTCAGCCATTTCGGTGGGTTAATGTGACCACAACCTTCAAAATACCGAAAATCGGAAGTTACCGTTTTATGGGGGCTATATGATGGCGCTGACCTATACCTACAAATTTCTGGGGGGAAATTTTATATCCCCAACGAAGACTAAATACCTAATTTCAGCCATCTCGGTGTGATAATGAGGCCAAAACCTTCAAAATACCGAAAATCGGGAGATATCGTCCTATGGGGGCTATATCAAAACGTGGACCTATATAAACATTTTATGGTCGAAATGTTTCTTAGCCGCTGGAAACACAAAATACAAAGTTGCAACCGATTCTGTTGTCAAATGGGACTAATACATTCAAAATATATTAAAATGACGCGTACTTTATATGGGGCGTTATATGGGGGCTATACCAAAACGTGGACCTATATATACCAACTTTGGTAGGAATGTTTTTTGGCCTCTGGAGACACAAAATACCAAATTACAACCAATTCGGTGATAAAATGGGACAAATATATTAAAAATTCCTTAAAACGACGACGCGTCACGCGTCATTTTGTATGGGGGCTATACGAAAGCGTGGACCTACATAGCCCACTTTCAATACCAAAAGTTCTACGTACAAATAATAGATTTTCCCAAAATTTCATCCACCTACGTCAATCCGTTCGGACGCTAGAGTGATTTCCACAGACGGACAGACAGACAGACGGACGGACATGGCTATATCGATGTAGAATTGCACGCTGATCCAGAATATATATAGTTTGTGGGGTCTACAATTATTATTTCGAGTAGTTACAAACGTAGTGACAAACTTAATATACCCCCATCCTATGGTGGAGGGTATAAAAATAACAATTCTGCAAAAAACACTTGTAGTATAGTGCGATAAACCTTTGTACCAGTACCTAAACCATAAAAATTCAAATTGTTATCAGTTGCAGACGGTCGTCGCCTTTCGTGGATGACCCACTCTAATTTGCCAGACTCTCATAAACTTTGTTTCAGATCAAAACATTTAAAAACAGGGAATTACCAGGGAATGCTATAACGTTAAACATTCGTCATAAAATAGAGAATGCATTTAAATATCAGTACACAACTGGCGGATAGCCAAACGTATGAGAATATACGAGCATTTCATTGTTTATTAAATACAGTCTTAAAGTACTTTTTGCTACATTTAGCAATATTTATTTAAAACTTGAACAAATTAAAAATATATTTGTAAATATTGGTGAATCATTTAGTGAAATTTTGTCAAGCTTGAAAAATTAATTTGTGTGTTCACGAAACAAATAAGGGCACTGATTGACTTTAGTATACTTGTCATATATGACAAAGTCCAGAAATAACCTAAACTAGGCAGTGATCCCCCACATCTAGCCGCTAAATGCAATGCGTAGACAAGTCAAAATAGACATTGAAATAGAGAAAATTCCCACAAAGCTTTTTGTGGGGAGCTAGGGTTTGCCATCAGGAGCAATGTCCTTAAAGTCATCATTAATCCCATGTTTGCAAAAACAGTTATTCGGGGTCAAAGGTCAAAACATAGAGATTTTTGTAGGTTTTCGGCTTTTTTTAATGGTGGAACTTATCAAAAAGTGACTAGAGCAAATATTGTAGACAGAATAAATCAAAACAAGTTTGGTCTTAATAATTTTTTTCCTAGAAGGAACCATTCTTGAGATATAGCGGTTCTAAAAAACACATAATTTAGATATATGCACTTATAAGGGAAATACGTACATATTCATGTGAAACAGCTAAAATAACCGGAGTAACCGGGCCTGTCCCCCAAAAAAATATATGTTTCCTTGAAGAGCGACATTATACCCATCTTTAAATAAGTATATAATTAAAAAAATTAAGTAACAGTGTTTTATTTGTAAATGCACTTAAAAGTAGAAAGTAATTTTTCATGATGGAATCTCTCAAATAAAACGCTTGCCGTTCAATATTGTCACAATTTTTGATTCAAATGCAAGCGTTTTATTTGAGAGATTCCATCATGAAAAATTATTTTCTACTTTTAAGTGCATTTATAAATAAAAAAATGTTACTTATTTTTTTTTTTAATTATATACTTATTTTTGGGAACTCAAAATCAAAGTTACAGCAATTTCGGCCCAAAAATTAAGACAAAAAAAACTTGAAATCGGGTGGAGCCGTAATATGGGGGCTATACCAACACCTGGACCTATGTCACAATTTTTGGTGGAGAAATTTCTGTACCACTGGGATCTCCAAATGCCAAGTTACACGCAATTCGGTATAAAAATGAAGATAAAATCCTTAAAACACTTGGTTTCATATTCATGTATTGTCATCCAAATCTGAAAAGTTTGCAAAGTTTTAGTTCGATTGGTCAACTGCAACTGCGTGAAAAATGAGTTAACAGATTTGAAAAGCAAAATACCGGAAATCGGATGGTACCGTTATATGGGGGCTATAGGAAAAAATGGACCCATATTGATTTTGGTTTCATATTCACGTATTGTCATCTAAATCTGAAAAGTGTGCAAAGTTTTACTTCGATTGGTCAACTGCAACCGTTTTAAAAATCAGTTACCAGATTTGAAAAGGGGGTTAAGTTAGACACCGTAAAAACACTAAGACTAAACCAACATTGGGTTTGATTTCATATTCGTGCATTGTCATCCAAATCTGAAATGGGTGCAAATATTTAGTTCGATTGGTCAACTGAAACTGTGTAAAAAATTAGTTACCAGATTTGAAAAGCAAATTAGATAAAAGACTGTAAAACAGTCTAAAAATGGACCAATTTTGGTTTTGATTTCATATTCGTGTATTGTCATCCTAATCTGAAAAGTGTGCAAAGTTTTAGTTCGATTGGTCAACTGCAACCGTGTTAAAAATGAGTTACCAGATTTGAACTAAACACACACCAAGCAAGTTAAATAAAACCCTGTAAAAAATCCAAAAATTCGGAGCATGTTCAGTGAAGTTACTCCACTCATTTTAAGCTAAAATAGACCATTTAAGCCACATGTGAATTCGAAAGCCCTGCGGGAACGACCCCAACGAAATTCTCCGATTTTTTAAATTTTTAACATAAGGTAGGATTTGTTTCGCTAATTATGGAAATGTATAATTTTCATGGGCGGCGGATCCGGTTCGCCGGCTATTTGACCCGAAAGGCCAGAATAAAAACCGGGTTAGACCCGCTTCTAATGAACTGATTGCTGCAAAGTGGGTATCATTTGAAAAGTTATGGAAATTCCTAACACATGGCGTTGTTCTTTTAACCGGCCCGCCTCATGATGTTCTTACACGACACTTGCAGTGTCGGGCAAAACTAAAACACCACCTCAGCACATTTTTTTAATGATAAATTTTTAAGAATACAAAATTATAAATTTATTTTTTAATATTTTTTTATTTATTTATATCTTAATTAATAAAAAAACATAAACCTAAGGAATTCCGAATTTTATAAAAAACTTTAAAATTCAAAAAAACATTTCAAGTCGCAAATATAAGTGGACATAACTAAAGCACGCCCAATTTAAGGAACAAAAAAACTAGTGAAATCAATATTTCGTTGCGTATCCTTTATTCTGGATGACACACGAGCATATTGTAGGCAGGGAAGATATTACATTAATAATTATTTCAGGCGAAATAATTAATTTTCGGAAAATGTAGCTTAAATCATTAAAATACTGAAAATCGTGAGGTACCGTTATATGGGGGCTATACCCAAACGTGGAACCAGGTCCACAATTTTTGGTGGGAACCCTAAATACCAAATTACAGCTAATTTAGTAATAAGATGTGGCTTAAATTCTCAAAATGCCGAAAATCGGAAAGTACCACTATAATGGGGCTATACCAATACATTACCCGATATTAGTCATATTCATCTAAAATGGATACTGCAGCATCTTTTGATCAAAAAATTAGCAAAATAACGATTTACAGAAGAGCGGTAGAGGCCGGTTTATTGTATCGACGACCAGGAAAAACCCATTCATACGGACAAAATATGAAAACGCCAGACTCGTACTCGCCAAGCCGAACTCTAGTGTCCAAAAATGGAGGACTGTGTTGTTTTCTGATGAATTTATGTTTAATTTAAAGCATTCAGATGACATAAGGCGTGGACCAAAGGGGCAACGATTAAATCCTAAATATTGCAAGGGCACTGTAAAATATGGAGGCGGAACATAATGGTTTGGGATTTTTCTCCGCGCAAGGGATTAGACCAATTCATAAAATTAAGGGCATTATGGATCGTTTCAAGTATCGTAACGTATTAAAAGGTGTGATGTTGCCTTATGCTGAAGTAAAGATGCCACTTAGATGGACATTCCAGGTAGATAACGAACCAAAATATGTATCGAAAGTGGTTAAGGAGTCATTCCAAAATAATTCGACAGAAGTTCTTCATTGGCCTGCCCAACCAATCTCCTGATCTTAGCTTTCGATTGAGACTTGTGGGAGATCGTTAACTCAACAAGTAAACAAGTATCAGTCGGCTTTGCCGACAGAGATATACCCTCAGCCTGTGTATATTGAAACAATTTTTTCCCAAAATAGGTATTTATTTAGGACGTTTTAAACATTTTGGGCGTAAAGATCAAAAGTTTTGCGGAGGAGATACTAAAAGGAATGGATCGACATTAACCGTTATGGAAGTGGATCTGCAGCCACAACATATGTTTGCACCTGTTTGCTCAAGAAGTATGGACTTGACCCTAAAAAAACTTTTACCATCGTAATTGAGGAAGCGAATGCAAGTTCTTCAACAAAAATCAAAGTGATTCGAGAGCAGGTCTAAAAGTGAATTTATCCAAAATTTTGTGCGGGAGGTACCCGAAGGAGTGGACAAATATAGTCCATATTCAAACCTGATCTATATCTGATAGATATTTTAGGATGTGTAAAGTACGGACCCATCAAGAGTTATCGTGCGCACAATTTGTCCGAACATTTTTGAACTTTTGTGGGGGAGGTACATGAAGGAGTGGACCGATATGGCTTATCTTCAAACTTAAACTATGTTTGGACAAAATATTACTAAGGCAAAATTTTGGACCGAATCGGCAGATCCGTTCGAGAGTTATCTTGCGCTCCAACCACCTCACACGGTGTCATAGGGGTTTTTTGCAACTTTCAGGCTATTTTCTCAGGAAGTATGGACTTGCCCATGATGAAACTTGTACCGTCGTATGGAGGGCAGTGAGTACAAGCTGCTAAAACAAAAACCAAACCGATTCGAGAGATGGCCCTAAACTGAACTTTTCCGAAATTTTTTGTGGGAGGTACCCGAAGGAGTGTACCGATTGAGCCCATATTAAAACCTTATTTAAGTCCAATACACGTTTCACGATGGGTAAAGTATGGACAAAATCGGTTACTCCCTTCAAGAGTTATCGTGCGCACAAATTTTCCGAACATTTTCGAACTTTCTTGGGGGAGGTACCGGAAGGTGTGGACCGATATAGCCCATCTTCGAACTTAAACTAAGTTTGGGTAAAATATTACGAAAGCCAAAATTTGAATCGAATTGGTGTATCCGTTCGAGAGTTATCGTGCGCTCCAGCCAGCCAGACAGACGGACGGACATTTCTCAATCGACTCCAAATTGTCTGAAACCATTATTTCGATGAGGCACATTTTGCCCGTATGAAAGTGTATATACCCTTGTTAGCATAAATGCTGAGGGTATAAAAATCAACCGAAAAAAATGAAAAACCAAATAAAATTTACTTGAAGCCGCAAAAGTAGCCTGGGAAGCTGTGTCCCTGTAATAATTTATATTTTAATATCGTATATGCATAAAAGATATGCGTGTGCCATCTAGAATAAAGGATAAGCAACGAAATTGTTTTTTGAAATTTAACTTTTTTATTAAATTCAGAATTCCTTATGTTTATGTTTTTTTTTAATAACAAAGATATAAATAAATATCTAAAAAGAAAAATAAAAAAAATTTATAACCTCCCAGCAAAAAAAATTACAAATTGGCCTACTTTCTAATTATTTTAACAAGGGCATGTCATAGGGAATCAGTACTTATATTTTTGAAAACTAAAAAGTAGATAAATAAGTAGTTACTCTCTGCTTACTTCAAGTCGTAACTATTTATTTAACTACTTATTTACCTACTTTTTAATTGCCAAAAATAAGTACTGATTCCCTATGACATGCCCTTGTTAAAATAATTAGAAAGTAGGTCAATTTGTAATGAGAATTTTTGCTGGGATTGTTTTTTAAAAAAATTATAATTTAAAAAAAAAGTACTGAAGGGGTGCTTTCGTTTTGGCCGACACTGTATATCACGATATCTGAAGAATGGCAACTCCTACTCGCAGAAAAATATATGTTTGGATCCAAACAAATATTTGTTTGTGTCCAAGCAAATATATGTATGTTTGCAACATTTTGTAACATATCTCAATTTTATTTGTTTGGGTACCAACATATTTTTTATGTTAGAACATATTTTTTATGGGTTACGAAAGGATTTTTGTCAAAGAGAGTAACAACAGGTATCTCGCGGCTGCGGAATGCTGTTTTATAATAAAGAGATGTGCGTATGGTGTATTAGAAGACGCAGAAGCTTTGGTGGTGTACAACATTGTTCCACAACATCCCATACGGGACAAGGGAGACTTCTCTCACATCAATGAGTGCACGCCGATTCATATTTAGCTCAATGATATGGGACCTACTGTTTATCGCCGAGTCCGAACGGCGTGTCTTAAGACACCACTTGTGAGAAGTTTTTCAAGGCTGAAATACTCAGGAAATGTCGCCAACATTACTGAGGGGTATTTTGCCACCGTTGAAAAATGTTTGATGTTGCCTGGCAGGGGAATCGAACCCCTGAACTTCTGCGTGCAAGGCGGGGGTGCATACCATTGCACCACGGTGGTGTGTATGCGGTAAAACACGTGTGTTTCGTGCTCTGTTGTTGTTAACCAACGCAGCAAGCAAATAGGAAAAGAAAAATGGTATTACTTATGCTGTTCTTTTTTCTTCTGTTTTTTAAATACAATCGTTGTGTAAAGACGGTAAAGTGAGTAAATAAATCAGTGTTTTGTCTTTTCTTAAAGAAATTGTGCTTTTTAGTAAATTAAATGCCCAATACATTTTACAATACCCCATACCTCAGTTTCAACATAAATTAATTTTCTACAAAAAGCTTGATATTTGAAATATGGATGTACCTATTTATTACATTATATAATCATTTGATTCCAGATGCCGATTTCCTGCTGATGATTTCAACTTTGGGGAAAATGTGTTTTTTTTTCACAACTAAGGAGAAGCGTTAAACGATGTTTCTATATAATTTTTTCTTTTTAAAAGTACTTACTTACTTAGCTGGCCCATTACAGAACATTTGTTCTATAGGCCGAACTAAGAAGAGATCTCCATTCCTCTCTATTTGTTGCTTTGCACTCTGGAATACCGCGCCTTGTCATCTCATCATCCACTTGTTTACGCCATCTATTCCTTGGCCTGCCAATTCTGCGTGCACCGCCATGTGGCATGTATTCATACGCCTTTTTAGCGGGTTCATCATCGCTCATTCTTATGATATGGCCTAGCCAACGCAATCGCTGCATCTCGATACGTTTAACAATATTGATGTCGTTGTATAGCAGATACAGCTCGTGGTTCATGCGACGTCGATATTCACCGTCAACGCAGATTGGTCCGTAGATCTTTCGAAGAATTTTTCTCTCAAACACACCAAGCACTGCCATGTCTGCTTGCGCAAGTACCCAGGCTTCGGAGCCATACATCAGCACGGGTAGTATCAGTGTTTTGTAGAGCGTTATTTTTGTTTGACGAGATGTGGCTTTGTTTTTAAACTGCTTACTTAATCCAAAGTAGCATCTGTTGGCCAATACAATTCTTCTTTTTATTTCACAACTGATGTCGTTTGTTGTGTTGACGTAAGTACGTCTTTTAATAAATAATTTCCTTCGGTTTTTCTTTAAGTACCTATGTGTCTGTTGTTGCTTTTGCTTTTTATCTATGCCTTTCAATAAACCACCACCATTTAAAAATGTGTGTATATGTTTGAGATAGCCAGTGAGCGTGTGTGTGTGTTTTACATTGAAATTTACGCTCCATTGCTCTCAGTAGTGGTGCATGTGTCAGTTCTTTTTTTTTTGTGGCTTTTGGGATTGTATTTGTTTGCACCCAAACATATAATTTGTTTGCACCCAAACATATGTTATGTTTGGGACTGATTGCAAAACAAATATGTGTTCGCTGCAGAATATGTATTGGGACATAGAGGCGTTCTTTTTCCTCCGTGTATTGAAAAGTCATAAACACAGTTCTTGTAGACAATTTTTAAGCCTACAACTTTCACTTTCGCTGATTTCTGATAGGTCTTACCGTTTTTGAGAAAAAATAACGAATACTGAATAAGGCTTAGTAAAATAACATTTGACCCTAAATAAATTCGTTTACACACGTGGAATCGATGGGGACTTTTAGGACATTACTTCTAATGGCAAACGTTAGCTTTTCACCAAAATTCAGCTTTGTGGGAATTTTTGCTATTTCCCCCTTATAAGCATTTCTATTTTGATTGCACTATTTTTACCGACATCGTTTGGTGTATAAGTTTCGTGTTTGCAAGGAATCTCAAATGTCTAGTTCCGGGTAGTTCAGTAAAAAATTAGCTAAAAATCTTAAAAATATCGAAAATCGGGAGATAACGCTATAAGGGGACTATAGCAAAACATTAGCCTATGTTGACAGTTTTTGGTGGACAAGTGTTGTGACCCCTAAGAACCTCAAATGTCAAATTACAAATGCGGGATATATAAGCTAGAGTGATTACAACAAACCAGCGTACGTAAAAATACTTTATGAAACATTTCCAATGGTTTCGTTTCGTATTTTCGGTAGGACCAATACAAAGCGAAACATAACCCACGTTGGCCGAACTCGTTGTTAGTTTCGTTTTTCGAACAAAGCGAATAGAGAAAAGTTCTCAATTCTACAACAACAGATAGAAAACGAAAAAGTTGAAAACAAATAATTGATTTTATCAATGATTCGTTTGGTGGTTGAAAAACACCTTCGCGTTGGATGTAGTACTGCGGTGCACCATAGTACGTTCCATGCATGTTGATGTTAGCCTACACGGTGGTTAAGCAATCAAATGTGTGTTTGCGCCTGAGGGTGTCATCCCAGCTAACATTTTTTCCTATTTTTTTCCGAATTCGGTCAGAACCTCTGCACAAGTGGCCGATTCAGATACCGAATTCTTTCGAAAAAAAATCGGAAAAATTCTTGGGCTCTGACGCCTTTGATATTGACACAACACAGAATAAAACCCACTCAGAGACAATTTTCTTTTAATGCGCTATTTAGGAAAGATTCTCATTTCAAACGTTCCAATTTGCCATGTTGTTATCATTTTGTGATTAATAGTACAAGAATCTGCACGAGAATGTTGAAGCTATCAACACTAGCTTGAATTATTAAATGTTACATTTATATTAAAAAAATCAAAAATTGTGTGTGCGAATTTTATAACCAATCACTTTGTTTTTCGACAACAACCGAACAAAAAATGCCTTAGAAAATCGTACAGAGATTCTTAAAAAAAAACTTTTAGAAAATCGGTATAATTTCTAGAAAAATATTAGAGAAATCGGCGAATTTCTAAAAAAAATATTCAGAAAATATAGGAAAAAATCGGAGCCCTCGGAAAAAAATTGTTAGGTGGGATTGATCATTTCGCACAGTAAATTTTTGTCAACAATTCTTTTTGTTTCGTTATTGAATGAAACAAATCGGCACAGGGAACGAACGTTAAACAAGTAATTATTTCTTGAGATTGAAAGTCTAATCGACCAGCAAACGTTTCGAAAATTTCCACATGAAACGACGCCCGTTTTCCTCTCATAATAATAAAGATTTACAGTTTGATATCATAAATATAAGTCAGAGTACTTGATCGACTTATTTTTGTAAAAAAAGTGTGCTTGGGCGTTTCAGAATAATTTCTAGTTACAAGTGGGCGTTAATAATTTCAAAACATTTATCGATTCTCTTTCTGTTTCCTGTTATTTGCCGACATTCTTGCTGATAAAATAGTGTTTGCTTTTTCGCTTTTTTGTGTGGTTTTGTCAACAAAAGATAACAGGTTACAACATTTCAATTTACTCAGTCAGATGTACTGGTGTTATTTTAATACTGAAAACTTAGAAACACTTTTCATTAGTTTTAGCAACAAACTAGTGTAGCTTTATAAATTCAAACAAAACAATATTGCTTTATTACATCAAAACGTACGACGAGTTTAGCTTTCGTAATTAAAGAGAAAAGGGGAAAACTATGTATATGACTCAGAATTAATATTATTGAGTCAGAACGTACAACTTTTATTGGATTTCTAATAAATCAGTATTTGGTTTAGTTACAAAGTGTGTGATAAGAATTTGTTTTTACAAATTAAGGGAAAATTCGTATGGTCGAAGGGAGAGGACAAACAGTTTTCGGATCAATTTGATAAGATATGAGATATATTGAGGAAATAGTTATTTAGGGCCTCCATGTGTCGTTACTGATATATACCACTGCTGATATACGTCTAATGAATCACTTTCTAGTGTCAACTGTGGAATCTATCATGTGATGCCTTATATCATTTTAACAGATATCTGTGACAGTTCATGGTCACAGTGTTATTACAGCAGAACCAGTTCCGACACCTCGACATACACAAGGCCAGGTGGATGACTGCAGATGAAAAAACCCGAAACCATTTCGGTAATGTTGCGATAGACGGAAGACATTCTTCGAGTGTGTTAATTGTCCGATCGATTAGAGGAACGAACATCGGTTCGGACCATTACCTTGCAGCAGCCAAGGTGCGCACTCTTCTCAATGTTGCGACAAGGGTTCGATCTATCACAGCCGGAAGTTGTATGTCGAGAAGTTGCAAACACAACAGATAGCTCAAACATACACCGCTCCACTTACTTAAATGCTGGAAGACAGCGCTTCTTGTCCCGAGAATTTGGAAGCACAGTGCCAAAAATAGCTCATTATCTTCAAACCGCCGCAAAAACCCATGGTACGATCAGGAGTGCCGTAAGGCTACCGAAGAAAAGAACGCGGCATACAAGGCAACCCTGCAGTCGGTAGCCACACGAAGTGCCAGGGAAAAATGTCGGAGATGAAGAGAAGCGTATTTTCAGACGAAAAAATAAATAACAGGAGAAGCGTGAGCGTCAGAAACTCCAGATGTACAGAAGTCAAAATGAAGTCCGAAAATTTTACCAGAGTGTGAAAAAAAGGATATGGTACAGGCACATTATATTGCAAAGATGATCTAGTAACTGACATAGATAGCGTACTGAAGATGTGGAAGTAGCATTTCATAAAGTTTTTGGTTACGGATATTGACCCACTTAACCAAAGTCAGGTCATGACAATATTTAATCGGTATACTAACATTAGGCAGTACGAGCTGATGGACTGTCTGTCGAACTGTACAAGACAGGTGGCAGCATACTGATAAGGAGTTTGCATCAGTTAATAATAGAAACTTGGTAGAAGAAAGCATACCAAACGATTGGAATCTCAGCTTATTATGTCCCGTATCCAAGAACAAAGACAAGACAGTTTGTGCCAATAACATAAGCATATGTTTCCTATCCATCGCATATAAAGTGCTGTCGGGCTTATTACGTGAACGTCTGAAACCTACGGTCAATAAAATAATCGGGTCATACCAATGGGGTTTTTGACCTGAAAACAGATCGACACATAACACACATTGGGAAAATACAGCAGCAAACAGAGAGGATTGGAGATTTTTCCCTAGTTCGGCTTATGGAACAAATGTTCTGTAAAAGGCCAGCCAAGAAGAAGAAGAAGATACAAGATCAGCAGTTAAAATAGGAAAGAGTTTTCATACTAGGTGACAGTCTATAGTGTGACCTATTTAATATCCTAGTAGAAAAGGTCATACGAGATGCGAATGTTTATCGTATACGGCCAAAGATAAAAATAACACTATATGCAATAAAGAAATACTGTTACTGACCCCCATTATGGTAATTCTAAACAAAAATTCCCCGTGAGTTTTTGTCTTTCCACCGTTTCAACTTAAGGGAGAAAGTGAAAAAACTCACGAGGAATTTTCGTTCAGAATAACCTCCAATAGGTCGATCAACGCGTGCCGTAACAACCACATTTGGAAAAATTGAAAAAGAATCTGACAAAGTGGGTCTGAAAGTCTACGGCGATAAGACGAAGTTTATGGTACCAACACGCAAGACGTCAAGTAGATTCGGACCAACTCCTTATACCCTACACCCTCAGTGTGGTATTATGTCTTTTTTGCATTTGTATGTAACTTGCAAAAGGAAACGACATAGACCCATAGTTCCGTTTGTGAATATAAATAGAATCACTTTCTAAGTCAATTTACGCATGTCCGTTTGACAAATTATATTGAAATCGGTTCAGATTTGGATATAGCTCCCATATACATATATCGTCACCATAAATGCCCAATGACGTAACCCACAAAACCAAAACTTTACAGGAGAATCAAAGCGGTTATGAAATTAAAACTGTTTTATGGAATATCAATCTGATGAGGGCGAGTATTTTGGGTATAATTAATCGTGAATAAATACGAGTATGTAATGAAACCAAAACCTCGCAAAATCGTGGTTTTCGGATCCTTCATTACAACAACATCTCATTTTTCGAAATGCGATTTCTTGAATAGGATCGTTATTTTGAAACGTAGGAGCTTGAAATTTTGACAGAGCATGTATTTTAGCTGTATGTATCAGATTTCATCAAAAACGAATTTCGATTTTCATGTGGGTTACAACTTCGGGCATTTATGGTAACGATATGTTCCCCCGATTTGAGGTATTTGGTGCACATAACACCCAGATTCTGCCCAATTTTTATGAAATTTGGTTTTCCAAATTATATTGAAATCGGTTTAGATTTGGATATAGGTCCCATATATATCTTCGCCCGATTTGGTGTAGTTGGTACACCAAACACGCAAATTCTGCCTAATCTTCATGTAATTTGGAAAATGTCAACGAATTCAAACTAGAAACAAGTTTGCCAAATTATATTGAAATCGGTTGGATTAGCTCCCATATGTACAGTGTTGCTCAAAACATTTGCAACTCAGATGCCTATATCACATTCAATCTATTTTTAGGGACATTTTGAGTTTTGAAATAATGGCTGATCCAACAAGAGGTACTTTTTTTAACAGCCTTTTTTGACAGATCACGCGAGTTTCGTGCAGGGATGGAAAATTCAGTACAATAGTACTTTTTTCAGTACCATTTCACTATAAAAAGTACCGAAGTACCCCCGCGGCCATTTCAGTACCATTATACATACTCTAGTCCAACACGTTGAAAAATTTTATGTGAAACTAAAAATGCAATTGCTAGAAATTTTAAAAATCTGTATGTATATACATACCTTCATATTGAGAATATACCAAAATATGAACCTATATTGATAATTTTCTTCGTGGAGCTCTTCACCCCATTGATAATCCGAAATACCAAGTTACAGTCACTACAGTAGACTAGTCATTTAAAAGACTTCACAACGAGCGGTATCGTAGTACCTTCAATCTGAGAACCTGCCATATTTCTTCTATGGGGTTATGTTTATGCTGACAAACTATTGATAGTCCGACTATCGTTTTGATTACTGACGTAAAACAAAGTTTACATCGGTCACCAAGCCATGCTTTTTGGGCTATCTATGGTGAATTATTTAAAAAATAATTTGTTAGAGTTCAATATAAACGAAGCTTCACAACAGCGATCAAAACGATAGTCGGACTATCGATAGTTTTCCAGCTCTAGGCTGTATTAAAACGTTCATATATACCATGGCTGCTTAAAACGGTGTTTTTTCACACGGAAGAGAGTAAAACACTATTTAAGAGAAATTGGGAAGGAACGACTTTTGGAAGTTTCCTCTAAAACGATTCCCCTGATTAAACAATTAATAATTTAAACAAAAAAGTCTATAAAAATATTCACTTATTTCTGTTTCAACAAAAACCGAAAGAGAATTGATATTGAAACATTTTACCGTTCTGAGTAGGGATAATATGTACCCACAATTCTCTATAGGAATGTTTTATACCTAAACTAAATTTCTGGGGGAGAGATTTGTAGCCCTATCGAAGATTGAATGTCAAATTTCGATTTTCAAAATACCGAAAATCGTAGCATGGGTACTTTATAACTACGTGGACCGATAGATACCATTTTGTATACCAAATATCCTAGGAGTAATTGAAACTTCTGTTTTTTTTTTTCCTTTATTTATTCCTCATGGGAACATAGGACTTCTACAATGTTTTTCCAACTTATTCTATCATTACATATTACTTTTATTTCATTATATGATTTGTTAATCTTATTCAATTCGGCAAGCACTCTTCGTCGCCATGTGTTCTTTGGTCTTCCCGGTCTTCTTGTGCCTTGTGGGTTCCATTCTAATGCTGCTCTTGCTATACTGTTTTGTGATTTACGAAGTGTGTGTCCTATCCACTTCCATTTCCGTCTTTTTATTTGCTTTCCTAAAGGTTCCTCATTGGCTAATAGGAGTAGTTCTTCGTTTTTGATTTTTCTTGGCCAAAATATTCTGTGTATTATTCGTAGACACTTGTTAATAAACGTTTGCAGTCTTTGGGCTATGATCTTAGTCATCAACCACGTTTCGCTTCCATAGAGGAGTGTGCTTTTTACGCATGCATTGAATAGTCTCATTTTTGTTTTTGTTGATATGCTCGTTGCTCTCCATGTTTTATTGAGGCGACCGAATGCTGATCGTGCTTTCTTAAGTCTATTTGTAACGTCTTCTTCCACGCCATTGTCTACTGACATTACGCTTCCCAGGTAACAGAACTTGTTAGTATAGGAAATCGGGTGATTATTGACAGTGAGGTTGTTGTCGGTTATATGGTTTATGCGCATTGCATATGTTTTTTCTTCATTGATTTCCAGTCCAACCATTTTCGCAAGTTTCACCAGGTCATTTAATTTGCTCTGCATATCATTGAATTTGTGGGATAATAGACATATGTCGTCTGCATAGTCGAGGTCCTCCAGATGTTGTTGAAAGTTCCAAGTTATTCCTCTTTTTTTCTTGCTTAGAATTAGCATGATCTCATCTAGTACCACCGCAAACAACAGTGGTGACAATGGGCAGCCCTGTTTCACGCCGGCCATGGTGTAGAAAGGTTCGCTCGCCATCCCATTGTGTCGGACTTGGAGCGCAGCATTGTGGTACATAGCTTTTATTATATGTATTATTTTTAATGGAACACCTTTCGCCTGAAGTGCATCCCATATCGCTGTTCTTTTTATGGAATCGAAGGCTTTTTTAAAGTCGATAAAGACTAAGTATAGCGGGGTTCTCCATTCTATCGATTGCTCAATGATTAACCGGATGGTGTTCGTCTGATCCAGACAGCTCCTGTGGGGTCTAAATCCAGCTTGCTCATCTCTTAGTCCCCTATCCACGATCTTTAGCCTGTCATTTATTATTGTTGCAAGTATTTTATATATGGTGTTGAGGAGGGTAATGCCCCGCCAATTATTGCAATCTGTCAGATCGTTTTTCTTTGGAAGTTTTATGATTGTTCCTTTCGTCCAAGTTTCAGGCAATTCCTCGTCTATCCACGCTTGCTGAATGTATGGTAGCAGTATTTCTGCAGCTGCTGTCGAGTTGGTCTGAAGAAGCTCTGCGGGTATGCCGTCCTCTCCAGGGGACTTATTTCTCTTTAGTTTTAGAATTGCAGCTTTTGTTTCCTCTGCGTCTGGAACGGAAACATTGATTCTTTGGTCGACCGCGGATCTTTCGAATATGGCTTGATGTGTTAAATCCTCAGTATCGTTACTTATGTTCTCGAAATGTTGTTTCCATCTTTCAGTTTGCTCTTCGGTTGTGGTAAGAAGTTGACCATTGTTGTCTTTGATTAAATGGTTGTGGGGTTTCCTTTGGTTGGATAATTGTTTGATTATTTGGTGTAACTCTTTCGTATTGTTGGCTCCTGCTGCTGCCTCTGCTTCGTTTGTTAGGTTGTCGAAGTATGCCCTCTTATCGTTCCGTGCTGATTTTTTATATTGTTCTTTTATGACAGGGTTGTCTATTTGTTGCGGTTTGAGCAGGTTTCTCTTTTCTATCAGTTTCCGTGTTTCGTTTGATATCCATGGTTTACGCTTGTTTGTTTGGGTGTATCCTATGATGTTTTCTCCTAGTTCATATAGTTGCCTGCAGGTTTCGTCCCATGTTTTATTATTTAAGGGCAATAGTGTATTTAATCTTTGTCCGGCCTCATGTTTTGTTTCTACGTTTCGTAGCGCTGCTACATCAAGCCTTTTTTTTGTCGCTTGCCTTCTTTTTTTGTGGATATTTTCGAGTTTTAGTTTTATTGTAGCTACCACTAGCTCATGGTCGCTGTCGATATCTGCTCCTCTTTTGGAACGCACGTCCTCTAAACTCCTTCTCCACTTTCCACTGATGCATATATGATCGATCTGGTTTCTTATTGTTCCATTAGGCGAGGTCCATGTATATTTATGGATGATTTTGTGGGGAAAGATTGACCCGCCAATTACCAGGTTGAATGTTTGGCAGAGCTCAACAAACCGTTCTCCGTTAGAATTTTTTGAGCCAATAGCGTGAGTTCCCATAATTTGTGTTAGCCCGACGTTATCATTACCAATTTTGGCGTTCATGTCGCCTGTTAACAATGTTATATCCCTTTTTGGGATGTTGTGTAATGTGGCTGTGACCTGGTCGTAAAATTCATCTTTTATAGAGTCTTCAGATTCCTCCGTTGGAGCATAGCATTGAACAATGGTAATGCATTTCTTCAACTTAGTGTGGAACCGAGCCGTTATTATGCGGTCGGAGATTGGCTTCCAGTCTTTAAGTGCTTTAGTATACTGCTTTGCTATTAGGAAACCCACCCCATTTTCATGTTTATTCTCTTTTCCGCTATACAAAACAATGTTTCCGTTCATTGTTGTGATCGTTCCGCTTTTTGGCCATCTCATTTCACTTATACCTAATATGGTTAGGTTATATTTCATTAGTTGCGACTCTAGCTGGGCGAGTCTAGATGTCTCTTTAAGTGTCCTGGCGTTCCATTGTCCTATTCGTATCCTTTTCCGTGAGCCAATAGTCGTCAACGAGTTGGGGGTTTGTTCATTTTCATTATTTGTTGTAGAAGTTTCGTTAATCGTGTTTTGATTCGGACTAGTGGGTGATTGGCCTACTGAGTCCTAGGATGGTATTGGGGCTGCCAATTTGGAGGATCCATCCCGCCTCTTGTTAAAAACGTTTATAGTGCGAACCGCTTGCTCCAAGTCCGACGTCCGCGTTTCGCTGTTCGTGTGCCGCTTATGCAGTTCTTGCCGCGCCACCCGCTATCCACAGACGACCATACCAGTTGACTCAACCTCTGCCCGTCAGTGGTACTAAGGGACCAGCTGCCGTCCCTTAGGCTAGATTTTGGTCACCCCCAGGTATTTTATTTCCCCGGTGTCCTGTTTGTTGTTGAATCAAACCGAACGTCCCCAATTCGCCAATGGGAGGGTCCCGATAGAGGATCTAGCAAACCCCCACGGGGAAACTTCTGTACCAATACTATATATACTATATATACTTTATAGGGTCTCCGACGAATATTTCCATATGATTTTGTAACATCGTTCAGATTTAATATGAGCTTTTGTTGTCGTTTGTTACTAAATACATTTTTTTTCTTATGTTTGGTTTACATTCGGCGTCTTTTCGTGATTTCGAAGGCGTTTCGTGATTTCGCGCGGAATCATGCAAAATTTATCATGATTTCGCATACAAAAATGAAATCATCTCATTTCGTGATTTCAGCGAAATCAACATCGAAATCACAGTACACATGATATACAACCTTGCTTTTGCCTAAAAAAGTACCAAAAGTTGCAACACTTTTCACGTATCACAATAAACAAGGTAGATGTGCGAATTGCTGGAACAAAATATGTTAATATCAAAATTTGTAAACAATGTGAAAAAATATTAAATTACATTGTAAGACTATGTTTACATTTACGAAATCCACTCGATTTCATCTGTCAATTCCTTTGTGTGTACGTCAAATGAAAACTCATCTGAAATCGAAATGATTTCATTTGACGTTTGAGCAATGGAATTGACAGTTGAAATCGAGTGGATTTCGTAAATGTAAACAAAGCATAACAATGCTATTTTTCATTGTGTTCCCGTACTTTTTTTAATGGTAATGTTAGAAAATAGACCGAATTGTCAAAAATTGCTTCCCCATACAAATTTCTTAAAAAATACGGGAACGAAAAAATGACGGAAATTGCAAAAACTCCAGCAAAAATGCCAAAAACAGCGTATCAGCCATCGTGTTCAGATGCCAAAAACCATGCTGCTAGTTTTTACTTGGCCAAATTTTTATAGCAGAGAACAGGAGAAGAGGCTTTTATTCAAAAACAAGTGCATGTCTTGCTAGATTTCGGAGTACTGGAACGCATTTCTAGCACTAAACGGGGAAAATACTGCAAGTAGTAATATTTTGTAGTTTCTGAACACAACTTTTATCTATCAAAATTTATTAATATAATGTCTCAACGATAAAATTTTAGTTTTTCATTTCTTAGTATTATAAACAATTAATACGATATATAGATAATTTTACGATCATTTTCGAAATAAACCAGTAAAGTTCTATATTGTCGTAAATTTTTGATGATTCATTCAATTTACAACAACTTTTTTCGAAAATTCATGTTCGATCAGCTGCGCATCTGCATCTACCTTGATTATTGTGATATGTTTGAAATCAAGAAAAAAATTAGTGTAAACACCAGGGTGTATTTCAGGATTTCGTGAAATCCAGTCGATTTTGGAGCGTAAGTGTAAACTTGGCATTAAAAAAAAAATATAAAAGTACCTTATTAGTGAAAAAAGTACCATTTTAGTACTCTTTGAAATTTTTAATTTTCCATCCCTGGTTTCGTGTCACGTGTTCATGTTATTTTTGTTTAGTACTGTTTGGCATTTTATCATGGAAAAGCTTACGCCTCTACAACGTTTACAAACCGTTCAACTTTATTACGAAAATTCGCGTTATGTGTGAGTGTGTTTTGAGCCTAATTTCTGGCTTTAAAGGTATGTAAAGAAGCAAAATTTCCACATTTTGGAAGAAGAGCAACTTAAAGAGATTCAAGACTACCTCTCCATCCAGAAAAAATAACGGTTTGTGGGTCGATGTAATCGTCGGACCCTATTTCTTCAAAATGATGCCGATTAGGACTTCATCGTCAATGGCGACCGTTATTGCGCCGTATTAACCCACTATTTGACGTCTGGAAATGAAGCTCGTAATCTCGGCGACATTTGGTTTCAACAAAACGGCGCCACTTCCCACACATCGCATCAATCAATGGATTTATTGAAAGAACACTTCGATGTCCAGGCTTTAAACCAGTCGATTGGCCACCAGGATCTTCTCTTATTTAGACATTTTCCTGTGGGTTTATATAAAGTCTAAAGTGTATACGGACGCGGGGTTGTCCGTTAGACATAATTTGCAAAAACTAAATGTCATCAAATGTTCTTTCAAATGATAATAAACATTCCCCATTTAAATTGATTTTTCTGTGTTTTTTCTTTAAAGAAAGTAGGAACCTCTAAATGGATCACCCTTTATATTTCTTTTTGTTCTTTGATTCTTTATTGACCCCATTTTTATGCCCTCAGCATTTGTGCTAACGAGGGTATATACACTTTCATACGGGCAAAATGTGCCTCATCGAAATAATGGTTTTAGACCCCAAGTATGTTTGGACAAAATATGTTTCAGACAATTTGAAGTTTATTTACCCATGTCTGTCTGTCTTGCTGGAGCGCACGATAACTCTCGAACGGATCAACCGATTCGGTCCAAAATTTGACTTTAGTAATATTTTGTCCAAACTTAATTTAAGTTCGAAGATGGGTTATAACGGTCCACTCCTTCGGGTACCTCCCACACAAAATGTTGGATAAATTCACTGTAAGACCTCCTCTCGAATCACTTTGATTTTTGTTGAAGCAACTTGTATTCGCTGCCTCAATTACGACAGTAAAAGTTTTGCAGGGGCAAGTTCATACTTCTGGGGAAAACAGCCCAAAAGTTGTAAAAAACCCTTATGGCACCATATCGACACCTCCAAATAATAGTATGCTAAGTCTAAAAAGTGAGTTTTGCAGGAGAAGCACTCAAAGTGTGGAAATTTTTTTGAACTTCAGTACTATGCTAAGTCAATATTTGTTTATAACTTCTGTTCGGATTGACCGATCATTACCAAAATTGGACAGAATTTAAGTTACAGGACGTTCGACCTCCAAATAATAGTTTGCTAATTCTGAAAAGCGAGTTTTGCAGGACAAGCTCTAAAAGTTTGGAAATTTCTCTGACCTTCAGTACTATGCTAAGTAAATATTTGTTTATAACTTCTGTTCGGATTGTCCGATTATTACCAAAATTTGGCAGAATTTAAGTTAAAGGACGTTTAATATAAAAATGTAAAGAACTTGAAAACATGCTAAGTCGACTTAGCATACTATTGTTTGGAGGCGTCGAAATGTAGTGGCTGGAGAGCTCGAACCGAATACTGCGTTCGTCCACACTTTGGATATTATAATATTTCTTCGAATATTATATGAAATTAGAAGGCGGTGCTTATAGGTCCACTCCTTCCGGTACCTCCCCCACAAAAGTTCGAAAATATTCGCTAAAAACGTACGCGCGATTTTTCATAGACGTAGCAACCGATTTGGTCCAAACTTTGGATCTTTAAATATTGTCGAAACTTAGTTTATGTTCAAATTTGGGCCCTATCTGTCCAATCCTTGTGGTACCACCCACACAAATGTTCAAAATTTTTGTGTGGTTAAGGGTCTGTACGAGGATGCTTTGGATATTTTCACCGAAGGTTTTCCTAGTGTGATAAAAAAACCCTATCTATCGTTATCCCCGAAAATTTTTGAACTTTAATCCTATCCATACTTTTGTCGGTTCATACGCCCAAAATTTAGATTATCTTTTTTTTTTGGGAAAAAACCCCCCATACCAATTGCGGATATTATTCGAATGTCCGGCACAACTTTCAAAAGCGATATCACTGTCGAAGGATTGGCAAATGTTTTTCGGGTGTACACAAGCACGTTGTCCTTTTGTTCGTCAAAAGTTTAAAAAAACGATATCATTTTCGAACATTTTGCGAATGTTTTTTCTTCACAAGAAAAATTGTTTCGAGAAACATTTTTTTACTTCGGAAATGTTTTACGTTTTAAAAAATAATTTTATGTAGTTCGTGAAAATTCCCATTTGCTTTTTTCAAATATTTTCGATACAACTTATAATGTTAACAAGAAGTGATGATAAACACAACATACACTCCGGTTCATCTGAATAGAACCAGCCAATATTTGTCTACAAATACCGTTATATCTGACGAAAGGAGAGGAATTGTAAATTATAATTTTGTAGAATATATAGTAGCCGATATTTTCAATACTTAACATGTTTCACATATGCGTCATAACGGTACTTTTTGCTCGCTTTTTTAAAAAATGTCGAAATATTAGCATGTTTTAATGGTTCACCAGGATAGAACCACCCTAAGAATTTACACAAATCCTTTGTTAGATGTGGTAAACTTTAACAAAAAACTATTTATAATTATAAATAAATGCCGTGAGTGTTAATTGCTATCAAATATTGTGCAAAAAATTGTATTAGGGTCTTGAAATTTGATGAAAATCGATGCTTAGAGCTCCAAAATATATTTGTATGAAGAAATCGGTAGAAACTATTTATAAAGACAAAATTTTATACTGAATTATGTTCAAAATTTTCTATACGACAATAAAATTACAAAAAAGTCACATTTGATAAGTTTATGAGTCCAAAGCAGAGGAAATATGGTAAAGATAATTCAAAATTCTACCTTTCCAATCCAAAAATTGATATTTTATCTCAGGAAAGTGAATGCAAATCGATGGGATCCACCCAGTTTCGTCGGCTGTGGACATCTACAGGTCCAAATATAAAGAAAATTCCACCGCTGAACGCTTCATGTCAACATCAAGGGCTTTGATTTAGAAGATATCGCATGACATGGAAAGCACAGAAACAAAGGCGATCTTTTTTGTGTAATAACGGATCAGAAATATTTTTTCGGTACTTATACTATTAGTAAAAGATGTATGAACATCATAACCATCAAAATTAAACCCTTTCCTTTTGAAAAAATGAACGTCTGCCTTCCCCTATCGCTAAGCTGTTTCTTCACATCAAATGTCTTAGAACCTTTTGAAATTCCAAGGACTTGATGGTGACATGAAGCGTTCGGCGGTGGAATTTTCTTTATTTTTTGGACCTGTAGATGTCCACAGCCAACGAAACTGGGTGGAACCCATCGATTTGCATTCACTTTCCTAAGATAAAATATCAAATTTTGGATTGGAAAGGTAGAAATTTGAGTTATCTTTACCATATTTCCTCTGTTTCGGACTCATAAAACTATCAAATGTGATTTTTTTGTAATTTAATTGTAGTATAGAAAATTTTGAACATAATTCAGTATAAAATTTTGACTTTATAAATTATTTCTACCAATTTCTTCATAAAAATATTTTTTGGAGCTTTAAGCCTCGATTTTCATCAAATTTCAAGACCCTAATACAAATTTTTGTACAATATTTGTTGGCAATCAACACTAACGGCATTTATTTATAATTATAAATAGTTTTTTGTTAAAGTTTACCACATCTAACAAAGAATTTGTGTAAATTCTTAGGGTGGTTCTATCCTGGTGAACCATTAAAACATGCTAATATTTTGACATTTTTTAATAAAGCGAGTAATAAGTACCGTTATGACGCATATGTTAGGTATTGAAAATATCGGCTACTATATACTCTACATGTCCACAAAATTATAATTTACAATTCCTCTCCATTCGTCTGATATAACGGTATTTGTAGACAAATATTGGTTGGTTCTATTCAGATGAACCGGTGTGTATATGTAGCTTGGTTACAAATGCAAGACAACAATGTTTATAAACTGTTTCACGTATTGAATCGCAAACATTACAAAGAAGAAAAGGTACATAACAGAAAAATCAAGAGACGTCAGATAAAGTTAAACATGTCATAAAATCGAAACTCCGCCAAAAATGCTTTTTCGGCACTATCGTAAAAACTATCATCTTTCATTCGCTAATAATATTATTAACGACATTCGAATTCGAAGGTTTTCCTGCCACAAACTGAGCGACGAATGAATCGTTTTTAATTCGTTCTCGAGTGTCGTTTTCGAACAAAATATCCGCAAAACTATCGAAAAACATTCGAAAACGGATCGTTTGCGATAGCAATGGTATGGGGGGAAGTATTTCAATCCACACAGACTGAGGGTATATCTGCGTCGGCAAAGCCGACTGATACTTTTTTACTTGTTAACAGCTAAAAATGATTGTTCAGTTATGAACACTTATGTTACAAAAATGTGTGAAATATCAGAGGATGTTTTAGCCTGCTCAAAACATTCGCAACTCCGTGGTACGAATACCTATTAGTTCATTTTTGACGATTTTTTTTTTTTTTTTTTTTGTATTGATCGACATTGTTTTTAATCAGATGAAGGGGGCAAAAAGCTCTCATGAGGTGCACATTTTATCCCACCAATGATTTCTTTTGACAGACAAGTATGTCGAAAACAAAACATGTGTAATTTAAAAAAAAAAACTTAAATTATGACCAGAAATTTTTATCAAAGTTTGCTAAAATGATAATTTTTGATTTTCAGAGGTCATCAATAGATGTTAAAATTAGACTTGTCACCAATAAGTCTATACAAGCCCCTCCAATTCATACCAACGATACCGGCAAATTTTGGGAAAATAGTAATTTGCAAGAAAAATTTAATTTTTCATAGAAATTTTGCAAAAAATGAGTGTTATTGTTTATGGAATAGTGAAACCGAGTACTTCTCGTCGATTTAAATCAATAATTAAGTTATTGGACTTGAAAAAATGTACTTGATCACCAGGTCGAAAGATAATAGAATTTGTCCCCTTTTACAAAAAAGTTGACTCAAAATGTAGAAGGTGTTTTATATTGCCCTGGAGGTATTTTATGGACAGAAATGGTACTGGAGGCAAAATCGCCCTGTAAACACCAGAAGTGTCGTATAACAGCGTGCTTTGGCATAATACCACCTCTAAACGTATATATAACCACGTAAAACTACTATTTTTTGCAAATATGTTTAATTTCTTATCGAACCCAATCAGCTTAAGTAATCTAAATTCCTATAGGAGGTCCGTGAGTCTAATCTGGACTCTAGACTATTAAATATCGAATAAAACCTTGGTATTTAACAATTATCCTCAGAGCACATTAATTAATTTAGGGCCTGTTCATGTATGTCGATTAGGGATATAACTTTTTGCACTTTTTTGGAAATATCAAAAATACCACCACATAGCCGTGTAGAGTATGAAAAACTATTATGAAATACGGTGTCAATTTTTCTCTACCGCGAAAAAAGTTTCCGCACCAAATGCATTGAAGTTCTGTAATGCATTTTTTATTTTTATCTATCATAACAACATATTTGCTTTTCATTAAAATTTTTATTTTTTTGTAATCTAATTTAAAATCATTATTAAAGCGTTCTGAACCAATTTGTTCTAAACTCGCGCCATTTCGGACCATATTAGGATTTTTTGACACTATTGAAATTTTTGGTTTTTCTTTATAAACTCGTGAATTTTATGTTTATATTTTTTTAACCTATCGGACAAGAGAATATGGAGTCATTTGCAACTAATTCGCGAAAGTTACAGGCTGTTTTTGTTGACTTTGCCTGTGAGATCTGTATTTTTTTCTATAAATATTTATTCAAACAAAGAAAATTTAAAATTATACGTAGAAAAAATATCAAAAGAGTTTTAGTAATTACAGTCGGCGCAAAAACTTTTTTCACCGAATCGATCTGAGAAACGCGTTTTCATTATTAGGACAAAATTCCCCACGTGGTACTGGTGTTGTATTTTTGTAAAAAACATATACGATTCTCACAGGCAAAGTCAACAAAAACAGCCTGTAACTTTCGCGACTTCGTTGCAAATGACAACATATTCTTTTGTCCGGTAGGTACAAAAAATATAAACATAAAATTCACGAGTTTATAAAGAAAAAGCAAAAATTGCAATAGTACCAAAAGTTTCTAATATGCTCCGAAATGGCGCGATTTGAGAACAAATTGGTCCAGAACGCTTTGATAATGATTTTAAATTAGATTACAAAAAAATAAAAATTTTAATTAAAATCAAATATGTTGTCATAACAGCTAAAATTAAAAAATGCATTACTGAACTTCAATGCATTTGGTGCGGAAACTTTTTTCGCGATAGGGAAAAATTGACGCCGTATTTTATAATAGTTTTCCATGCTCTACACGGCTATGTGGTGGTATTTTTTTGGTTATAGCCCTAATGTCGATAAAAAAAATAAAATGTTTCACTCAAAACAAAAATAATTTCTTCAGATTTTGAATCAAATTTTCTCAGTTGCAAATGTTTTGAGCAGAACCAAAAGTGAGTTCGAGCTTTGTTTTGTATATTTTTGTAAAATAAATGCAATTTTTCAAATTAATTTTTAAATTTTTAAAAAGGGCCCAATAAACAATCAACCTACAAAAATATTTTCATTTCAAATCCATCCATATTTTTCTAAAATAAGTGCATTATTTAGAAATTGTGGTTCAATTTTTTAAAAAGTGGTCAATAAACAGTTGACCTACAAAAATATATGCATTTCGATACACAAATTCCCTCAAAACTAAAGGAAATGTAAAATAGTAATTACAGTTGCAAATCTTTTGAGCAGCACTGTATATATTACATCATTAATAAAAACATTAAACATTTGTATGATTCAATAAGTCGTATTGTGTCTGTCAATCTCCAAAATGCGAAATGTTCATTCTTCAAATAAATATACAATGAATGATTTCAATTTATTTCAAATAAGAAAGAAATGCACATTTATTTTTTCCTCGAGAATAACAATTCCACCACATACGACTCACATCATAAATCGACACTTATTTATTCCACAAAATGTTCCGTTCATTTGAATTTTTATTGAAAATGTAAACAAAGTATTCAGCACGAGGTGGCATGTAGTGTATTGGATATTATATAAAATAGTACACAATTGAAATTAATTGAACCTTATAGATTCGAACTGTGGCCTTGGAAAAAATTGAAATCAAGAGGTCCCTTTTTATGGGGACTATACCAAAATGCGGAACTAAATATCAATACAAGTTGACATTTGCCCAAATATGACGAAAATAAAAAAAACTATCTCATCATGAGATTAACCATGGTGAATGAAAGACTAGCGACATGCTCCTAAGATAAGGAGGAACATACCACAGTTATGTTTTAGAAACAGATTTTTGACAAATTGTAGGAACATATAGCCACAAAAAACATTCTGCGATGGAAATATTCGTCAAATTCGTCAAAAATTCTGCAAACAAATATCACCACTACAAATCAAACGTTCGTACATTCTGCCATTGCACATCATTACACAAATTGTATATTTTTATTGCATATTTCGCATTTCCACGTGGCAAAAAGTTATTAAAACTCTCACAACCTGCAATAAAATATATTAATATTTTTACATATAAATTTCATTCTTACATATCTCACGAATATCAATTCCTGATGAGAGGTGCGGCCAAATAAAATATATAGTGTTTTTTTCATTTTTATAGTTTGTTGTTTTTGTAATATGTAAACAAAAAAATGCTATAAAATTCAAGGAAATTCTATGGCAGGACACAGACAAATTCTCGCGGGAAAACACTTCTACATACTTATATACCGTAAACATGCATATGACAGGACTATACCAATAGGAAAAATTGTTAATAAATCATTTCAATTGTGACAAAGTTACAGTGGTTTAAAGTGAAATTTTCTGAAATGGAATAACACTTACGGACAATAGATATTACATTTTCTAAAAACTGACATCATTTCACTTTCATATCATTGCATGAGTGCAGCAATGCGTATTAGGTGAATGGCTTTTCAACATAAAAAAAAAACAAATAAGAACGGCGCACAGTGGTTCAGAATCGTTTTTTCCTCGTCAAAACTCTGTAGCTTTTGAACGAATTTTCGAAAAAATTAAAATTCGTTCAATAAATAAAGAATACTCCTTGGGTTCTCATAAAACTCATATATTAAAAAAAAAATCATTTGTGTAAAATTAAATTAAAATGGAAACGGTAAGGAAAATACACACATTTTTATACCCTCAGCATTTATGCCTCATCGAAATAGTGGTTTTAGACACAAAGTATGTTTGGACGAAATCCGTTTCAGACAATTTGGATTTGATTTGGCCATGTCCGTCCGTCTGTCTGGCTGGAGCGCACAATAACTCCCGAACGGTTCAACCGATTCGGTCCAAAATTTGGCTTTCGCAATATATAGTCCAAACTTAGGCCGCCATCAGACCATCTGCTTTTTCACATATATGGCATCAGCTGTTCTGTATATTAGTATACCCAAAGTGACAACATACATGTGAAAAAGCAGATGGTCTGATGGCGGCCTTAGTTCAAGTTCGAAGATGGATTATATCGGTTCACTCCTTCTGGTACCTCCCCCACAAAAGTTCCAAAATGTTCGGAAAATTTGTGCGCGCGATAACTCTTGAAGGAAGTAACCGATTTGGTCTATACTATGCACATCCTAAAATTTCTACCAGACTTAGATGAGGTTAAATTATGGACTCAATTGGTAAAATCCTTCGGGTACCTCCCACACAAAATATCGGAAAAGTTCAGTTTATGTCCTGCTCTCGAATCGCCTTGGTTTTTGTTGTGACAACTTGTATTCTCTGTCCCCCATACGAAGGTACAAGTTTCATCAGGGTCAAGTCCATACTTCCTGAGAAAATAGCCTGAAAGTAGCAAAACACCCATATGTAGTGGTTAGAGTGCAAGATAATTCTCGAACGGATATGCCGCTTCCGTCCAAAATTTGGCATTCGTAATCTTGTGTCCAAACCAAGGCTTCGGAGTCGAGCCGTTTTTGGGCAGACTCCGACTCCAGTCCAATTTTTTTCTCGACTCCGACTCCGACTCCTACTCCGGAGTCGACTCCGAAAATAGATAAAATAAAATTCACAAATTACAGTCATTTCAGTTTGAACTTTCAAGATACATTACATTGGGAGGATACCAAAACATAGTTGTTCGTTTTTTTCGTTGACAATACAGAATACAAAGTAAGAAGCACTTCAGTATACTTCACACTTCAGAATATGTAGGAAACCCCTTCAAAGCAACTGCAATCGGACGGTATCGTTACAAGGTTTCTCTACCTAAACACCAACATACGAGTATATTTACAATTTTCCGAATTTGACTTATGTACCAAATGAGACTCGAAATATCAAATTACCACAATTACTGTACGGTAACACTCTTTGTAATTTTTTGAGTTATGGAAAATTAACGATATTTTAACGCCGCATCGTGATAGAAGACCAAAATAGCCTATTTCCCCTTAACATACACTTTCGTGGTTAAGTCCTATCGAAATAGGGCTAAAGAAAATATTGTTTCTGCAAAAATTCACTAGATGAATGACCTTTACAATTTCGTAGGTTTTACCATTTTTGAGATATAAAAGTTTAGCTCACACTTTTAGGTTTTTATTATTAGTTTTTCACCATTTTGCTTGGGAACGGCAAGTCTTATCGAAATGGGACTGGAGAAACTCATATAGCTGTGGAAATTCTCTACAATACTGACTTTAGCAATAATTTCCTAGGTTCTACAATTTTTGAGATATCGTCACCATAAATGCCCGAAGACGTAACCCACAAAACCAAAACTTTACAGGAGAAGCAAAAAACGTTATAAAATTAGAAACTGTCTTACGAAATATTAATCGTATGAAGGCGAGTATATGGAATATTATCGATCATATAGGTAGGGGAATAAGTAGTAAAACCAAAACCGCTGAATTGCTTAGTTTTGGGATACTCCAATACAACAAAATCTGCAATATATCCCATTTTCCGAAATGTCATTTCTTGAATAGGATCGTTGTTTTTGAACGTAGAAGCTTGACATTTTGCAAGAGCATGTATTTTAGCTTTATGTATCAGATTACGTCAAAAAACGAATTTCGATTTTCATGTCGGTTACGTCTTCGGGCATTTATGGTGACGATATATAAGTTTAAGTTGGTAAATTGTAGTCATGACATAGTTTTATAAAGAGGCGATACAGTCAGTGCAGAAAAAATTTTCACTGCTACAACATTTTCTGTACATCATTTCCATAGGACTTGCGGTTTTCAAACAAAATCGTGAACATTTAAAAAACCCCTATAAGTGTGAAGTTTGACCGCGATTTATTTAAAAAGCCCTCCGGCTATTGCAGTTTCAGAATCCGCGAAAACTTCTCAGGTGTAAGCTCCTTCCATTTAAATTTGGTTAAGCGGCACCGTGGTAAGTCTTTCGTATGATTTCCCTTAAAGTACTACAAGGTCTTTCATAGAAGTCCAACAGGTTCTTTTACAGCAGACATAAATGATTTCAAAAAAAAAAAAAAGTAGAGAAGAGAAGACCAGTGAGTCTTCCTTAAAATGACCTGTAAATCTTCTAAAAGATCTTGCCCAAGTATATTTGGAGCATGCAAACATTATACCAATCAATTGACTCAAAAATGCTTCCGATATGCATTTTGTAGTCAAAATAGAGATTAGGAGTTTTTTTAAACTATGATCATTTAAATAAATTAAATTGATTTGACAAATTTTGATAAATGTAGAACAGATTGTTGCCCGGAGTCGGAGTCGAGCTTTTTTTCACGACTCCGGCACCGACTCCGACTCCAGCAAAATTTGTTAGACTCCGACTCCAGACTCCAACTCCGACTCCGAAGCCCTGGTCCAAACTTAGTTTAAGTTCGAAGATAAACCATATCGGTCCACTCCTTCAGGTACCTCCCCACAAAAGTTCAAAAATGTTCAGAAAATTGTGCGCACGATAACTCTTGAAGGGAGTGGCCGATTTGGTCCATACTTTACACATCCTAATACACCAGATTAGATCAGGTTCGAATATGGACTATATTTGTCCACTCAATCCTGTACCTTTCAAACAAAATTTCTGATAAGTTCACTTTAAGACCTGCTATCGAATCACTTTGATTTTTGTTGACGCAACTTGCATTCGCTGCCTCAATTACGATGGTAGAAGTTTTTTAGGGGCAAGCCCATGTTTCTTGATACCAGGGCAGTTAGGAAACTTCTTAGCATAGCACAAAAAGGGCGGTATAAACAGAAAAATGTTAAGTGTTTTGGAAACTTCCATCTCTGTTATGAACACATGCTAAATTTTGTTTCGATCTGGCAACTCCTTCATATAGAAACAGGTGTTCAAAAAAGACGCATCCGCAATTTTTTTACAATGGAAAAATTAGAAATGCGTGCTGTCATTAAATATCTACATAAAAAAGGTTTATCGGGACAAGAAATTCATAATGATATGGTAAATGTGTTAGGTGAAAGTGCTCCTTCATATGCAACAGTAAAAAATTGGGTTGCTGAATTTAACGTGGTCGTACAAGCATTGAAGATGAACCACGTAGTGGACGTCCAAAAACAGCAACAACAAAGTGCATGATATGGTATTAAATGATCGACAAATAAAAGTGCGTGAAATTGCTAATATCATGGGCATCTCAAATGATCGAGTCCATTTAATTTTGCATGAAGAACTACAGATGAAAAAGCTTTCTGCAAGATGGGTGCCGCATTTGTTAACAGTCGATCAAAAACGTATAAGAATTAACATTTCTCAAGCTTGTTTGGATCGTTTTAAGAGAAATAAAATGGATTTTAAGCGTCGTTTCATAACTGTTGATGAGACATGATCCACCACTATACTCCAGAGACAAAAGAACAATCCAAATAATGAACTGAAGCTGGAGGAAGTGCCCCAAAGAAGGCAAAAACAATTCAATCGGCTGGTAAGGTTATGGCAACGGTTTGTTGGGACTTCAAAGGTATTTTATTGATTGACTATCTGCAAAAGGGTAAAACAATAAATTTAGAGCACTATTGCAACCTTTTGGATCAATTAAATGTACAAATTCGAGAAAAACGTCCTGGCTTACAACACAAAAAAATAATTTTTCATCAAGACAACGCACCAGCGCACAAGAGTGTTTTAACAATGGCTAAAATCAACGAATTAAAGTACGAGTTGCTTGACCACCCACCTTATTCTCCTGATTTAGCCCCCAGTGACTTTAATTGTTCCCAAATCTAAAAAAATTCCTTGCTGGCAAGCGTTTTACCTCAAATGAAGATGCAATTACAGTTATAAACCACAATTTTGAAGACCTTGAGGAAAACTATTTTAATCAAGGGATAGAATTGCTAGAAAAGCGTTGGACTAAGTGTATTGAAGTTTCAGGAGATTATATTAAAAAATAAATATATTTTTGAAAAACCAACTATTCTCTTTCATTGATAGGCTAAGAAGTTTCCGAACCGCCCTCGTAAAACAGCCAGAAAGTTGTAAAAACCCCTATGGAACTATATGTAGTGACTGGAGAGCTCGAACCAAATACTACGTTCGTCCACACTTTGGATATCGTAGTATTTCTTCGAATATTAGATGAAATTCGAAGGTGGTGCCTATAGGTCCACTCCTTCCGGTACCTCCGCCACAAAAGTACGCGCGATTTCTCATAGACGTAGCAACCGATTTGGTCCAAACTTTGGATCTCTAAATATTGTCGAAGCTTAGGTTATGTTCAAATTTGGGCCCAATCTGTCCGAGTTCAACATTTTTGTGTGGTTAAGGGTCTGTTCGAGGATCCTTCCTGTTTATAGCGATATTATGTTTTTCGTAGGCTTTAATCCTATCCATATTGTTGTCGGTTCATACGCCCAAAATGTTGAAAACCCCCCTAAGTACATATTTACTTTTTTTTTTTGGAAAAAAGTATTTAAATCCACATAGGCTGAGGGTACATCTCTGTCGACAAAGCCAACTGATACTTTTTTACTTGTTTTATGTTCCCTACCGATTTCTGGCTTAACCTTACACTTTATAGACCTATGCCCAGAGAAAGAATCAAAGAATACTCCACGGGTAACAGGATACTAGTGTATGATTTTTCGATATATCCACTGCATCCATCTAAAATTGATGCTGACATTCTGAAGCCGGAATTTCGGGATTTGTTGCATTTTTTAATAACCAGGACGCGCAACAAGACAATATTCCAAACTCATAATGATTTACGTCGTTTAATTTATATCTCATGAGTGTGCTCCTTACAGAATCCTAGTAATTGGTGTAAATGCCAAAATTTGATGCGTGAATTTTCTAAAAAAAGCTATTTTTTGCGTGTAAAATTTACAACTGTCATTTAATTTCCGTTGAACCCCTCGTGAATTTAGTTTTTTTTACGCGATGGGTCTAATGAGCCCTTCCGCGATCGAACCGATCCACTGAAACCGCGGATATAGATACCTTGAAAATAGAAAAATCAGCAAAAATATATTTTGACAAATAAGCGTACTAAACCTCAATCTTCTTTAAAAAAATTTTACGTAAATGGAATCCTTTATACCCGATTGTAATATTTGCGAAAACGAGTGTCATAAATTACAGAGATACACGATTAATATGGATACATCACACACATCCGCGATTCTTGAAAAATCTATTTGAAATATGTGTATATTGACGTATTTTTGATGGGCGCTTATGAAACTGGATGCGCATCAAAATCGTATGTCATTGCGCGACTTTTACCCAATTTAAGCTTTTTTGCATCGTGTGATGCAACTGACGGCACACAATGGCCGCTTAGTGAAACATCGAAATATGCATAGATATTGAAAGCGATTGATTTGCTGTATCCAAAATCGGATGCGCATCAACAGACTTTAACTAATTCGCGAATAACAGGTTTTTTAATTTTCATATTTTTTTAATTGATTGTAATTTCAATATTACTCTTAATTTCCTATCCCTATAAGTTTTCACAGTAAGCAGTTAAGCTTTCGCGATGGTAAACCATATTTCTTGACAAAGTTTTAGCAGTATACATTAATTATTGTATGGGATTTTAGCGAATTAGTTAGAGAACTCCCAAATATTTTTTTCTATTTTTTTAATCGTACTAAAAAATATGTTTGGAATAATATTTTAACAATAAGTTTTTTTTCTTTTTGTTGTTGCTATAATATGCAATTTATAAAGCCAATGTTTATAATTTTGGTTTCATATTTTTTTACGCATTGTCTAGATTCTGCAGGTATTTTTAATTTATTTTTTAGACGTTTATACGGACTCTTAATTAGTATCATTTAGATTTGCTCCCAGATTTTTTTTAATATTTTTGATTTTCAGCGAAAATAAAAACAAATTTTAGAAATTATGGTGCATCTACGGATGGATGTCAAATGCTGTTACTGATATATGCATACATTTTCTCAATACAACAAATAATAACATTTGCGCGCATCGGACAATTAGTGAACGCGAACAGATTTGAAACCAGATTGTTTTCCTTAACCGCTATACCAAAAATCGAAGATGTGCTCGCAAAAATAATAATAAATAAATAATGTTAATAACTACAATTTTGAGGTAGTAAATGACTTTATTTACTCATCACCGCTCTTTGATGGAGAAGTTTTGTAACCACTGGAAACGTCAAATGTAAAATTACGGCTATTTCGGACAAAAATGAAACTAAAATCCTCAAAATAACTAAAATCCTGAGGTACCGTTATATGGACCCGTATAGCCCACATTCAAGCTTGACCTGCCCACGATTCAATTATTCCGAACGCTATGTTGATTACAACATACGGACATGTCTAGATCGACTCAGAATTTTACCTAGGTCAAGAATATTTATACTTTATGGGGTCGCAAGGAATTACCCTTAATTATACCCTCAGCATTTATGCTAACGAGGGTATATTGTCAAAACTGCCAATTATTTCATATTCCATTTCCAAAAAATTGAATTTTTTCTTTTCGCGCTACATTAACAATTTTTGGTACATAGGCTAAGAAAAAATTCCCCAGTACAAATCCGCTCGCGAGCAAATTTTTGGTTGTTGCGGACAAATGTTATCGCGGTTTTACTTCTGCTTTTAAGAAAAAAATATTATAAAAACGCTAATTATTTTATTGAGCACAATTGTCACTAAAAAGATATCACGAAGTGACGTCATTAAGTAGATTGCATAATATTTGTAAAATGCTTCTCAGCATTCGCGGAATTTACAAAAAATTGACAAAATTTTAAATGTAATCCGAATTTTTTGAAAATATAGGTCCATTTACCCGTCAAAAATTACAAAAAAAGTAACAGTTTTAAATAAAGACTTCACGGGGAATCAAATGAGCCCAAACTTATAATCATCGGGATAGTAGTTAGGATATTATTGCCAAAATAAGCACATATTTGTGTTACAAAAAACTAATTTTGGTTTGGAATAATGGTTTTCACATGCATTCTAGAGGCAAAAATATTGGAAAAATTCTATAGGAGTACTTCTTTTATTTTTTCTGAAACTCCCAAGGAAATGGGCGGATTTTGCTTTATCTACATTCACATAGAAAGTTCCCATTGAGGAAAGTTATCGGGTTGTTGAAATAAATCATTAGACTTCTTAAACGGAAATAGAATTCAAATAAACCGCTTTAACTTATATGCATTATTAAAATATGTGTAAATCGCGTAATTATCAAAATCGTTTTGTCCGCATGTGATTTTCATGTACAGCAAGGCCATATCTTTTAATTTGTATATATTTTTCGAAATATAATTTGGACGCTAAGATGTAGCTTCGGCTGCATCTTAGCATTAAAAAACCTATAAAACATCGCTAATTTGCGCAAAGTTCATACAATTTCGTTCCGCATCCGGTTTTAGTGTCACCATGAAAATCTGCATCTATATATACCTATTTCAAGGCAATCAGTCAAGAACCGTGGATGTAGCATCACACACTTTTTTTGGGATAAAATGAATGTAGTTCCCTTATCAGTGAAGTTTTTAAATCTCTGTTTCCGCAAAAAGGAAGATGCTGCACTAGTTTTTTTCATAGCAGTGAAAGCGGCCGACAGAATACGCGATAAAATGCGCGATATTTTCAAAAACAATATTAGGTGATTTTCCTACCTTGGAATTTCTCCTATCTCGCGTTTTAGTATATGGATTTTAACGAATAATGATTTATTAGATCCGCAACGTAAAAACCCAAAATTTGCAATCATGCACGAGTAAATCGAATGCCAATTGTACAAACTAGACCCGAAATATATGATTTTTAGAAATTTGTTCGCACAAAATTTTCGTATTTGGATACAGATTTCTCTGAAGCTGTGTAGGCTACATTCACGACACATATATCAAATAAATCAGAATCGTGAGTTCTTCATTCCTATATATGATTTTTTGAAAAACCTGTTTGCGGAACGAAATTATAAGAAAATTTCAAAAAACACTTAAAATCTGGCTTCAAAATGTCAGCATCATTTAATGGTAGACGCAGATCAAATTTTGAGAAGTGAGATGATCCTTATTTAGTTGCCTTCTACTTTTACTTTAACGGGAAAATCGTAAAAAGTGTGGTTTAATCACAAATCGAGAGAAAACAAAAAAAGACACGTTGGCTTCAACCCATTTTTACCCATTTTTTAACATAAATATAGCCACAGCTTCCACGCAAATCAACTTTGAAGGCCAATATTTTTTGCCAAGTCTAAAAACATTTCATTTTATCCAAAAGCATTTAAATTGTACAATATACAACCACTATTCGCGAGTTATAAACGGGTAAACCTTGGCTTCAACGATGTTAAATTTTCAATAATATTGCCCATATACACTTTCATACGGGCAAAATGTGCCTCATCGAAATAATGGTTTTAGACCCCAAGTATGTTTGGACGAAATGTGTTTCGGACAATTTGGAGTCGATTGAGCAATGTCCGTCCGTCTGTCTGGCTGTTAGTTTAAGTTCGAAGATGGGTTACATCGGTCCACTCCTTCCGGTACCTCCACCACAATAGTTCGAAAATGTTCGGAAAATTTGTACGTACGATAACTCTTCATGGGAGTAACCGATTGGGTCCATACTTTGCAAATCGTGAAATGTCTACCAGACTTAGATGAGTTTCCATTATGGACTCAATCGGTCCACTCCTTCGGGTACCTCCCACACAAAATTTGGGATAAGTTCAGTTTAGGACCTGCTCTTGAATCGCTTTGATTTTTGATGCGACGGTACAAGTTTCATCAGAGGCAAGTCCACACTTTCTGAGAAAATAGCCCCAAAGTTGCATAAAACCCTATGACACCGTGTGAGGTGGTTCGAGCGCAAGATAACTCTCGAACGTATCTGCCGATTCGGTCCAAAATTTGGCCTTCGTAATATTTTGTCCAAACATAGTTTAAGTTCGAAGATAAGCCATATCGGTCCACTCCTTCAGGTACCTCCCCCACAAAAGTTCAAAAATTGTTCGTGAGGTAACTCTTGAAGGGAGTGGCCGAATTGGTCCATACTTTACACATCCTAATATATCTACCAGATATAGATCAGGTTCAAATATGTACTAAATTTGTCCACTCCATCCGGTACCTCCCACACAAAATTTCGGATAAGTTCACTTTAAGACCTGATATCGAATCACTTTGATTTTTGTTGCAACTTGCATTCGCTGCCTCAATTACGATGGTAAAATTTTTTTCAGGGGCAAGTCCATACTTCTTGAGCATACATCCCGAAGGGTGTAAAAACCCCTATGGCACCATATGTAGCGGCTGGAGATCCACTTAAATAATGGTCAATGTCGATCCATTCCTTTAAGTATCTCCTCCGCAAAATCCTTATCAACATTTTTGTCGGTTCATACATCCAAAATTTTTAAAACCCCCTAAATACATACGTTTTTTGGAAAAAATGTTTCAATATACACATGCTGAGGGTATATCTCTGTCAGCAAAGCTGACTAATACTTTTTTACTTGTTTTATGGTGAATTGTATAAAAATATATGTATGTGGAAAACGTATGGTCAAAACCTTTATCATATCTTGAATCGGAGGTACCATTACAGAGACACCAGTTAGTCCCAATCTATATTAGGCAAGTTTACTTGCGGCAAGTCTATGTTGGTAGGGGTAACAATCTTGGCGCATGGCTATCGGTATACCAAGATTTGCAGTTAGGGAGCCTCATTGAAAAACTGGGCGTCTCAATGCTGTATAGACGTAACTGTCAAGTCCTTGTCATGCTACTGGAGGGCTATGCCATGGTCGACCTTCATTCCCTCATTAATTCAATGACGTATGGATCTGAATAAATTAAAAACAAAACAAATATCTCAAAACTACATTGATTCCAATACAAGCAGGGCTGATGAAATTCAGTCTACGGTTGACAAGGCAATAATTCCACTAGCAATTGTCGCAGTCAGTCTCACTAAACCAAGTAGACAACTACTAGACTACAACGGACGTTGACTCTGAGTCTTAATCAGTAAAAATTTATGGCGAACAAATTTGTAGAATATTTTGATCCGATACGATCACATTTTATAGGAGAAGGGACCAAAAATACCCTTTTAATGACCTCTGAGTGTACTCACCGGGCATCTTAATTGGTAGTCGTAGTTTTTTTCAGCATTTTCGTTTCAAATAAAGCTTTACATACATAAATACCACTGCTCTTAATTTATTGTGACACGGTGCACTATATTTTTCCTAGCAATGAAACGCTAGTTATAAGTTGATTGATGTTACCCAAAGGACACTTGCAGTAAACGCCATGTCTCAACATGTCTTTATTATTAATTTGTATATACACACATGCATATGTAAACATGTATGCACCTTAATTATTGACCATATTTACATTTTATCCTGACATTTGCCTCTTATATAAAAAAACATTATAAGTGGAATTAATGAGGTTTGTGTGTATTCCCTAAGGTTTGCAAGAACTAATGCACACTTTATAAAACTAGCTTTTCTTGAAGCGTACAGCTATTTAAAATTCAATTAATAGTCTGATTATTTCTTTTAATTTTTATTTCGTTTTTTATAAAACTTACTTTTCCATCCTCCATGTTATATAAACTGTTACTCAGTACTCGTAATCAATTTTTCCATAAACATAATGATTGTGTATCATATCCATTATCAAAATCGATTGGGCAATTTGTTATGAATGGCGATGATTGATTCTAATTGTTTGGAATTGGATGATGTAATGCAATTTAACATTTTCATGGCTTTAGTTGTATTGCTGTTTTTCCTTAGTCTAACAACAATAATAGCTCAATTGTATACTAATACCACAATGTGGAGAGGGTATTATAAATTGTTTTGCCCAAAAATCATGCAACGTCTAGTGCTACCCTCTTTTGGTCTACCCATCTTAATATCTCGACGAGATAAAATATCTAGTTGTGTGTGTAAATCCGTCCGTCCGTAAGTCCATTGTCACAAAATTTGTAAATTGTAATAGATTTTGGTTTTTGGTGGTTGTGCCAGAATGAATCCCTTCGACTTCCCTTTATTATTTGCAAAAAAAATCTTCGATCATTCAGCTCAACTTCAACGAGAAATTAATAAATATAAAAAACAAGTAAGAAAGTACAGTCAGCATTGTTGACGGAGATATACACTCAGCTACTGACCAAAAAACCAATACAATAACACTGTGCAACATCTTTAAGGTATTCTTTGAAATGAGAATTTTTTGAAAGTACAGACCCAAACGACAAAAACTCTAGTTGTTGTGTCAGATCCAGCTTGGATTTATTATGGCACCATTTAAACATGGCTTAAAGCAATTCTGGGCTACATCTCTGAAACCTCTGAAGCAAATTTGTAGATAAGGACAAGAATAAAATATTTGGAGAAATAATGGACTCGAATAACTAAATTTATTGCCTCAAATTTTATAATCTCCAAAAAATTTTAAATATTTCTTAATATTTTTTTTTTTTGGACAAATATTCGCTGGAATGTAATACGCAGAACATGCCATTATTGTGAGTGCCTCTATCACGACAATTTAGTAAATATGTTAATAATGTGGTGAAATTCCAAATGCGAGAATAAACTGTCGGTGTGAACAGTGCTTGAAATACGTGTTACAAAAGACATGATGCAAAATACAGCTGAAACAACATCAAATAAGCATTTTAGACTTTCAGAATGTTCTGAAGAATTGCTGAGAAGATTTTTGGAAAATGTTACCTTGTTCAACTACACATAGTTTAGCTGATAACGACCAGAATTCCAGATATTATGTAAAATTTTCTATATTTTATCGACTTGAATGTACTAGATGGAGTTTTTTTATGTGGTCTGTTTAACAGATAAGTAGACAGCGGAATTTTATTCAACCCCTATTTTTGGTCCGATTCACGTCAAATTTTGGGACTAGGCATATTTTTGGCATCTGATTAAATTGCAATCGAAACATAGGACATATGCAAAATTATGAAAAATGCATAAATTTTGCATATGCAAAAATGTATGCATTTTACATATTTTCTTAGGCAACAAATATTTCAATAAAACTGTGTGTAATTTTTTGAGTCATGTTTTATTAACCATATTCTGACTCCACAGTGTTATAGAACACCAAAAAAGAGAAGACACGTTCTCGCCGTTTTTCCCTATCTCATCAACTTTCGCGGTTATAGGCCTCTAAAGGTTTGTGGCTTTGATGTATATATCTTCCAAACCGTTGGGAAATTTGAATTTATTTCAGAGGCAAAGTTGTAGCTCTGTCTTAAAGAACAAAAATTGTGAACACATATAATCCATCAAACTTCATCTGCAGGGTCGAAATGGCCAAGGTAAAATTTCTTTTAAAAATATTTCTCGGGTTTCGGTCTACAGGTATCAAACCGATTGAATTTGAAGCAAATAAGCAACTACAAAATTTACCTCAGATATCAATAAACATCTTTCTAGAATATACGAACTCTGTATAGACGGTTCTTAAAGGTCAAAATAGCAAAGCAAATGTGGTTTGTATCCTGTTTTCTGGTTCTGGTCCACAGGTACTAAACCGTTCTATATTCAAGAAAACAACCAACTAAAATAATGTAGCAAAGGCATCAATAAACAACTTTCTGGAACATGTGAAATGTCTATGAACGGTTCTTAATGATAAAAATAGCAAAACACTTTTGAAAATATTCAGTTTTTATACTTTTTTCTCCGACTCTGGTCCAAAGGTACCAAACCGCCCAAAAATTAAGGATACAGTCAACTACAAAAATGTACCTTAGATTTCAATAAACAAGTTTCTAGAACATATGAAAAATCTAGAAACAATTCTTGAAGCTCAAAATTCGATTATTTTAGATCATTCTTTCCTGTTCAGGTCCGTAAATAACAAACCTTTCAAATTTCCTTGTGTTTTTTTTTACAGTTGGTTATTTCCAAACCTGAGCAAAAATAATTTAATTGTTCGTGAATTCTAGCACTGAGAATCATTCCTAGAATCTTCATATGTTCTAGAAAGTTGTTTATTGAAATCTTAGGTAAATTGTTGTGGTTGACTGTATCCTTAATTTTTGGGCGATCAGAGTCGGAGAAAAATGTGTAAAAATTTAATATTTTCAAAAGTGTTTTGTAATTTTTACCATTAAGAACCATAAATAGACCTATAAAAATTATTTATACATAGTTCGAATGTTCTAGAAGGATGTTTATTGAGATCTGAGGTACATTTTTGCAGTGCTTGTTTGCTTCAAATTTGATCGGATCAATGTCTGTAGACCAAAACTTGAAAAAAAAATTTTAAAAGAAATTTAACCATGGCGATTTTGACCTTGCAGATGAAGTTTGATGGGTTATATGTGTTCACGATTTTTGTTCTTTAAGACAAGAGCTACAACTTTGCCTCTGAGATAAATTAAAATTTCCTAACGGTTTGGAAGATATAGTCCTGACTAAATGACTCTTTTTACATCAAAGCCTCAAACCTTTGTAGACCTATAAACGCGAAAGTTGATGAGATGCGAAAAAACGCCAAGACACATGTTCTCTCTTTTTTGGGCTTCTATCACGCTGCAGTGTCAGAATATGGTTAAGAATTTTCGTGTTGCACAGTGTTATAGGTACAAATATGTTTGTAAGTACAATTTTTCTTTTTAAAATTCTTTTCAGACAAGTCAATAAAATAGAGAAATGTATAACCACAGCCTCAACCTTCAAAACACCGAAAATCGGGAAGTGTCGTTCATGGTGAAGGACTGAACCTAAACGGACAAATTTTAGGTGGAAAGTTGTTTACCCCCAAGGAAGACTTAATACCAAATTTCAGTCATTTTGGCGGGATATTGAGGCCACAACCTTCAAAATACCGGATATCGGGAGGAACCGTACTATCGGGGTTATATGAAGACGTGGACCTATGCCGACAAATTTGTGGTGGAAAGTTTTATACCCCCAAGGAAGATTTAATACCAAATTTCACCCATTTCGGAGGGGGTCACAACCTTCAAAATACCAGAAATGCGGAGGTACCGTTCTATGGGGGCTATATGAAGACGTGAATCTATACCGAAAATTTTCAGGTTTAAAGTTTTATACCCCCAAGGAAGACTTAATACCAAATTTCACCCATTTCGGAGGGATATTGAGGCCATAACCTTCTAAATACCAGATACCGGAGGTACCGTTCTATAGGGGCTATATGAAGACGTGGACCTGTACCGACAAATTTCAGGTGGAAAGTTGTATACCCCCAACGAAGACTTAATACCAAATTTCAATCATTTCGGTGGAATATTCAAAATACCGAAAATCGGGAGGTATCGTTCTATGGGGGCTATATGAAGACGTGGGCCTATACTGACAATTTTCAGGTGGAAAGTTTTATACTCCCAACGAAGACTTTATACAAAATGTCAACCATTTAAGTGGGATGTTGAGGCTACAATCTTTAAAATATCGGAAATCGGGAGGTACCGTTCTATGGGGGCTATATGAAGACGTGGACCCATGCGGACAAATTTCAGGTGTAAAGTTGCATACCCCTAACGAAAACTTTATACCACATTTCAGCTATTTCGGTGAGAGTTTTAGACCACAAATCCTTGTTAATATTTTTGCATATGGTTTTGCATATGCTCATTTTATGCAAATATGTAAAAATATGTCAAAGTATGCACGATATGCAAAATATGCAAAAATTGCTGGGCCTAATTAGTTTTCTTTTGTGATAAAACGAGTTTCTGTCTAATCAGATTTTCTCTACGACCATACTAACCATATATGTATTTGCATATGATTCCGCAGTCTACAGATAAGTTCTACTACTTCTAAGGCCAAATTCCTACCCGCTTCCGAGATAGGGCCCGAAAATGCAAAAAATACATTTTTAGCCCGGTTTAGATGAGGTCATAAAATCCGAACTGGATCTGACAGGACAAAAGCCAACTAGGGTTTTTGTAGTCTCAATATGTACTTTCAAAATATGCATATTAGAAGTTGTTTACATTATCAGGTAAAATTCCCACAAAGCTTAATTTTGGGGGGGGGAACGTTTGCCATTCGAAGTTACGTCCAAAAAGCCCCCATTGATCCCATGTGTGCAAACAAGGTTATTCAGGCTCAAAAGTCATTTTTGGAGGCCTTATTCAGTCTTTTTAATTTTTCTCTAAAACGGTAGGACCTATCAGTAATCAACTATGGTAAAAGTTGTAGGCTTAACAATTGTCTATAAGAATGATCTTCGTGGCTTTTCAATAGGAGTCACCATTCTTGAGATATCGTGATATATGTAAGTGTCATGTGAAGAAGTAAGTCGCGTAAGAACGTCATGAGGTGGACCGGTTAAAATAACAACGCCTTGTATTAGGTATTTCCATAACCTTTCAAACGACACCCACTTCAGTAGAACCGGGTCTAACCCGGTTTTAAATCTGGGCTTTCGGTTCCACCGCCCCTGAAAATTATACATTTCGGTAATCAGCTCAACAAACCCTACCTTTTCACAAAAAAATAAAAAAAAATCGCAGAGCTTTCGTTGGGGTCGTTCCCGTTTGGCTTTCGATTACACATGTGGGTTAAATAGGCTATTTTTCTAAAAACATGGAATAACTCGTGCTAAACACGCTCCGATTTTTTTGTCATTTTTTTAAAAGTTAGGTATAATTTCGCTCTTCAAGGAATATATTTTTTGCGGCTACTCTGGTTATTGCAGCCGGTTCACTTGAATATGTCCGTATTTCCCTTATAAGGGTATACAAATGTGTTTTTTTTTTTTTTTTGAACCACTATATCCCAGGAACGGTTCCTTCTAAGAAAAAATTATGAAGGCCCAACTTGTAGAGATTTTTTCTGTCTACAATATTTGCTCTAGTCACTTCCTGTTTAGACCAAACATTTTCAAGAAACGGGTTTCTTCCAAACATACTTGGGGTCTAAAACCATTATTTCGCTGAGGCACATTATGCCCGTATGAAAGTGTATATACCCTCGTTCGCATAAATGCTGAGGGTATAAGATCCGAAAATGAATGTCATCTTATGGTGGTCACGCTCATATAAAATTCATGAGTGAAAATGCTAAAAAGATGACATGCCAGATCACTTGCACCCATGATTCAATAGCATCCTTGGCATCGAAGATTTTGCTGGGCTTGACTTACAAATAGTAAGTAAAACAAACATCTCAACAAAACTGCCAAAGTGAATTTAAAAAATAATGGGCTATTTCTTAAAAACTACTTACTTTCCTCCTTACTACGTGTGTGTCCGACTACAAAACCGTAAAATTACGAAGAGTTGGTGGGGCACATGTAAGCGCTTAAATACTCCTTAATGTTCCTATGAAGTGGCACATTGTGTTTGGCTACAAATCAGATGTTCGCATATTTCAACCCACCTGCCGAAAAAATAAAAGCGTGAACACCAGTTATGTCGACATTTAGTGGCCATAGAATAACTACTTATTTGGTGAGACATGATCTTGGTGAAATAATGGGTAAGAAGATTGATTTGCGACTCGTTTTTTAAATGATTAGAATAAATAGTTGTCCCTTGTACAATTTTAAAGAAATATGTGGTAGTGCAGAAGGTAGCTTGTTTACATTACATTGTAATGGATTACTCGGCTCATATGGCTTTTCAATATTATTTCACTTATTTTGAAAGATTAACTTTGTTTTTTTTCTCTAATAGGAATTTGATTCGTGAGTAGCTGGTTACACATGGACGCCCGCATTATAATAATTGGTTTTGTTTATTTTCATGAAATTGGGTTAATTGATATTTAAATATCTATTTTAATATTTAAATTTTATAGTCACACTTTTTTTAAATCACTTCAAATTATAAATTATTTATTATTACCTTTTATATATTTTGATTTTGAGTTTTTAGTTTATTTTTAATTTTTATTCATTGAATTATTATTAATTATCTTAAATAATTTTAATTGATTTTTTAATGAAACATTCAATTCAAACTTTACTCATATTGCGAGTTTTTGTTTATATTTTCTAATATTTTTCCAACAATTTATTTCACATCACTTAAATGCGACACATTTTTAATAAGCGTCTTCACCAAATGAGTTCTCTCAACAAACTGTCGATTACAGAATTTATATTTTTTACGTTTTTTTTTCTATTTGTTTGAATGTTATGTTTGACTCTGTGTGAGTGTGTCGGCGCGGTCTAGCAGAATAGTTTCTTAACTGCGGAACCTGCAGTGTAAAACTAAAAAACGGATAAAAATTCTAACTATCATCGACCAAATTCATTCATTCAGTTAACCAACCGACGGCGGACAATTGAGTGAATGTGTCACACGAACCCAATAAAAAAATGTTTGTTTGTAACACACAATCAATTGTTTGTTGTTTGCTCTATGGTCTAATCACCAACATCAACATGAACATCATCATATGGGAGTATGGATAGCAAACAGGGACGGAATATGGAACTATTTTACTTTACAAATCACTTGAATGTATGCAGGAGCTTGCCCAATACTCATAAAGTTGCTATGCACGAAATCTTATAGTATTTTATTGGTAGTATTGGGGGAAATAGCAAAAATTCCCACAAAGCTGAATTTTTGGTAGGGTTTGCATTATAAATAACGGCCTAAAAGTCCCCATTGGAACCCTGTGTGCAAACAAAGTTATTCAGGGTCAAAGCTCTTTTTTTTGAATTTTTCTTAAAACGGTAAAACCTATCAGAAATCGACTGAAGTAAAAGTTGTAGGCTTAATAATTGTCTTCAAGAAAGATCTCTACTAGCCGTTTACACAAGTTAGTCCTTCGCTACAAATACAACTCTGATTTACTAACACATGCATACATACATTTGTCGGCTGTTTTTTGTAAAAATAAGAGAGATAATAATTGAAATGTGTTGAAAACAAAAGAACATAAACAAAAACGAAATATTTGAACGGAAAACAAAAATAAATCGATGATTTTCATTCATAATTCTACAACTGTTTTTGCAGTTGTCTGGACGCCTCCGTCACACAGGCAAGTTTTGGGGTTTTGACAATCAATACATGTACTCAACTGTCCTGTCATGTGTAAACGCAGGGTTATGACTTTTCAATAGGAGTCACCATTCATGAGATATCGTGATATAAGTGTCAAATTACACACGTAAGCCGCGTAGGAAAATCATGAGGTGGATCAGGTCAAATAACCCGCGAACCGTATTCGCCGCCCATGAAAATTATACATTTCAGTAATCAGCGTAACAAACCCTATATTTTGACAAAAAATCGTTCCCGTTGGGCTTTCGATTACACATGTAGGTTAAATGGGCTATTGTTGCATAAAATGACTCTAACATGGAATAACTCTACTAAGGCCGTCATCAGACCATCTGCTTTTTCACATGTATGTTGTCACTTTGGGTATACTAATACTACAGAACAGCTGATGTCATACATGTGAAAAAGCATATGGTCTGATGGAGGCCTAAGCACGCTCCGATTTCGTTGGAATTTTTTAAAAGATCGGTATAATTTCGCTCTTCATATATTGCCATCTATTCTTTGGCCATCTATTCTTTGGCCTGCCAATTCTGCGTGCAACGCCATGTGGCTCGAATTTATACGCCTTTTTAGCGGGTTCATCATCGCTCACTCTTATTATATGGCCTAGCCAACGCAATCGCTGCATCTCGATACGTTTAAATATATTGATGTCGTTGTATAGCAGATACAGCTCGTGGTTCATACGACGTCGATATTCACCGTCAAGGCAGATCGTTCCGTAGATCTTTCGAAGAAATTTTCTCTCAAACACGCCAAGAAGCACTGCCTTATATGCTTGCGCAAGTACCCAGGCTTCGGAACCATACATCAGCACGGGTAGTATCAGTGTTTTGTAAAGCGTTATTTTTGTTTGACGTGTTGTGGCTTTGTTTTTGAAGTGTTTACTTAAGCCAAAGTAGCATCTGTTGGCCAATACAATTCTTCTTTTTATTTCACAACTGATGTCGTTTGATGTGTTTACGGAGGTGCCGAGGTAGACGAAGTCTTTTACTACCTCAAAATTATAGGAACAACTTCCACAGTTGGTCCGAGCTCAATGGACGCATTCCGCGTCGACACCATTAACTTGGTCTTCTCGCCGTTTACCGCCAGACCCACTTTAGCAGATTCTCCTTCGATCTTCATAAAGGTATCAATTACTTCTTTTACTGATCGTCCCATGATGTCTATATCATCAGCATAAGCAAGTAACATGTGGCTATTGGTGTAGATTGTGCCACTTCTTTTGACGTTTGCCTCTCGTACAACCTTTTCTAGCAGGATGTTGAAAAGATCACACGAAGGGCTGTCTCCTTGCCTGAAACCTCTTTTGGTACAAAACTCTTCGGAGAGGTTCTTTCCTACTTTAACTGAAGATCTTGTGCCAGTTAGAGTCATTTTACAAAGCCGAATGAGCTTTGCGGGGATACCAAATTCAGACATGGCTTGGAATACCTTTGAACGTAGCGGGCTGTCGATCTGCATCTCTTGGGTCTTCTCCAGGATTTGCCGCAGGCGAAATATCTGGTCAATGGTGGACTTGCCAGGTCTAAAGCCGCATTGGTATGGTCCAATTATTTCTTTGACCATGGGCTTCAGTCGTTCGCACAATATCCCTGACACTATCTTGTAGGCAATAGGGAGTAGGGATACGTAAAATCGATTTCGGTTAATCGATTATTAGCCGCAAAATTTCTAAAAGTCGTAGTCGACTATTGACTATGCGAAAACCGGATAATCGATTTTTCTTAATCGACTTTCGAAAGACGGAGTCAACTATTATTCGCAGTCGACCATTAGTCGTAGTCTATTATTATTCGTAGTCGACTATTAATCGTGGACGACTATTAGTCGTAGTTGACTATTGGGTGTGCTAAAACCGCGTAATGGACGGTACTTTTGTATACATACATACATGATGGATCGCATCAACGAAAATGGTCGATTATATTCGATTATAATCGGTTTTCGGCGGTTAACGAATAATCGAAAGTCGACTTTCAATACACTCTCAAATAATCGACTAACCGAAAATCGAGTTTTAAGTTTTTCACGAAAACCGTATAATCGAAAAACCGATTATTGCATTCCACTGCGTATCCCTAATAGGGAGAAGACTTATGCCCCTATAGTTGGAACATAAAGTCTTATCTCCTTTCTTATGGACGGGACACAGTATGCTCAGGTTCCAATCGGCGGGTACGCGTTCTTCCTGTCAGATGGAGGTAACTAGCTGATGCATACACATTATCAGAGTGTCGCCTCCGGTTTTAAACAGCTCGGCTGGTGGGCCATCAGCTCCTGCTGCCTTATTATTCATCAGCCGGTTTATTGCTGTCTTTACCTCATCTTGGCCGGTTGGTATACATTCAATACCAACTTCTGGGATTGGATCTGTGGTATCTTCATCGACTTCGCTATACCAACAGTTTGGAAAAATGTTCTTTCCATATCCTTAGCACACTATCTGTATCAGTTACCAAATGACCTTGCTGGTCTCTACAGGAGGATGTGCCTGTACCAAAGCCATCAGTTTGATGCTTCACTCTTTGGTAGAACTTTCGGACTTCATTCTGTTTCCTGTACATTTCGATTTGTTCACACTCCCGCTTTTCCATCTCTCTCTTTTTCCTGCGTAAAAGACGTTTCTCCTCCCTCCTTTTCTCCCGATACCTCTCTCGTGCGCTACGCGTTGCTACTGATTGTAGAGTAGCCCTATATGCCGCATTTTTCTCTTCGGTAGCAGCACGACACTCCTGGTCATACCATGGATTCCTTGGTGGAGGCCTCTGGTATCCAAGTATGGATTTTGCGGCTGTTTGCATGGAGTGTGCATGTTTTTCCATTGTCCTGATATGTTATCGGGACGAGGAGTGATTTGATTAAGCAGTTGGGCCAGTTGAGTGGCATATGCTGTGGCTATCTGTTGTGATTGCAGCTTACCAATGTCCAACTTCCGTATTGTGTCTGTTCGCACTTTGTTTGCTACGTTTAATCTGGTACGTATCTTTGCTGCAACAAGGTAGTGGTCCGAGTCTATGTTTGCACCTCGGAACGATCGTACATCCAACACGCTTGATGCATGTCTTCCATCTATCACAACGTGATCAATTTGATTTCTTGTTCTTTGATCTGGCGACAGCCAGGTGCCCTTATGAATATCGAAATGCTTAAATCTGGTACTGCTAACTACCATGTTTCTGCAAAGTCTATCAGCCTCATACCATTGTCAGATGTTTCACTGTGGAGACTGAATTTCCCGACTGTTAGGCAAAAGATATTCTCCTTTCCAATTTTGGCATTGAAATCGCCTAGTATAATTTTAATGTCATGGGCAGGGCAACGGTCATAAGTTTCTTCTAAGCGCTCGTAAAATATATCTTTGGTCTGTTCGTCCTTGTCTTCAGTGGAAGCATGAGCGCAAATAAAGCTGATGTTAAAGAATTTTGCTTTTAATCGAATTGCAGCGAGTCTTTCATTCACTGGGGTGAAGCTGGAGACCAGATGTTTTAACCTCCGACCAACTACTAATCCGCAACTACAAATCATGGCAGCTATAATACAGTGCGTCACCTTTAGGTGTTGTTGTGACGCCTTTCCCGTTCCATCGTATTTCCTGTATGGCAGTAATGTCGGCCTTGTACTTTTCAAGTACATCTGCCAATGCGTAAACTGCACCTTCCCTATAAAGAGTGCGAACATTCCAGGTGCAGATTCGCAGATCATGGTCATTAAAACGTTTGCGGGGTTTGTCAACTTTAGAGCGGTTTGTTTTTCTTTCCTTTCGTGTTTTCATAGTAGGCTGTTTTTTCTAGAGGAGGGTTACGACGCCCAAACCCAAGTTTTTAACGTTCTTATGGGTGAACGCACGGCACATGTTAGCTCACTGCACGCAGAGAAAAAAATATGTTTGATCCAACAATATTCCAAGAGCAAAATATGTATTGTTAACATATTGTTGGATTCCTTATGTAGTATTGTGAATCCAACAATCGTTTCTGTCATATCCAAAAATAGTTTGTGTCAACTGAACAATATTTCTCTCTTTTCTTCGAAAATTTGTTTCTCTTCTCTCGCTATTCGATGCCGTGTTGAAAAAACAATTTTGGTGAGTTGTGGTGTTTGTATGACATGCTGCCTTTATCTTTGTTTTTGTGTGTATGTATACCAACAATGAGACTCTCGGTTTTATTTGTTTCTGTTTTGTTTCATTATTCTTCTTTATTTCATTCTCCTTTCCTTTTCATGTTTGTTATGGTGTTTAATTATTCCTTATGTTGTGGTGGCTGCTTGTGGCTTTTTGTTTGTCTTTGTTGTCAGCTAAAGTAGCAAACCATAGCTCTGTTCCAGAACTAAAAAGTTTTTACAATTTTTACCACTTTTACACATTTTGCGTTCCCGTACACAAAATTTATATGAAAATCGTTTACGACTTTTACAACTTTTACTACTTTTACCACTTTATAAAGTACGGGAACAGGCCACATGTATTGCGTTCATCAATGCTCGTAATATTATACGCGATATTTATATCAAAGTTGTGTGTAAAGTGTATATGAGAAGTATATACACTCAAATCAAAAAATTTAGTATCTGGTTTTCAGGGCTGACAATATGTTTTGTAAAAAATTTAGATTATGATTGTTCCTACAATCGGTATTGTTAACGATTTTTACAATATTGCGGAAATTCGAAAGTTGTTTTTGTTTTCTATGTTCGGAACAAAAGATGGTATTTTTGGATTTGGATTACAATGTTTGTACAAAACAAACACATTTTTGGAACCAAAATAGATATTTTTGTTCCAACAAAACCGAAAAATATTTTTTCTCTGCGTGTGCCTTTAACGGGTGTTAAAGGCAGTTCCCCAGGTGACATCACGGGGAAGTCAGTGTCCACTTGAGATGAAAGAGGGACCAAGATAAAAAGGACCGTTCCTTGGTATCTTCCATCACCTACGTCACCCACAAACCATAGCTCTCCACCAAAATTTAGCTTTGTGTGATTTTTTGCTATTTCAATGTCTATTTTGACTGGGCGTTACAACTGACAAATCAACCTATTTTTATAAGGGCATGTCGCACCAAACAAGTACATAGTTACTACATGGCTACTAAAAGTCGAAAAACAATCTAAAGAAGTCATTGACTTTGCGTGCTGCTGGGGTTGAACATGCGAACTTACTAAACACTATGTCACGCTTACGAATATTGAGGGTGTTTAAGATAGATATATTTGTGGTAACACTGTAAAAGGCCACACTCTATAAAAATCTCAAATAAATCTTATCGATTTCCTTGGTCCGCCCCTGTTAAAATGTTTGTTCGCACACATTCGCATTTAGTGCTACCGTTCCAGAGTGGGTATGTGTGAAATGAGTAACCCAGTCAAGCTGCCAGCCGGTTGATACCAATCGGGGAAAAAACCATGCGCCCACAAACAGACAAAATGTAAACATTGTCGATATATTTGTGTGTAGATATTATTATTATTATTGTGTTTGTAGTATTTTGTTTTGTTGATATTGTGTTTCTTTTTCACTATTTTATTTGTTTAGTGTTTTTTTCTTCGTTGTTTTGTTTAGGGTTTTGTTTTTTACTTTTCCATTCCATTAGTTATTTACTGTTACTCTTAACCATGCAATAATAATTTTCAATGCCTTCCAAAGTCACCCAAACCCACTGACTTTGTTGACCACACTTTAATTGTCCCTTGATATGGGTTAAACTGAATGTTTTGAATTACCGTTAAAAGGAATTGTATAATGTACACCATAATAGGGTTCCTTTTGAGGAGGGAGAAAAAATAAGTTATTAAGGATATATTATATAATTATTTACTTTTATAGATTTATAATAAAATATAGAAATGAGAATGGGGTTATATTAAAACGTGGACCTGTACCGATTTTTTTTTTTTTTGATAAAGTTTTATAGCCCAAAACAAGACTATATACCAAACAAGACTATATACGAAAATCTGAAGGAATTTCAAGAAGAATATTTTTTAACCAAAAAGAGGAAGTACTAAAACCAAATTTCAGCCATTTTGGTGTGATAATGAGGTTAAAACCATTTTCGAAAATCAGAACTATGTATATTAGAACGTGGTCCTGTACTGACAAATTTCTGGGGAAAAGAAGGCTAAATATCAAAATTCAGCCATTCCGGTGTGATAATGATGCTAAAATCTTAAAAATGTCGACAATGGGGAGGTACTGACAAATTTCTAGGAGAAAGTTTTATAGCCCAAATTTCAGCTATTTCGGTATCATATGTGGATAAAACCTTAAAAATACTGAAAATCGGGAGGTACCATTATATGGTGAACATATACTCATAATTTTCTTTCAGAATTGTCTATAAAATTTTACATCAGTCTCAGCTGCGCCCATCCCCCGACCTTAAAGAAAGACAGAAAGAACAGTCCAAAGATATATTCTACGAGCGCCTTGAGCAGCTATGCTCGCCCATATACATACGTTATCGGATGTACAACAACATACTCTCTCTTCGATCTTATCTGCCATAAGTTACCAAAGAAAGACACTCTCAGAGAGGATAATGCATTAAATATTTGAGCGCATCACTGACCTAGAGCGAGCATGTATCCGCTGCCCTGGCCAAGACAATAAGATTGTTCTAGTAGAATTTAATGTTAAAATTGGGAGAGAAACAGCTGTGGACACACGGTCGGCAAGTTCAGCCTTCATGATGTAACATCCGATAACGGAATGAGACTAATCGAATTGGAAGCGATAAAAACATGGTAGTCAGCATACATACATAAGGCCACGTGGATGGCCTCCGATGGGAAAATCAGAAACCATGTTATAGATGGATAACATTCTTCCCGTGTGTTAGATTTCCGATCGATTCGAGAAGCGAACAATGATTCGGACTTTTTTCTTTTAGCAGCCAAGGTACGTACTCGACTTAATGTTGCGGCAAAAGTGCGACTTAACACAAGGCGGAAGGAAGCTGATGGTCGAGAACCTCCACGCACATTATATAGCACTTCCAGCATGTGCACGGCACTCCTTGTCCCGATTATGTAGAAGCGCGGCAAAACCTATATTTTGGTACCAAAAACCGCTACCTAAAATTCCATTATACGATCAGGAGTGTCGTATAGCTACTAAAGAGAAGATAACGGCATAGAGAGCAACCCTGCTGTCAGTAGCAACACGAAGCGCCAAGGAAAAATATCGAGAGAAGAGGAGAGAGCAAAGGGTATTTCCTGGAGAAAGAAGAAAGGGGTGAGCGTGAGAAACTCGAGATGCTCAGGAGTCAGAATGTATTATCAGAGTAATTAATTCTCTGGACCGAAAATATTTCCAGAATATAAAACACCAGACTGAAAGGTATGGTGGAAGCACATTTTCAGAAGAAATGATAAAGGGAAGGATCTGAAACGAGAAATTCATCAAGGTTTTGATATCGAATGTGGGCGGCGATGAAGATACCCCAGAACCAATCCCAAATGAAGGTATTATTTGCCAACTGGACAAAGTGAGTTCAAGACAGCAATTAATCGGATGAAGAACATTAAGGCAGTAGGAACTGATGGGCTGCCAGCCGAACTGGTCAAGACCGGTAGCGGCATATTTATAAGGAGTATATATAAGTTGATTAGCAAAATTTGGCTGGAGGAATGCATGCCCAACGGCTGGAACCTCAGCCTGCTAGGTCCCGTACACAATAAACGTTTGTTGTTTGTGCCAACTACTGTAATGTGGTTTTCTCGTCGGCTGGGGTTCAGTCGAGTCCAGGGTCTCCGTAAGGACCCACTAAACCTTACGAAATGAAAAGACTAGTATTCTCCCTTTCCTGGGGGCTAAATCGGGGATTTATTGATTAAATACTAATTTACAAGCAACTTGTGTTTAGATGTGATAAGAATGAATTCAATGCATATATATTTGGATTAAAAGTTAGCGTAAGGATTTTGCAAACTCGCTGGGGTTTGACAGCTGAGGAGCTCGTGTTGAATTAGCGGGTTCTTCTTCGAGGGAAACGGTGTTGTTTGTGTTCGGCTGTAGATGATCGGGAAGACGAATATGATTGGGAAGACGATGAATTCGGTTTTCGACTGCAGATGCTCGGGATGACGATGTATTCAGTGTTCGGCTGTAAATGATCGGGATGACGATGTATTCGGTGTTCGGCTGTAGATGATCGGGAAGATGATGAATTCGCTGTTCAGCTGCAGAACACGATATTTTCAGCGTTCGGCTGCAGATGATAGGGAAGACGATGGATTCGACGTTTAGCTGTTGATGTTCGGGAACACGATGCGTTCGGCTGTTGATGTTCGGGAACGCGATGAATTCGGTGTTCGGTTGCAGTTGCTCGGGATGACGATGTATTCGGTGTTCGGCTATAGATGATCGGGAAGATGATGTATTCAGTGTTCGGCTGTAGATGATCGGGAATATGATGAATTCGGTGTTCGGCTGCAGATGATCGGGAAGACGAGGTTTTCGGTGTTTGGCTGCAGATGATCGGGAACACGATGGGTTCGGCTGTTGATGCTCGGAAACACGACGGGTTCGTATTAGTCTAGTGTTATGGTCTATTTCCTAACATGCGCTACTGGTTTCTAACTACGGAACAGCTGGCACGAATGCCCTGTGGAACTGCTGACCCGAAGGCCCAGTGGAACAGCTGACCCGAAGGCCATGTGGAACTGCTGACCCGAAGGCCCTGGGGAACACCTGACTCGAAAGCCCTGTGTATGTATCAGCTACCACAACTAAATGGGTAGCCCTCAAAAGGTATTAGCACCGAAATGTAAGGTGACGGATTTAGAACAGTCTTTTGTTCCAACCGGTGTAGCGAACCCCCTGCAGTAGTAAGCTCCGCCACTCTCAAGCAATTCTGGAATACTTTAGTGGCCAGGAGTACAGAGTGAATGAGAATTATTCGCAGTGCGCGTCATAATGGCTACGGCAAAATTACACTGGAATTGAATTCTCCGTTGCGTTACATGTTAATACCCAACAGGTAGACAAATGTAATCTAGTGGCTGCTGCCTATTGAATGGCTGTTCAGAATGTCTGCAGTGTATTGGGTGGTAGCCGGTATTGTGTTGTTGTACTATGTATGTACGTGATAGCATTGTCACGTTACACTACAGAGTCATAAGTCTTCTATCCGTCACATATAAAGTGCTGTCGGGTGTATTGTGTGAAGGGCTAAAAACTGTTGTCAATGGAATAATCGGGTAGAACTGGGAAATTTTCATTTGATGGCAATTTCAAGAGAACCCACAATTATATAATATAAAGCCGCCTTCGATATCGCAATAAGGTCAAAGCCACGTCAGAATAACATTAACTGACAGGAAATCAGTAGTCACAATAGAAAGAACCTTTCCGATACATTCAATGCCAATCGGCGTTTCAGACAAGCTGACAGACTATCGTGTGACAGTAAGGCCAAGTTTATGATGTCAAGAAGGCGTCCAGTAGACTCAGAGACTGTAATAAATAAAACAACATCAGTTTCGATATAAAGAGAAGAATAATATTGCAAACAGATGTTATTTTCGTCAAACGAAAATTAGACTGATACTACCCGTACTTATGTATGGATATGAAGCATGGGTACTTGCGAAAGCAGATTAGGTTCTGCCTTGGCGTGTTTGGGAGAAAAGAAAGATTTATGGACCAATATACGTTGAAGGCGAATATCGCCGTCGTATGAACCACGAGTTGTACCAGCCCACCGACACCGATATAGTAAAACGTATCGAGTTCCATCGATTGTGTTGGCTGGACCATGTCAGCAGGATGGATAAAGATGCCCCTTCCCGATAGGCATATGAATACGAGCCACTTGACGGTGTACGCCCCAGAGGAAGGCCAAAACTCCGAAGGAAAGGCCAAATTTATGATGATATCACAATACATGGCAATTGAAGAAGTAAAGAAAAATATCGGTGCGTTTGGGAATCAAGTCAAAATTTGGAAAAAGTGATGTTTAAAAAAAGCTCGTCTCGAATTGTGTTGATTCTTTTTCAGTACGTTGTACTTACTGCCCATTTACAACGGTATATTTTTATACCCTCAGCCTTTAGGCTAAGGAGGGTATATACACTTTGATACGATGAAAATGTGCCTCATCGAAATAATGGTTTTAGACCCCAAGTATGTTTGGACGAAATGTGTTTCAGACAATTTGGAGTCGATCTAGCCATGTCCGTCCGTCTGTCTGTCCTGCTGGCTGGAGCGCACGATAACTCTCGAACGGATGAACCGATTCGGTTCAAATTTTGGCTTTCGTAATATTTTGCCCAAACTTAGTTTAAGTTCGAAGATGAGCTACATCGGTCCACTCCTTCCGGTACCTCCCCACAAAAGTTCGAAAATGTTCGGAAAGTTTGTGCGCAAGATAACTCTTGAAGGGAGTGACCGATTTGGTCCATACTTTGTATAGTGTAAACTTTCTACCAGAGTAATATGAGGTTCCAATATGGTCTCAATAGGTGCACTCCTTCGGGTACCTCCCACACAAAATTTCGGAAAAATTCAGTTTAGGGCCATCTCTCGAATCGCTTTGATTTTTATTTTACCAAGTTGTATTCACTGCCCTCCATACGACGGTACAAGTTTCATTAGGGGCAAGTCCATACTTCCTGAGAAAATAGAATGAAAGTTGCAAAAAACCCCTATGACACCGTGTAAGGTGGTTGGAGCGCAAGATAACTCTCGAACGGATCTGCTGATTCGGTCCAAAATATGGTCTTAGTAATATTTTGTCCAAACATAGTTTAAGTTTGAAGATAAGCCATATCGGTCCACTCCTTAAGGTACCTCGCACACAAAAGTTCAAAAATGTTCGGAAAAAATATTCGTACGGTAACTCTTGAAGGGAGTGGCCGAATTGGTCTATACTTTACACATCCTAATATATCTACCAGATATAAATCAGGTTCAAATATGGACTATATTTGTCAACTCCATCCGGTACCTCCTACACAAAATTTCGGATAAGTTCACTTTAAGACCTGATATCGAATCACTTTGATTTTTGTTGAAGCAACTTGCATTCGCTGCCTCATTTACGATGGTAAAAGTTTTTTTAGGGGCAAGTCCATACTTCTTGAGCAAACAGACCGATGAGTGTAAAAACCCCCTGTGGCACCATATGTTGCGGCTGGAGATCCACTTCTATAACGGTCAATGTCGATCCATTCCTTTTAGTATCTCCTCCGCAAAATTTTTGATCTTTAATCCTAATCAAAATTTTTGTCTGTTCAAACGCCCAAAATTTTTAAAACCCCCTAAATACATACATATTTTGGAAAAAGATTGTTTCAATATACACAGACTGAGGGTATATCTCTGTCGACAAAGCCGACTGATACTTTTTTACTTGTTTTCCAGAAATAATGGCCCAAAACCTCCCGGTACATACTAAAAGTTAGTTTAACGTAATTTAATATTTTGAGTTATTTATTAACCAGAAGTTTGCTCGTGATACAAAATCAATATATTTTATATACGGCATAATTATTGTATTACTTATTTATTTTTGGTCAGTGGCTGAGGGTATATCTCTGTCGGCAAAGCCGACTGATACTTTCTTACTTGTTTACAAAATCAATAACCCCAAAATGATCTCAAATTGTTATTAATTTGAACACTATGTATTGCCTACCACAATGTGGAGATTTCTCGTATTGTTAAATTTCACTTCCACTTACCGGTAAATATTTTAAATTTATTTATTCAGTTCTCTGTGGGTAGCAAATGTAACACTTAATTGTTATTATTGTTATTGTTCTACCCATTAGTTTTCAATAATAATTCAATTCAAATATATTTTGTGTTAACTCATATCCACCCATCCATCCATTCGTGTTGTTTTTGTTTTTATTTTGTAATTTAAATAAATAAATTGAAATTTTACTGGAATAATTGTAGTGTGGCTATTGTTGTTGGTGTTTTCTCAACTGATGTAATCGTAACATGACATGTTTACAGCAAAGCTGAACTATATTTTTAAATCAAAATAAATTAACACACATTCACGACATTGAGTTTGTGTGTATTTTTGTTAACCGTGTTTCTTTCTATGAGCAATAATAATTTTATGACGATTCTTAACAAATTGTAAATATGTACAAATGTAGTATAGAAAGTTGTATTTTCACAGGCATCTCTAATTTCCAAAAAAAATATTTATATATATTTATTTATAAGTTGAATAAAGTAGCAATACTTTAAGACTTTATCGACTTTTATATAGTAATTCGAAGATCTGTTTCAGGCTACTTATCATCAAGTTAACGAAATTGTTGGGCGACTTAGGGGATGAAAGACACCAAGCAACGGCTCTGGCCGGCTTTAACATGCCAAGCCCAGGACTTATGTATATTGGTCCCTCTTTCATGTCAAATGGACACTGACCTCTCCGTGGTGTCAACTGGGGAGCTGCCTTCCACAATCGTTAAAGGTAGTGAACTAACATGTGCTGCGCTTTCACCCATAAGAACTTTAAAACCTTGGGTTTGGGAGTAGGATTGGTAACCTACCCCAAGAAAAAAATTTAACTATGAACAAACACAGGAAATAGGAAAAGAAACCCCTTTAAAGTTGACGAGCCCCGAAACGTTTTAAGGACCATGATCTGCAAATCTGCACCTGCAATGTTAGCATTCTTTATAGAGAAGGTGCAGTTTACGCATTGGCAGATGTACTTGAAAAGTACAAGGCCATTTGAATTTGTTTATCAAATCCTTGTCCATTTTTTCTGTGTACCCTACAATCAGTAGCGCATGAGAGAGGTATCGGGAGAAAAGAAGAGAGAAGAAATGTGTTTTTCGCAGGAAAAGAGAGAAATGGAATAGCGGAAGTGTGAATTGTAAAGGAGCCAGAATGAAGTCCAAAAATTCTACCAATAAGGCCAGTGGTGCTCAAATATTTTATGCATTATCCTCTCTGAGAATGTCTTTCTTTGGTAACCAATGACAGATGAGATTGATGAGAGAGTGTGTTGTTGTTGTACATCCGATAACGTATATGGGCGAGCATAGCTGGTTTAGGCACATCCTCCTGTAAAAACTATGAAGGTAATTTGATAACATATACATATACCCCCATTATTATGAGTTTTCTTTTGTTAAAGTTTCGATTTAACGAACATATTTATAGCGTTCCGGTTAACTTAAAATTAAAAGTGATGATTCAATTTCAAAGAGGAGCATCTTGGCATTAACTCTCAATGTGAAACTTATATTTTAATGCCTCCAAATTGGTTTGTTTTGCGTTTTCAAATCCATCAGATAGTAAATAGTAAAAGAACACATATAATAATGGCCCATAGTGTGCTTAGGATATAGAAAGATTATTTTTCCAAACTATTGGTATCCAATAGTAGCGAAGAGGACGAAGATACCACATATACAATCCAAGAAAATGGTATTGAATGTATACCGACCAGCCAAAATGAGGTAAAGACAGCAATAAACCAGCTGAAGAATAATAAGGCAGCAGGAGCTGATGGCCTACCAGCTGAGCTGTTCAAAACCGGAGGCGACACGCTGATAAGGTGTATACATTAGCTAGTTAGCACCATCTGGCAGGAAAAACGCTTACCCGTCGACTGGAACCTGAGCATCCTGTCTTCCTTCTACAAGAAAGGAGTTAAGACCATTATTTTAACAAGGGCATGCCGCGCGAAATATCTGGTTTTTTGTAACCACTGAAAAAGGTAGATTGTAATCACTGAAATAAGTAGATACTGAGTAGATTCCGACTACTTATTTCAGTGGTTACAAAATAACCAGATATTTCGCGCGACATGCCCTTGTTAAAATAATGGGTGGGAAAGGAGGTTTGTAATGAGGGTAGTCTCTACCCAGCAAAAAAAGTGATTACCAAGTAATGACTTTATTCCGTAAATGTTGCCTGTTGTAACTACTTACAAATTGACCGTAAAAGTCATTATTTTTACATGGGGATGTCATAGGAAGGAAGTACTTCCCTAAATATGCTTTTTAAGTACATATTTAACCACATACCGGTAATCGCAAAAACAGCTAAAAAACATATGTTCTATTTTTAGAACAGTTAGGTGAAAATATATTCCAATTCAACACCACTTTTTTGTTTTTTTTTTTTTAATTTTTTTGTCTTTCGGTCTTTATTGGTTTTGAACACATGAACTTCTGATTTGTAGCCAAACACACTACACACTTGGCCACTCGTACGAACAGTAATGGTTGTTTAAACACATCTATTTACATCAACATTTCTTCGTAATTTTGTTTAAAAAAATCCCATGCCGACGGTGAGCTTTGAACACACAACCCTAGGATTTGTAGTCAGACACACTAGCTCTGTGCCATCGTACTCATTACTCAGTAAGTAAGTAGTAAGTAGTTATGTGTAAGCCATTATATATGTACTGCTTGATAATGCGGAGTGTAATGAGCACTCATTACTCGGTAATACATGAAGTAATGACATGTACTTACCAAATTTTTTGCTGGGTAGATACTTTAAATTGATGTGTAACATGAACCACAGTTATTTAACGCCCACATTTCACAAAGAGCACTTAAAAGGGAAAACAAATATCCTTCCGCTTCATTGTATGCCTGGCTGCATGCCTAAGTATCACAAATGCGAATTTGCTTTTACCACAGAATAAATAAATTATTTTCTCAATGAATGGCGCCGTCCCGTATTTATATCACAAAAATCGTCGCTGAAGTACTAAAGCAGCAACGGAAATATGGAAATATGTTGACATAGTCCTGTGTTAATAACTTCACACACTGGCAATAAAACTGCCCTAATTTCTTCTTTCGTTCGACTAAAAAAATAGTTTTCTTTGGAACTTTGTATAAGTGTATGTATGTATGTCAGGAAACGACAGCAATAAACACAAGGCGTGTAAAGAACATGACGGCGAAGTGTTGTGTTTAGATTGAATGAAGTTCAAGGTCAATAAATTGATTTGACATTTTGCGTCAGACCATCATGCTTCATTCATAGCTGGTAGTGAAATTGTTAACAGTCGGGCCATTGTATGTATGTATAAAATGTATAGTTGGGACAATTGATACTATCATAGGATTCGACTGCAAATAATTGTTATATCCTGCACCATTTCACATATTACGAACAACTAAGACCGCTTTCATATTATTATACCATCAACCATAATATGGAGGGTACAATTAAATTTGTCATTCCGTTTGTAACAATCGAAATATTCGTCGGATACCCAATAACCATTATAACCATGTCCGTCTGTCCGTCTTCCAATTTGGTACAGAAGTTTCTATTACTCCTAGAATGTTTGATATTAAAAATATCGACCCGCGTCTTCATTTAGCCCCCATAGAATGGCAACTTCCGATATAAATAGCAAAAACTCCCACAAAGCAAAATTTTGGTGGAGAGCTAGGGTTTGCCATTAGAAGCAATGTCCTAAAAGTCCCCATTGATCAAAATTTAGTGATTTTATAGGTTTTCGGATTTTTTTTCTTGAAAACGTCAAATATTGTAGACAGAAAAATTCCTACAAGTTTGGTCTTTATTATTTTTTTCCTAGAAGGAACCATTCTTGAGATATAGCGGTTCTAAAAAACGATTCATTTATATGCTCTTATAGGGGAAATACGCACATATTCCTTGAAGAGCGAAAGTGAACCCATCTTTTAAAAAATTCCAACGAAATCTTAGCTTGTTTGGAGCTAATTTAACCCACATTTGTAATCGAAAGGCCACAGGTTATACAGTTGGACACAAAGCCCACCTGATTGTTATGTTTGTTGTCAAAAGTTGTTAACAGAACTCTGAATGACTCTAGAATTTTTTTTAATTTTTGTAAAAGTTATGGTTTGTTGCGCAGATTACGGATTTGAATAATTTTCCGGTTCGCCGGTTATTTGACACGAAAGGCCAGATTTAAAACCGGGTTAGAACCGATTCTACTGAACCGATTACTGCAAAGTGGGTATCGTTTGAAAGCTTATGAAAAGCTGTTATTTTAACCGGTCCGTTACATGATGTTCTTACTTCTTTGTAATTTGGCGCTTACATCACGATATCTCAAAAATGGAAACTGAAAAGCAATAAAGATCATTCTTGTAGACAGTTTTGAAACCTAATTTTTACTTTACTTGTTTTCTGATGGGTCTTACAGTTTTTGAGAAAAATAAAAAAACTGAATGGCTTCGTTGGGGGTAGAAAAATTTTCCACCTGAAATCTGACGGTATAGGTTCACGTCTTCATATAGCCTTTATAGAACGGTACCTTCCGATTTTTGGTATTTTCAAGGTTTTGGTCTCAATATTCCACCGAAACGACTGAAATTTGTTACTTAGTCTTCGTTGGGGGTATAAAATTTTCCACCTGAAATTTGACGGTATAGGTCTTTGTCTCCATATAGCCCCCATAAAACGGCACCTCCCGCTATTCGGTATTTTGAAGGTTGTGGCCTTAATATCTCACCGAAATAGCTGATAATTTGTATTTTTTCTTCGTTGATGGTATAAAAATTTCCGCCAAAAATTTGTCGGTATAGGTCATCATATAGCTCCCATAGAACTGCACATAGTAGACTGAGGTTTCAATCGTTGGGTATGCATTCCTCTAGGCATATTCTGCTAATCTATCTCCTTATCAGTAGGTCGCCACCGGTCTTGAACAGTTCGACAGGCTGCCCATCAGCATCTGCTGCCTCATTGTTCTTTAGCCGATTAATTTTTGTATTCTCCTCACTGTGGCTAGGTGGCAAACACTTAATGCCGTCGTTTGTGATTGGTTCTAGGGCAGAGTAATAGTACGTTTATATATAACAGGATTTAACAAACCCACTGGGTTTTAAATGTCAATTCCATTACATATACGTCAAACAAATCCTCATAAAGAAGGTTAACCCTGCAAAAGGCTATAATATAAACATGGCCTAAGGTAGAGAAATTTTTTGGGTCTCTCTTGTGTTCTTAATGAGCGTAATACTATGTTTACACTTACGAAATCCACTCGATTTCAACTGTCAATTCCATTGCTCAAACGTCAAATGAAATCCAACCGATTTCAGATGAGTTCTCATTTGATGTATACACAAAGGAATTGACAGAAGAAATCGAGTGGATTTCGTAAATGTAAATATAGTATAAATTTGTTGATGCACACAACGTGTTAGCATCTACACTGGCTGTAAGCGATAACCAATTTACGCTCACTTAGAGCACATGTTCTCTCTTGTGAGTCACAATGCCTTCCACTGTTCTAGGGTATCTTCATCGCCGGCCATATTCGATACCAAAAGCTTGATGAAATACTACTTCCATATCCTCAGTACGGTATCTGTATCAGTTACCAGGTTCCCTTCATCATCTTTGCAGGAAAATATTTGCCTGTAACATACCCTTCAGTCTGGTGTTTTACATTACTCTGATAATACATTCCAAGGCACATTGAATAAGGTAGTCGATTCGACAAATACCAACAACAAAAACCTCTTGTTGTACACTTTAAATGTCAACATTTGTTATGTTTTAGTATGAAGAATTGTTGTTGTATGTTGTTTACAACAACTTTTTTGATATTTCATGTTCAATCAGCTGGCGTGAATCGGCTACCTTATTCAATGTGCCTTGATATATTCTGACTTCTCACACTCACGTTTTTCTTGCTTTTTCCTTTTTCCCATGAAAATTCTCTTCTCTCGATATTTCTCCTTTGCGCTTCGTGTTGCTACTGACTGCAGGGTTGCTCTGCATGCTGCATTCTTCTCTTAAGTAGACTTACGGCACTCATGTGATGATCTTTCCAAGTATAGATTTTGCGACATTTAGAAGAGAGTGGCCTATTCTTTGTCACTGCGCTTCCTCATTATCGGGACAAGGGGTTTCGTCTTCCTGTTTTTGGTTTAGTTGAGCGGAGTAGACTAGTTTTATCTGTTGTGTTTGCAGCTTCTCGACATCCAGCTTCCGCCCTGTGTTAAACCGCACGTTTGCCTCGACATTAAGACGAGTTCGTACCTTGGCTGCGAATCTCAAATCTATTTTAAATCTAACAGACTGGAAGAGTGTCGTTCGTCTATTATACATGATCGATCTGGTTTTTCCCATCTGGCAACATGCCCTTGTGTATTTCGAGATGTTACTCAGAAAAAAATATTTCAAGAATTTTTACATATTTTCGTCCGTGACGTAGTTTTTTCATACTGTACAGGCACCTCCCATAAGATACATGTGCAGTTTCTTATATCCATCCGAAAGCCAATATTTTTTCAAAAATATGTAAGATTTACTATTTGTATGTAAGTTAAGCTTAATCTCATATTTGTTGTTTTCAAACACACACATCTCAACAAAACTGCCAAAGTGAATCTAAAAATATGTAAGATTTTCATGAGATGCAAAATCATTTTCCTATTTTTCCCTATATTCCACTATTTTCTCTCATATTTCCTCTCTTGTTTGGTAAATGCTCTCAACTCTGTTCTCGTTTTCTTTTGAATGGTCTCGTCGTCTCATCATCGCATTGACAATGTATCAACAACATACCTAAACTACTACTGTAGGTCGCAACAAGTTTGTTGTTAGTTAACTGACAAACCAAACAACTACAGTGCGTTTCTTGTCGAAAAAACAATGTGTTTGGCTGTATAGTTCGCAACTACAAATTTTTAATTTCTTTATTATAAAGGCAACATCTAATTACTCAACCTAGTGCTTATAGACTCAACATGTATGTACAAATGGTTTGTATTGTTCTGCTATGTTCACAAGACGATAACAACTATAGTGAAAATCCATTAGAAGAAAAGGTAAATTACAATAGTACAAAATAAAAGCATTAATTAATAAGAAGCAGCAAAATTTGTCACTGGTTTGGTTGGTGGTGTGTGGTGGTTGTTAGTCAATAATAACAAAAACAAGAACTCGCTAAAATTGTTTTTTTTCAATCTCTCAAATGAGCGTAATACTATGTTTACACTTACGAAATCCACTCGATTTCAACTGTCAATTCCATTGCTCAAACGTCAAATGAAATCCAACCGATTTCAGATGAGTTCTCATTTGATGTATACACAAAGGAATTGACAGAAGAAATCGAGTGGATTTCGTAAATGTAAATATAGTATAAATTTGTTGATGCACACAACGTGTTAGCATCTACACTGGCTGTAAGCGATAACCAATTTACGCTCACTTAGAGCACATGTTCTCTCTTGTGAGTCACAATGCCTTCCACTGTTCTAGGGTATCTTCATCGCCGGCCATATTCGATACCAAAAGCTTGATGAAATACTACTTCCATATCCTCAGTACGGTATCTGTATCAGTTACCAGGTTCCCTTCATCATCTTTGCAGGAAAATATTTGCCTGTAACATACCCTTCAGTCTGGTGTTTTACATTACTTTGATAATACATTCCAAGGCACATTGAATAAGGTAGTCGATTCGGCAAATACCAACAACAAAAACCTCTTGTTGTACACTTTAAATGTCAACATTTGTTATGTTTTAGTATGAAGAATTGTTGTTGTATGTTGTTTACAACAACTTTTTTGATATTTCATGTTCAATCAGCTGGCGTGAATCGGCTACCTTATTCAATGTGCCTTGATATATTCTGACTTCTCACACTCACGTTTTTCTTGCTTTTTCCTTTTTCCCATGAAAATTCTCTTCTCTCGATATTTCTCCTTTGCGCTTCGTGTTCATAGATGGGCTTTCACGCACGCCAGCGTTGCTGTGGTTTGTTTCTCTTTTTCGTTGTTACAACATAAATAAACATTTACATGTTGTTTATGTCATGTTCATACCAGCATTTGAATCACGTCGTTCGTTCTCATAATTACGTGTACGAATTAACCCGTTCATACGACATGGTACACAATTCATAGCAACATGATTAATATTTCATGGTTTTTGTTTAATGATTTTAAAGAAATTTTCAACCAAAATACGGGTAAAATTATTTCATATGAACCGAAAAAATATTTATCCTTCTTTCGGATATCTATTAATTATTAAATTCTATTATTTTCATTCATGTTTTCCATTTTTTCTCACAATTTTGGTGTTTTCAGTATATTTTCAAATTTTTCTATTTCAATAATTAACGAGAGAGAGACATGCCAACATATCTTTTTGGTATACAGACATTCCGGCAGGCATTTGATTTTTGTTTCTAAATTTGTACGCGAATTTGAAACAATGGACAAGAAATGCAACTGCAATGGAAGAGAAGACAAAATTTGCTATGATTTGAATGTATACTAGTCGTTAAACTGTTTACTTTCCATTCATATTTTGCAGTTTTTCTAAAAAGTTTTGGATTTTTAATACATTTTTAATTTTTTATTTTTCCTGTCATAATTAATTTATTTCGATAAATTCTCTCATTTGTTAGAGATGGGACATATTTTATCGTCGTTCTGGGAGTAATTTAAATTGAACAATGTACAAAAATCGTTGTTCGTTCTCAAAATTTTGTATGGGAAATGAAGTAATTGTATCGTAGTTTGGGGTCGAACAACGAATAGAGAGCGAATTACCGCTAGTCTGAACATGGCATTAGTTATTTTATTATTTATAAAATCGTTTTTTGTAATTGTTTAGATGTCGTCTGTGTGTTAAAAATATTAAAAAAGTAAAAAAATTCTAACAAAAACGCAGTTATATTTTTCCCTTAAAACATATTTAAGAGTAATTTTGACCATCTATGTTCGTGTTGCTACTGACTGCAGGGTTGCTCTGCATGCTGCATTCTTCTCTTAAGTAGACTTACGGCACTCATGTGATGATCTTTCCAAGTATAGATTTTGCGACATTTAGAAGAGAGTGGCCTATTCTTTGTCACTGCGCTTCCTCATTATCGGGACAAGGGGTTTCGTCTTCCTGTTTTTGGTTTAGTTGAGCGGAGTAGACTAGTTTTATCTGTTGTGTTTGCAGCTTCTCGACATCCAGCTTCCGCCCTGTGTTAAACCGCACGTTTGCCTCGACATTAAGACGAGTTCGTACCTTGGCTGCGAATCTCAAATCTATTTTAAATCTAACAGACTGGAAGAGTGTCGTTCGTCTATTATACATGATCGATCTGGTTTTTCCCATCTGGCAACATGCCCTTGTGTATTTCGAGATGTTACTCAGAAAAAAATATTTCAAGAATTTTTACATATTTTCGTCCGTGACGTAGTTTTTTCATACTGTACAGGCACCTCCCATAAGATACATGTGCAGTTTCTTATATCCATCCGAAAGCCAATATTTTTTCAAAAATATGTAAGATTTACTATTTGTATGTAAGTTAAGCTTAATCTCATATTTGTTGTTTTCAAACACACACATCTCAACAAAACTGCCAAAGTGAATCTAAAAATATGTAAGATTTTCATGAGATGCAAAATCATTTTCCTATTTTTCCCTATATTCCACTATTTTCTCTCATATTTCCTCTCTTGTTTGGTAAATGCTCTCAACTCTGTTCTCGTTTTCTTTTGAATGGTCTCGTCGTCTCATCATCGCATTGACAATGTATCAACAACATACCTAAACTACTACTGTAGGTCGCAACAAGTTTGTTGTTAGTTAACTGACAAACCAAACAACTACAGTGCGTTTCTTGTCGAAAAAACAATGTGTTTGGCTGTATAGTTCGCAACTACAAATTTTTAATTTCTTTATTATAAAGGCAACATCTAATTACTCAACCTAGTGCTTATAGACTCAACATGTATGTACAAATGGTTTGTATTGTTCTGCTATGTTCACAAGACGATAACAACTATAGTGAAAATCCATTAGAAGAAAAGGTAAATTACAATAGTACAAAATAAAAGCATTAATTAATAAGAAGCAGCAAAATTTGTCACTGGTTTGGTTGGTGGTGTGTGGTGGTTGTTAGTCAATAATAACAAAAACAAGAACTCGCTAAAATTGTTTTTTTTTCAATCTCTCAAAAAAAAACAGTACTTTCTTGCTTTATGAAAGGCGTTCATGAAATGCAGAAATTTGAACCTTAGCAAGACTTTATGAACACAATTCCTGAAATGCAGTAATTATTTTTTTCTGTGTAGGTGCCGCTGCAAAATCGATCAGCCTCATTCCGAATGTCGAATGTTACGTCATGAATGCTGAATTTGCCGAAGGCTGAACCAAAGAGATTTTCTTTCCCAATTTTTACATTAAAATCTCCTAGAACAATTTTAATGTCATGGCCAGTGCAGCGGTTATATGCTCTCCCTAGGCGCTCGTAGAATACATATATACATATACATGATCTGATTTTAAAGAAAGTTGCTTTTATACGGATTGTGGCTATTCGCTCATCAATCGGAGTGAAGCTGGAGACGAGGTTTTCAAGCCACCGGTTTACTATACACCCAACATCTAGCTCATGCTTCGTTTCATGGCAGCAATAATACAGTGCGTAATAGTTTGTGATCTTTACGTCTTCCCTATTCTATTGCACTTCCTCTATGGGGATAATATCAGCTTTTTACTTATACTTACATCCATCGCAAACTGCATCTTTGTAAATTTGGCATTAAGGTTTCACAAAAAATGACAGACATAGGTCGACGTTTTGGTGTAGCCCACATATTTCACCAAACTTCAGGTATTTTTACGTTTTTATTTATTTTGCCTAAATTGGTTGTAATTTGGCACTTGGTGTTCCCAGAAATCACGAAACTTCTCCACTGAAAATTGTGGACTCAGGAACATATTTTACTGACGGAACACCTCATCTCTCCCCAATATACTCTTATCTACATTTCAGCCTGAATTTGTTGTAATTTGGCATTTATGGTTGCCAGTGTATTATAGCTGCCATAACACAAAGCATGAGTTTGGTTGCGGATTTGTAGTTGGTCGGAGGTTAAAACATCAGGTCTCCAGCATCACCCCAGTGAATAAAGGACTCGCTGCAATTCGATTAAAAGCAAAATTCTTCAACATCAGCTTTATTTGCGCTCATGCTCCCACTGAAGACAAGGACGAACAGACCAAAGATATATTTTACGAGCGCTTAGAAGAAACTTATGACCGTTACCCTACCCATGACATTAAAATTATACTAGGCGATTTCAATGCCAAAATTGGAAAGGAGAACATCTTTGGCCCAACAGTCGGGAAATTCAGTCTTGACAGTGAAACATCTGACAATGATATGAGGCTGATAGACTTTGCAGCTGCAAAAAACATGGTGGTTAGCAGTACCAGATTTAACCATCTCGATATCACTGTGTGTATTTTTTTGTGTCATGGAAAATTAACCATATTCTGACACCGCAGCGTAATGGAAGACGAAAAATAAGAAGAAACGTGTCTCGGCGTTTTTCCCTGTTACTTCGAATTTCTCGGTTATGGGCCCCCAAAAACCTGAAGCCTTGATGTCAAAAAGGACCATTTTGTCAGGCTCATATCTTCTAAACCGCTAAGAATTTTGGTTTACTCGTGGAGGCAAAGTTGTAGCTCTCATCTTAAAGAATAATAATAGTGAAGACATAAAATCCATCCAACCTTATCTTCAAGGTCAAAATTGTTAAGGTCAAGTTTCCGTTATAATTTTTTCTCAGATTTTGCCCTACAGATATCAAACCGATCAAAATTGAATCAAACAACCAACTACAAAAATGTACCTTAGATCTTAGTAAACAACTTTCTAGAACATACGAACCCTGTAGAAATGGTTCTTAAAGGTCAAAATAGCAAAAAAAATGCAATTTTTATTTTCTTTTTTCGGTTTCTGCTCCATAGAAATAAAACAATTCAAAATTCAAGAAAACATTCAACCACAATAATGTAGCGAATATATCAGTATACAACTTTGTGGAACATCAGAGCTCTCTATGAACTGTTCTTAAAGGTCAAAATAGCAAAAAACTTTAGAAAATATTCGATTTTTATACTTTTTTCACCGATTCTGGTCCATAGATACCGAACCGTTCAAAATTCAAGAATACAAGCAACTACAAAAATGTACCTAAGATCTCAGTTAACAACTTTCTAGAACATATGAACATTCTAGGAGCGGCCCTTTAAGCTCAAAATTCCATTAGTTTTACTCATTCTTTCCTGGTCAGGTCCGTAAATAACAAACCTTTCAAATTTTCTGGAGTGTTGAACAGTTTGTTATTTCCAGACCTGAGCATTAACCATAATATAATTGTTAGTGAATTTTGAACATGAAGGACCGTTCCTAGAATGTTCATATGTTCTAGCAAGTTGTTAACTGAGATCTTAGGTAAATTTTTGTAGTTCTTTTTATCTTGAATTTTGAACGGTAAGGTATCTATGGACCAGAATCGGAGAAAAAAGTATAAAAATCGAATATTTTCTAAAGTTTTTTGCTATTTTGACCTTTAAGAACAGTTCATAGAGAGCTCTGATGTTCCACAAAGTTATATATTGATATATTCGCTACATTATTGTGGTTGAATGTTTTCTTGAATTTTGAATGGTTTAATTTCTATGGAGCAGAAACCGAAAAAAGAAAATAAAAATTGCATTTGTTTTGCTATTTTGACCTTTAAGAATCATTTCTACAGGGGTCGTATGTTCTAGAAAGTTGTTTATTGAGATCTAAGGTACATTTTTGTAGTTGGTTGTTTGATTCAATTTTGATCGGTTTGATATCTGTAGGCCAAAATCTGAGAAAAAATTATAACGGAAACTTGACCATAACGATTTTGACCTTGAAGACAAGGTTGAATGGATTTTATGTCTTTACAATTATTATTCTTTAAGATGAGAGCTACAACTTTGCCTCCACGAGTAAACCAAAATTCTTAGCTGTTTAGAAGATATGAGCCAGACAAAATGGTCCTTTTTGACATCAAGGCCTCAGGTCTTTGGAGCCCATAACCGCGAAATTCGAAGTAACAGGGAAAAACGCCGAAACACGTGTCTTCTTATTTTTCGTCTTCTATCACGCTGCGGTGTCAGAATGTGGTTAATTTTTTTCGTGTTGCACAGTGTATTCATAAGGGCACCTGGCTGTCGCCAGATCAAAGAACAAGAAATCAAATTGATCACGTTGTGATAGATAGATCGTTCCGAGGTGCAAACATAGACTCGGACCACTACCTTGTTGCAGCAAAGGTACGTACCAGATTAAACGTAGCAAATAAATTGCGAACGGACCCAACACGGAAGTTGGACATCAGTAAGCTGCACAACAGATGCCACAGCATATTCCACTGAACTGGCCCAATTTCTTAATCAAAGCACTCCTCGTCCCGATAACATATCAGGACAATGGCAAAACATTGTCCACTCCATGCAAACAGTCGCAAAATCCATACTTGGATAGCAGAGACCTCCACAAAGGAATTCATGGTATGACCAGGAGTGTCGTGCTGCTACCGAAGAGAAAGATGTTGCATATAGAGCTACTTTACAATCAGTAGCAACGCGTAGCGCACGAGAGAGGTATCGGGAGAAAAGGAGAGAGGAGAAACGTCTTGTCCGCAGGAAAAAGAGAGAGATGGAAAAGCGGGAGTGTGAACAAATCGAGATGTACAGGAGACAGAATGAAGTCCGAAAATTCTACCAAAGAGTGAAACATCAAACTGATGGCTTTGGAACTGGCACATCCTCCTGTAGAGACCAGCAAGGTAATCTGGTAACGGATACAGATAGTGTGCTAAGGATATGGAAAGAGCATTTTTCCAAGCTGTTGGTATCCAATAGTAGCGAAGTCGACGAAGATACTACAGATCCAATCCCAGAAGATGGTATTGAATGTATACCACCCGGCCAAGATGAGGTAAAGAGGCGACACGCTGATAAGGTGTATGCATCAGCTAGTTAGCTCCATCTGGCAGGAAGAACGCGTACCCGACGATTGGAACCTGAGCATCCTGTGTCCCGTCCATAAGAAAAGAGATAAGACTGTATGATCCAACCATAGGGGCATAAGTCTTCTCCATATCGCACTGTGGGCGAAATCCAAATCTAGCGGGGAAAAATTAATAACTCCTAAACTAATTGAGGTAAGCGGCTGTAATTTGGTACATATGTTACATATTTGTATAGGTATGACTACATAAAGTATGGCGAATATAGCTCACCGTTAAAGCATATCGTCCTCGTAACGGTACCTCCGCATATAAGGTATTTTGGGTATGTGGACCACATTTCACTGTTAATTTAGCTGAATTTTGGTATTTCGGATCCTCAGGGGGTATATAACATTAGTTCCAATGATGGGGGTCTTAAGTCCACGTTTTGGTCTATCCCCGAGATTTTCGTTATTTTGAATGTACTCTTCATATTTTCCAATCAAATTGACTGTACTTTGGTATTTCGGGTTCTAAGTACACACAAAACCTCCGTACCAAAAATGTTCGACCTAGATCAACGGTTTGATATAGTGCCCATATATAGGTATCTCCCCATATCCAGAATTAAGAAGGTTTTAGCAACATTTTCCAACGGAAATGGCTGCAAATTTTGTTTTCGGGTTTTTAATAAACAAAACATCTACACACCAAACATTATTCACTTAGGTACACGTTTTGGCATATCCCCCATACAAATGTCCTACTTTCCTACGTATTTTCATGTAAAAATGGGTTTAGAAAATTTTTGATAACATGAAAAAAGGCAAAAAAAAAGGCAGACGACATTTTGGGAGTAGATACCTCGGAGTATGTAAAAAAGTCCTGTAGTGTTTCCGTGTGTTTCCCATAAGTTGCACTTTACTCAAAATGCTCTAAGTAGAAAAAATTTCATATATATTTTTAAAGATTTTTTTCAGAATATTTACAACATCAAATAATGCTACAATTATTTTTTTAATAAGCATTACTCTCAAACTATCTGAAAAAAATTAAATTAGGTCATATTTATTTTTATTTGACCATATTACTTGTCAATATACAAGTTATCAAAAAAATTCGATTTTATCACTTGCAAAATAACTCCTAGTGGCAGAGGATTGGTTCCCTTTAGAGTGCAAAGTGTTGTTTCTGAACGCCATTTCTTTGTTCACACTATTCGTCTTTGGAATGCACTTCCACACGACCTTCAGAATGTCAGCAATGCATCAACTTTCAAAACAAGAATAGTTCGTCACTTTAGAATTGTATAATCAAATTCGATATTGTTTGTTTAATTGATTTAATTAATATATTTGTTGTTTTTTTTTTAATTTATTTTGGTTTTCATTATTTTATTTTTATACCCTCCACCATAGGATGGGGGTATATTAAGTTTGTCACTACGTTTGTAACTACTCGAAATAATCATTGTAGACCCCACAAAGTATATATATTCTTGATCAGCGTGCAATTCTACATCGATATAGCCATGTCCGTCCGTCTGTCCGTCTGTGGAAATCACTCTAGCGTCCGAACGGATTGACGTAGGTTGATGAAATTTTGGCAAAATATGTTATATTTACGTAGGACTTTTGGTATTGAAAGCGGGCTATGTAGGTCCACGCTTTCGTATAGCCCCCATACAAAATGACGCGTGACGCGACGTCGTTTTAAGGAATTTTTAAGATATTTGGCCCATTTTACAACCGAATTGGTTGTAATTTGGTACTTTGTGTCTCCAGAGGCCATAAAATATTCCTACCAAAGTTGGATTATATAGGTCAACGTTTTGGTATAGCCCCCATATAAGGCCCCATATAAAGTACGCGTCATTTTAATATATTTTGAATGTATTAGACCCATTTGTCCACAGAATTGGTTGTAATTTAGTATTTTGTGTCTTCAGAGGCCAGAAAACATTCCTACCAAAGTTGGGTTATATAGGTCCACGTTTTGGTATAGCCCCCACATAAGGCCCCTTATAAAGTACGCGTCATTTTAATATATGTTGAATGTATTAGACCCATTTGACCAAAGAATCGGTTGTAACTTTGTATTTTGTGTTTCCAGAGGCTAAGAAACATTTCTACCATAAAATGTTTATATAGGTCCACGTGTTGATATAGCCCCCATAATACAATATCTCCGGATTTTCGATATTTTGAACGTTTAAGCCTCATTATCACACCGAGATGGCTGAAATTTGGTATTTAGTCTTCTTTAGACGTATAAAACTTTCCCCCAGAAATTTGTAGGTATAGGTCCACGCCATCATATAGCCCCCATAGAACGGTACCTTCCGAATTTCGGTATTTTGAAGGTTGTGGGCACATTAATCCACCGAAGTGGCTGAAATTTGTGGTGGAGGGTATAAAAAGTTCGGCCCGACCGAACTTAACGCTTTTCTTACTTGTTTTTCTTTTATTCAGTTTGTTTAATCTTAAATATCATAATATGATGTGTTAATTTCTAAATTTGTATTATTATATTAAAAACTATTAATTAATTTAACTTAAAAAGGATATATCATAACATATTAGAGCCTGCACTGTAACTATAAGACTATTGATCTTGTTGTGTAGGTTTTCAATAAATAAATAAATAAAATAAAAATAAATAAATGTATCAAATGTACCGTTCTAACGGCCAATAACCATTAAATGTAATACTGATTGTTATTTTTAGGTCTACCAGTATGTTTGGAAAAATACTGCATTAATGATTTTTACTTAGCTCTTGGTAAGTTTTCCGACTTTTTCCCCGCTAGATTTGAATTTCGCACACAGTTAATCGCCTACAAGATAGTGTCAGAGATATTGAGCGAACGACTAAAGCTCATGCTCAACGAAATAATTGGACCTTACCAATGCGGCTTGAGACCTGGCAAGTCCCCCATCGACCAGATATTAACCCTGCGGCAAATCCTAGAGAAGACCCAAGAGATGCAGATCGACACCTACCACCTTTTGTCGATTATAAAGCAGTCTTCGACAGCCCGCTATGTTCAAAGGTATTTCAAGCCATGTCTGAATTTGGTATCCCCGCAAAGCTCAATCGGCTTTATAAAATGACTCTAACTGACACAAGATCTTCAGTTAAAATAGGAAAAAACTTCTCCGAAGAGTTTTGTACCAAAAGAGGTGTCAGGCAAGGAGACAGCCTTTCGTGTGATCTTTTCAACATCCTGCTAGAAAAGGTTATACGAGAGGCAAACGTCAAAAGAAGTGGCACAATCTACACCAATAGCCACATGTTACTTGCTTATGCTGATGATATAGACATCATGGGACGATCAGTAAAAGAAGTAACCGATACCTTTATGAAGGTCGAAGGAGAATCTGCTGAAGTGGGTCTGGCGGTAAACGGCGAGAAGACCAAGTTGATGGCGTTGACGCGCAATGCGTCCATTGAGATCGGACCAACTGTTGAAGTTGGTTCCTATAATTTTGAGGTAGTAAAAGACTTTGTATTCCTCGTCACCGCCGTTAACACAACAAACGACATCAGTTGTGAAATAAGAAGAACAATTGTATTGGCCAACATATGCTACTATGGTTTAAGTAAGCAATTTAAAAACAAAGCCACATCTCGTCAAACAAAAATAACACTATACAAACGCTGATACTACCCGTGCTAATGTATGGTTCCGAAGCCTGGGTACTTGCGCAAGCAGATAAGGCAGTGCTTGGCGTGTTTGAAAGAAAAATTCTTCGAAAGATCTACGGACCAATCTGCGTAAACGGTGAATATCGACGTCGCATGAACCACGAGCTGTATCAGCTATACAGCGACATCAGTATATATAAACGTATCGAGATGCAGCGATTGCGTTGGCTAGGCCATATCATAAGAATGAGCGATGATGAACCCGCTAAAAGGCGTATAAATTCGGGCCGCATGGCGGTGCACGCAGAATTGACAGGCCAAAGAATAGATGGCGCAAACCAGTGGATGAAGAGATGACAAGGCGTGGTATTCCAGAAAGCGAAGCACTAAACAGAGAGAATTGGAGATATTTTCTTAGTTCGGTCTATGGAACAAATGTTCTGTAATGGCCCATCTAAGTAAGTAAGTAAGGTTGCCAGTGGTCAAAAAACATATCCAACTAAAATATAGCCCCCTTTATAGTTTCGTAACCGAAAGACAAAAATTTGTTGTTTATTTTCAGTTCACAATGTTTTAGTTGAGGGTATAAAAGTTCAGTCCCGCCTTTTCGGTTCCATCGGACTTCCTGTAAGGCGATGGTATCAGTTTTGTACTTTTCAGCTACACCCGACAGTGCATAGACATTCTCCGTAAAAAGTCTTTATATTTCAAGTGTATATTTACAGAACTTTATCGTTAAAGCGTTTCCATCACCACCAACACTAAGGTGTTCAGTTGTCTTTTCTTTCATTTTTCATACTTCTTCATTTCATTTGATTCGAAGGTACCTGATATATATATCTTCAAGAGATTTCAATATCCTTAATGCGCATTAAAATGTCCTGAAGCGCACAGCTTTGATTTACCGATGGTCGAATAAAAGGATATTCCGACCTCAAATTTTATTCTACTTAAAAATTCCACAAATTGTGGGCAATGAAATGTTAATGCATCAACACTTGAACCTGCCGACCTGCCTATAACAGACACCATTTAAATTTGTATGAAATTGAAACTGCGTATATTGCGCGACAGTTTGTCAATCAGGCTGATTTGTACTGGTAGTGGATGTTTTATTTTATGTCTTTTCAATCGATTTTAGAATTCAAACAACGATGACATTTGATTGTCTATTTGAACATTGGACTAGTGTTCGAAGTGCGTGTTTTATTTACCGTTTTTCTCTTTTATTTTGCTATAATTTTCAGACAGTAATTGGCCATGTCCTTCTCCGTCTATTTGGATTGCAAAGAATTTATCAAAAAACTGCAAATTTACGTTTTGCGTGTCAATTTGAAATTTGATTGTTAGTGGGAGGTGTTTGCTTCAAAAGATAACTGTGGGTGTGTGTGTATGTCTGGTCAATGACATGGTGGAATTCCCCGAAGAAACTATTTAAGCGAATATGTAGAATAGAAGAATTAAATTATTTGCTATTAATTTTAATAAACACTATATCGTCGTCATATATACATATTTGAATTTTTGTTTAGTTTCGCAATACATTTTTTAGGGTCAATTATGTTATGTATGAATAATATGTCACGACTACAAACTGAATTTAGAGTTGTTTATTTGTACGTGTTATTCGATAAAATCACACCGGGACAGTATTTTCTTTGGAACGATATTTGGTTACAAAATTTAGAAACAGTGTGTTCCTATGGTTTACTAGAAAAAAAATTGTCATCTTAGAACATCTAAATAAAGGTGACGTAGGGGTTGTAAGACACCAAGCAACAGTCCTGATCGGCTATAACATTAGAACTTATCTTGGTCCCATATTTCATCTCAAGTGGACACTAGAGTTGTGGCAATTGAATTAATAGTGAACTAACTATTTAGTTCAATGGACACCGGTCGTTTGTATGAACAAACTACGTAATATCACATGTTAGTTTGTATGACGTTACTCATACGTTTGTGAACTAGAACAGAGAACTAGGTCGTTCAATTGCCCAACTCTACTGGACACTCACCTTCCCACGAGGATCTGCCTTTAACACCCGTTAAAAAAATATTCATTAAGGGGCCCATAATATGACCAGGAGTGTTGTGCTGCTACAGGAGAGAAAAATGCGGCATTAAGTGCAATAAAAAGCAACGCGGTGAGCACGAGAGAGATTGAGATTGACTGTAAATCACCCAGCCAGGATGAGGAAACAACAGCAATAAACCTTCTGAAGGACAATGAAGACGCAGGAAGACCAGCCGAGCTCCCAAAGACCGCAGAGTACATAAAAATGATGACTTTGACCCTTCTGCAGAGAAGACCAAGTTAAGCTGATAACATATAATGATAGCGTGGTCAGATTATAGAAAAAACATTTAGCGAATCTGTTGGTTTCCAATTGTATCCTAACTCGATTTACCAACAGAACTGTTCAAGAAAAATGATAAGACTGTGTGGCTATAAGGTAGTGTCCGCTATATTGTGTTAACGACTACTTCCTATGGTCAATGAAATAATTAGACTAAATCAGTACAGTTTTAGACCTTGAAAATCCAAATTGGAGTAGTACTATGTCACATTGGTTCTCTTCCTGTCGAGAAGGAACCACCACAATTTGCAATGGGCAATGTTACAAATGCCATTAGGAACGCTAAATAATCGAAACAGCTCAATAAGCCGAAAGTTCACAACCTGTCGCTAGTCAACCGCATCGTGCCCGAAGTCTGGAGAATGGGCAGTGTGATCCCGCTACTCAAGCTAGACAGAGATGCCAGCAAAGGTGAGTCGTACAGACCGATTTCTCTTTTCTCGCTCGTAATAGACTCTGACGCTTTTCTCCTCCCCAGCATCCAAAATAGCTATCCAGTTTCCGATAATCGACATGGGTTCCGTAAGCAGCACAGCACTACAACAGCGCTACACGCCACCTCCACACATATTAGTCGAGTTCTTGAACAGAACAAGTAATGCGATATGACATTGTTAGTGGAGTTCGGGTTTATAGAGATGTTTTGCGACCACTGGCTATTTCGGTAAAAATGGTCCAACCTTGACAATTGTTGTTTGGAAAGTTTTGTGGTCACTCGGAACCTCAAATGTGAAATTACAGGTAGTTTGGTCAAAAATGTTGCTAAATTCCTCAAAATACCTTAAATCGGGAGGTACCGCTATATAGGTGCACCTGTCTTGACAATTTTTGTTGGAGAAGTTTTGACCCACTGGAACCTCAAATGTCAAATAACAGGTAATTCGGTCCACAAATCTTCAAAATGCGTAAAATCGGGAGGGAATTTTTGATAGGGGCTGTACCAAAAGAAGAATCTGTGGGAATATTACTTTTCAATATTCCACTTTATGTTTAAAAAATATTTTCAATCACGTAGGCATTGACATTTATTTTTTGTTTGTCAATGTTATGAAAATTTTCCAAAATAATTTTTAGTCAGTTAGAAACATTCGTTCATGTAATTTGGAATTTTAATCAAATAAATAGAATAAAATGTTGTTAGAAAATATTAAACCCTCGTTTTCTACATTGGTGACCCGCGACAATTTGATTAATATGTAATGGCGAATTCCGACGATGAACAATTTTCCTCTGCTTCTTCATCTCCACCTATTGGAATATCTCTTGTTGGTGTAAAAATCCCACCAGGATGAAACGAAATACCCATGGCAGAATAAGAAGGTAATCTCATTAGTAAAACCCGTCCTTGAGCTGCCAAATACAACACTGCTTCGAAACAATATGAACGTTTTTGTTGTTATTGTATGTCAATTACAACAAAAACAACATATTGTTTGTTTACGTTTTTGTATATAATTTGTTGGAACAGATTAAAAATATATATTTTTCAATATTTTCGTGTTTTTAAGGAAAAATTTTACAAAAAATGTTGAGTGAGCAGTCTGCACAAATGAAACGGACTCGCGGTCAATGTGAAAACTCGCTAAAATAAGTGTGTATTTATGTAGAAGCAGATCGAAATGGTGTTTTTCTGTTTCTCAGAAGTAGAGTGGAATATCTTTGTATGTCCCAATTTACATTAGGCGAGTTTACTTGCGGCAATTGTCAGTTTGATGGAGAGAGAGGTGAGGCATATGGTAACCCTTTGCCTCTCAGCCCCCTCTCTCACCTACAAACTGACAATTGCCGCAAGTAAACTCGCCTAATGTAAATTGGGACTTTTATTGCAGATTTTAAACAAAGATAAGAATAAACAAATCAAGTGTTTGCTTGACAGCAGCAGTTTTTGTTTATCCTGATGAATCCTCCGCCTTCGCGCCGATTTGAATTGGCTAAGATCTTTACTAAACGTATCTGGTGGCATAACACCTGTTACAATATGAGGAACCAGAATACGGCTCATGGAAAAGCGAAGAAACTAAATATTTCTCCGACGATGAAGGAACAAAGGAAAGAAAAAGGTATGTTATCGCTTCATAGTTCTTATAGTTTGACAAAATGCAAATATTTCTTTTACAATCGCGAAGGCAGACCAATCACCAAATATGTTGTCAACGCCTGGAACATGTAGAAGAAGAAATTAGTGGAGACAGTCAATCCGGACACATATAACACCATTCAAATCAATCTCAATCTCAAACCTCAGAGAGTCAAGTCACTATTAGAACATGAGATTTCTCCTAAGAGCTTATGTCCGTCCCCAAAGGAAATGTTTAGTTACGAATCCTCTTTAGATAGTGAAGCCAATGAACAATTGTGTTCCGATGGAATATAGTAATTAAAATATGGGTACTCATTAATGCTTAAAACGTACTTTTTATTCATTTTTGTACTTTTCTAATGTATAGAAAATTAAACCACAATTATAAGATATATATATAACTTGTATGTGTTTTTCCTGCGGAAAATAAGAGGTTTCTCCTTGTAATGTGGAGCGTTGTGATTGGGGTTGACTTCGCTGGGAATGCTCTACCGTCGACTTCAAGGTTGTGCTGTTTATTTGAGATGTGTAGTCTTAAAACTTAAAGTGCGCACCGTTGCAAAATCGTCTCTGCGTTTCAAATGCACAACAGCGTCATTATGGAATAGGATGCCTAAGAGATTTACAAAGCAACTGATGTTTTGGAAGTTAGCCATAGTATTCCGCATTTTTATAATCTCAGTCTTTACGGGCAAAATGTGCCCATAGAAATAATGGTTTTAGACCCCAGGTATGTTTTGACGAAATCCGTTTCAGACAATTTGGAGTCTATAGTTAGTATAAGTTCGAAGATGGACAATATTGGTCCACACTTTCCGGTAACTCACCCAAATGTTAAAAATGTCACTAAAATGATACACGATATACCTCTTAAACAAAAAAGCAAACAATTTGATCCGAACTATGGATAATATATTGTACAAATTGACTCTAACTTCTAAAATGGTCCATATCGGGCTTCTCCTTATTTTACCTCCACCACAAAAGTTCAAATTTTTTGTTGAATTACAGTTTAGATACGGAAGAATATTTATACCGACGCTATTCCTTGTGGAGCGATATTAAGTTTTTCGTCCATGTCCATTCTTTCTGACGTAGTGGTCCAAAAGCACTAATTTATACGTTTACCAACTGAAAGTACAGGGCGCGATATCTTTCGAAAAGAAAGTGGGAAGTGTTGTTTTCCCCGGAAGCAAGAGCATGCAAATGTTTGAAAGAAATATTACGATGTGCAATATCAAATAAACTGCATTTAAGGAAAAATTTTGTGTCGAGGTACTCGAAGGATTGAAACGATATATTCTATACACGATCTAGGTCCGAAAGAAATGCTATTTTTGGACTAAGTCAGTTAATCCGTTCGAGAGTTATCGTGCGCATCACCTAGACGGACGGCCATGGATAAATCAAATAAATCAACTCCAAATCGTCTGAACCATTATTTCGATGAGGCACAATTTTGACCTAAGCTTATAGGCTGAGGGTATACACATTTATCTTTTATGTGTAGCTGAAGACCAGGTGCTTCAACACCAGTAAAATTATACATCTGCAACCAAATTCATGCTTTATGGGAGCTAATGCGAAATTGTTCAATGCTTGGAAAGATATTTCGAGGATCAACATTTGGACCGCATCGGCTCATCCGTTCGACAGTTATTCTCCAGCCAAATATACGTACAAGGCTAAATTGACTTCCATCTGCCTGAAAAATATAAATTAATAATTTTAATTAAATTGGTTTGAAATTTATAGCCTGTTTATATTATGGTTTTTTGCCGGGTTAACCTTATTTATGAGGATTTATTTGACGCACACGCAATGGAACTGACATTTAAAACCCAATGGGTTTATTAAATCCGGTTATGTATAAACGTACTATTAGAATGTAAATAAACCTGACATACCTCACATATTTTAACATATACATACAAAGTTTGTCAAAAACATTTTGTCAATGAAGGGACGGCAAAGTGAATACAACTCTGTGAGTTGTGAGCGTGAGGTTACCTTGTATCATTGTATCATGCGAAATACCATACATTGGTTGGATCAATTGAGACGAATATTCTCAACGCTGTAAGTCATATCATCGAGAATCCCCCATCTATCAATAAGCATGACGCATTAAAGACGGCAATGCTAGCTGAATTTCAAGATTCTGAAGAAAGAAGATTGCAGAAATTGTTGGAGAATGTCGAAATGGGTGATAGAAAACCATCTGCCATACTAAGGGAGATGCGCCAGCTATCATCAGGGAAAGTATCAGACGACATGCTCAAATCTTTGTGGTTTCAACGTTTACCAACCATGATAAAAACAGTCTTATCTGTAAGTACCGACAGTCTGGACAATCTTGCAGTCATGGCGGATAAAATTAATGATCAACTCGGCAATTCATCGATATCACAAGTTTGAAGGTCAGATGAGTGAAATTTTGAAACGAATGGATAAGCTGTCAATTAACGCTGGACATCGTGCAAGATGTAAGAGCAGAAATCGAGATTGCAGTCAATCTCGTGATACTTCTGGACGTCTATGCTGGTATCATTTCAAATTTGGAAGTAAGGCATCCAAGTGTCGTCCACAATGTACTTATAAGACGGAAAACTAAAAACTCCTTCGTCTATGGTGACGGATGAAGGGGTTTGAAGCCTTGCCGCCTAATTTTAAGAGACACACATAATAATCAGCAGTTCCTCGTGGATAGCGGCGAGGATGTGTCTGTGGTATCCGCTTCAATTTTGCAAAAACGTTCAACGCCTCATGACATGGAGCTCCAAGCCGCCAATAACACTACTATAAGAACATATGGTGAAAAATTCCTTGAGCTGAATCTTGGTTTGCGAAGAAATTTTGTTTGGTAATTTATAATTGCTGACGTACCACAATCAATTATTGGGTCCGATTTTCTGAAGCATTTCGATTTGCTAGTAGATGTTAGAAGACAATGCCTAATTGACAAGAAAACAAACATGAAAATTGTATGCTCAATACATAACGAACAGCAAATTTCATCTGTAACAATCAATACGACTCCAATAAATTCCCCTTTCCACTCACTTTTAGAAGAATTCAAGGATATCACTAAACCGCCTAATAAATTGTGTCCTTTCAAACACTTCGTGAAACATCACATTGAAACAAAAGTATTGCCCGTCCATAGCAAGCCCAGAAGATTGTCTCCTGAAAAGCTGAACATTGTAAAGAAGTAATTTGAATATAGGATGGAATTGGAATTTGTCGTCCCTCGATGAGCAATTGGTCAAGCCCACTCCATTTAGTACCCAAACAGAACAATGAATGGCGTCCATGTGGCAACTATAGATCATTAAATAAGGTAACCGTTCCAGATAGATATCCCATTCCGCATATACACAATTTTGCTAGTAATTTGCATGGAAAGAAAATTTTTTCAAAGATCGATTTGGTAAAGGGATATTTTCAAATTCCCGTAGAGGAGAAGGACATTCCGAAGACAGCAATCGCCACACCCATTGGACTATTCGAATTCACACGAATGCCATTTGGTTTGTGCAATGCTGCACAAACATTTCAGCGTTTCATGAACGAGGTCCTTAGAGGTCTTTTTTGCTACGTAAATATCGATGACGTACTGATTGCTTCAACAAATTTGGAAGAACATAAGAAACATCTACGTTTGTTATTTGATCGATTAAGATTGATTGATTAATGTCTCCAAGTGCGAATTCGGTAAGTCAGAAATAAGATTTCTTGGATATTTCGTAACAGCGGAAGGTCAACTCCCAAAACCTGAAAGCGTTGAAGTTATCAAAAATTATAATATAATAATAATTGTTTCAGAAACATCCCATAAAGGACAAGGGAGACATCTCTCATATCAATGAGGGCACCCCGATTCATATTAGCTCAATGATATGGGACCTACAGTTTATCGCCGAGTCCGAAGTTCGGACTCCGAACGGCGTGTCTAAGACCCCACTTTTGTAGAGAAGTTTTACATGGCTGAAATACTCAGGAAATGTCGCCAACAAACTGTACCCTCGTTTTCTACAAATCTATGTTGACAATATTTGGTTGAGAAGTTTCGTGACTGCAGGAAACCACAAATGTCCAAATACGATTAGTTCATTCAAAAGATGTAGCTAAAACCCTCAGTATACCAAAAATCTGGAAGTACCATTATATGGGGGCTTTAGAAAAACATGGACCTATGTTGAAAATTTTTAGTGAAAAATACTGTGACCACTAAGAACCTCTAATGTCAGATTACAGCCAGTTCGGTTAATATTTGTAGCTAAGATACTCAAAATACCGAAAATCGAAGGTATCGTTATATAGGGGCTATACAAAAAAATATAGACCGATACAGGCCATCTTCGAACTTGACCCGCCTGTGGATAAGAACCCTGGTTCAAAAATATGGTATTGTTACGGAATTAGATTTAACTAATCTCCGTGTAGACGTTGTTTTATTCCCCGATACGATTTGTACCAATGCTTTATTTACTTTATTACACTTATTCGGAACCGACTTTAATTACTAAGCACACAGCAAGTCTCTAGTTAGCACGCAGCACTTCTTTAACCGATCTGTTCAGTTCAACGCTTAAAACACAACTACTTCGTCATTGCCAGTTCCCCTGTATTTATATCCCAAAGTCTCCCTGTTCGAGAGTCCTCTAGAAAATGTCTGGCAACTCCTCGAATATGTACAACGAACACACAGACGCACATTCGCACTAAGCGAACAACCAGACTCACATACATGGGGGATGATCAATGACGTAATTACAACAACAAATAAATGCAAGAAAAGAAGTAACAAACTAAACGATAATTACATGATTTTGGCAAAACAAACAAAAGAACATTAACAAAAGGTAATGTAACGACTAGAATGATGAAGAGAGTTCTACATGGTAGTTGTTGTTGCTTAAATAAAATAACTGCGTAATAAAACGTTACGTTACAATTCAAATTTTTAAATTAACGGAAATTAAACTAAATTAACTTAAACCTATCAGTTACATTCGTAACATTGCCTCCCGCTTAAGCCTGTTCGTCCCGAATAGGCACAGTTCCCTCTCTGTGGTATGGGCATTGGTAACACACTGCCTCCCGCTTAAGCCTGTTCCTCATGACCTGGCACAGTTCTCGTTCCATAGCGGGCCAACCGTTCTAGATGTACCACCTTCATCTTTGATCTAGGGCTGTCGCTCTTCTGTATGCGATACACGACGTCATTTATTTTCTTGACTACCTTGTAGGGGCCTTCCCAGTGCGTTTGTAATTTGGGGCATAGTCCTTTTTTCCGTTGTGGGTTGAACAATAGTACCAGTTGCCCTTCTTGGAACCCATCAGTATTTGCCGCTCGATCGTACCTCGCCTTCATGCGGTTGCTGACCATTTTTATCCGACGGCGTACTGCATCGTGGACTTCACTGAAAGAGTTTTGACTGTTTTCATCGTTATCAATTTCGGGGTTTGGTGTGGCACCGAAGATCATGTCACCAGGCAGCTTCAATTCATTGCCGAACAAAATTCTGGCTGGGGTTCGAGATGTGGAGTCATGAATGGCCGATCTATAAGCTAGTAGGAATTTTGGAATATGCTCATCCCAGTCTCTTTGGCCGCTATCTACCACCTTTCGTAGATGCTCTTCCAGGGTGCGATTAAATCTTTCCACCATGCCATTGTGGACACAGGGGCGTTGTCCTCGTTTTCTTGATTCCGTGGGTGTCACACATTTCTTTGAAGATCGCTGACTCAAAATTTCTTCCTTGATCGGAATGAACCTCGGATGGGACACCATAGCGACAAATCCAATTCTTGCTGAACACATCCACTATTGTCTTGGCTTCCTGGTTGGGAATGGCATAAACCTCTGTCCATTTGCTGAAGTAATCCATGACCACTAAGACATACCGGTTCCCGGAGTCGCTTATTGGAAACGGTCCAGCCACATCCATTGCGATTCTTTCAAATGGAGCTCCTGAATTATACTGTTGCATGTGGCCTCGACTCTTCCGGGTTGGACCTTTAGCTCTTATACACCTCTCACAATTGGCAATCCAGTCTGCAATGGATTTCTGACAGCCGACCCAGTAGAACCTCTGCTTTATCTTTTCAGCAGTCTTTGTCACACCAAGGTGTCCTCCACTTGGCCCATCGTGAAACTCTGACAAGACATCTTTTATTTTGGAGTCTGGTACGACAATCAAGTTGCGGTGAGTTTTTCCATCGTCGCTCTCCCACTTACGATGTAGGCACCCATCTATTAGAAGTAGACTGTTCCACTGGGCCCAATAAGATTTCAAAAGGGGGCTTTCGGGTGCTATTTCTTTGCGACTAGGGCGTTCGCCCATTTCCATGGCAGAAATTAGTTTGCCTAGGGTGCGATCTTTTCTTTGTTCCGCCGACCAATCCTCGCCGGACTCAACCTGCAGTAGCCGGACATCGACGATACTTGCTTTGCCTTCAGCCTTCGAGCAATGTCTGCATTCAATTTTGCATGGCCGACGAGACAGGGCATCAGCATTACCGTGTTTTCCACCTTTTCTGTGCTCGATACTTAGGTCATAACTCTGAAGCCTTTCGATCCAACGGGCCAATTGACCTTCCGGGTTCTTAAACTGGAGCAGCCATCGCAGAGCGGAATGATCGGTTCTTAGCAGGAAGTGCTGTCCATACAGGTATTTGTGATAGTGTTTGATGCTCTCCACAACTGCCAGCAGCTCTCTCCTCGTCACACAGTAATTCCTGTCCGGCTTTGACAATGTTCGGCTGTAGTACCCGATGACTTTTTCTTGGCCGTCTATTTCCTGGGAAAGGACACCACCGATCCCGTATGCACTGGCGTCAGTGTCCAACACAAACTTACCACCGGGTACAGGGTACGCCAAAAGAGGAGCTTTGCAGAGCATGTCTTTGAGTTTTTGGAATGCCTCTTCCTGGTCCATAGAAATTTCTGCCCTTTTTGAGTCAGTCGGTGTAAGCTTGCGGCAATGTTGGCAAAATTGGGGACAAACCGACGGTAATAGGTGCAGAGACCCAGAAAGCTTCGCAGCTCATGGAGGTTTCGAGGCTGCGGCCAGTCTCTGACGGCTTTAATCTTCTCGCTATCCGTCGATATGCCCTCCGTCGTCACATGGTGCCCCAGGAACTTCACCTCTCGCTGGAAGAGGTTACACTTCTTCGGGTTAAGTTTTAGACCCGAAGACGATAGCTGCTGGAGTACATCCTTAAATTCGTGAGGTGTTCGTCGAAGGTCTGTCCCATGACTATGATGTCATCCAAGTATATAAGGCACGACTTCCACTGCAACCCTTTCAGCACCCGCTCCATCAGCCTTTCAAAGGTGGCCGGGGCGTTGCAGAGCCCGAATGGCATGACATTAAATTGCCAGAGACCGCCGTTAACGCCAAACGCTGTCTTTTCCTTATCTTTTTCGGCTATCTCTACCTGCCAGTAACCACTCTGTAGATCGAGGGTAGAGAACCATGACGTTCCGACTAAGGTGTCTAGTGTGTCATCGATTCTTGGGAGCGGGTAGCTATCTTTCTTGGTGACATCATTTAGTTTTCTGTAATCCACACAAAATCTGGAACTTCCATCTTTCTTCTTGACCAGTACTACTGGGGAACACCAGGGACTCGACGACGGTTCGATCACACCACTCTCCTCCATTTCGCTTATCAACTTCTGGACTTCGTCCCTTTTTGCCAGTGGAACGCTTCTTGTTGCCTGTTTTATTGGTCTTGCGTCTGCTGTGTTTATTTCATGTTTCACCACCAATGTTCTTCCTTGATGCCCTTTTGTAGACGCAAAGGTAGAGGCATGTTTCCATAATAACTGCTTGGCCTTGTTCTTCTCGGAAGGTGATAAGTTGTGTGTCCACTCTTTGATGTAACCATCGAGGTGCTTCTTTTCCGTGGCTGCTGATTTTTCGGTGTTATTTTCCAAATTGATTACAGCTTCGGCTGGTGTACATTGTCCAAAGTCGGAAAATTGGCAAATTTGTTCTTGCTTATCTGACAGGTTCAAAACTCTAACTGGAATCAATCCATCGTAGTTGCTTTTCACCAGGGCATTCGCTATTAAGATGTTACTATTTTTGTTCTCTGCTGGTTCCACCACCCACAATTTCCCGACTCCACAATCTCCATCCATTGGTACCCATATCAATGTTTCGGCACAAGGCGGTATAATCTCTGTATGTTCCATAGTCAGACGTCTAATAGGTGTGTTTTCCTCGTAACCCATATTTAATGGAATTTCCACATTGGACCATGTCATCACACGTTCTTTCATATCCAGATTAAGACCAAAGGCAATCATAAAATCTGCACCTATTATAACTTCGTCTACGATATAAGCAACTATAAACTCGTAATCGACCGATTTATTGACAATAGTTAGTCTCACGGTTATCTTTCCATGTACTGCCGCAGGCTCCCCTGTTGCTGTGCGCAGTCTGACTCCATTTAGTGGCGTTATCTTCCCCCTGGCCAGATCTGATCTGATGATGGACTTTGATGCGCCTGTATCCAAGGTCAGAATTCGCTTGTCGCCATTGATATAACCAGTTGTTGTAAGGTTGTGGTTTTTCTGTTGTACTATCGCTATGGAGATTGTGGGGCCGTCGTCGATGGGAGCCAGTTCACGCCCCGCTGGACTGGCTCGATTTAGTTTAACGGTGACTCATTTGCAGAACGTTGAGCCACTCTTTTACTTTCTTTTGACGGGGATGGTGACGATGACCTCGATCGCTTGCGCTTCGCTCTACATTCACGCGCAAAATGACCCATTTTGTCGCAATTGTGACACCTACCCTTGGCCTTAGTTGGTGCTGCCGTATACCTTCCTTGTAATACCCGCTTCATTGCTGCCTCGATCTCGTTAACACGATATTTGGGTTCATCGAACTCGGTATCCAGTTTGCGGACCTTGTGAGTCTGGGGATTGGTGATTATTCTTGCCGTCTCTTGTGTAAGGGCGTACGACACGGTTTCAGCAAATGACGATTTTGGTGACGCATACGTTGCACGTTTGATCTCGGCGTCACGTATACCATTCACAAATGTTTCGATTTTCATACGGTCCAACAATGGATGGTTTTCTCCTGGATACGTCATTAGCACCAAACGTTCTACTTCCGTTGCGAAGTCCTGTAAGGTCTCATTTGGCTTCTGTACTCTTCCCCTTAATTCCATTAGGTAGATGTTTTGCTTATGTTCGCCACCGTACTTACGTTCGAGAGCAGCCATTATATCCCCATAACTGTTTCTAGAAGCGGCGGGAATACTCTGTAATACGTCAGCAGCATCACCCTTCAATGCCATAAGGAGTGATACCGCCTTTTCGTTGTCGTTCCAAGAATCTCTAGCAGCCACTCGAACTGTAATTTGAACACATTGGAAGAGGTAGACCCGTCGAACACTGGAGGCTTAATTTTTAACGCGTTATGGATAGCTCTCACCCCAGCAAACCAAATGTCGGATGTCCGACATATCGGAACAATTTCGGATGCAAAATCGTTTAGATTTCGTATCGATTTCTATACGATTTTTCGTAGGGGATTTCGTTCAGATTTCGTACCGATTTCGGAGAAAATGTCGGAAGTAAATTTCCCTTCGAATATGATAATGTTTTTCTTCCGATTTCGTTACGAATTCGGATCGATATGTCGGAAACAAATTTCCCTTCGCACAACAACCACCTTTTGTATATATCTAACAAGCAACATTTTATTTTGTTGTCGAAAAACAAAATGGTTGGTTATAAAATTCGCATATACATTTTTTAAATATTTTAAATATAAATGCAACATATAATAATTCAAGCTAGTGCTGATAGACTCAACTTATTCGTACACAAAGTTTATATTGTTCTACTATAACTACAAAATGATAACAACAGTGAAAATCATTAGATATCTTTGAAATTATAATCTCTTAATAAAAAAACATAACAAAGAAAATTGATCAATAAAAAAGAGGCATCAGAGAAAAATTTTTTCCTTCAATAATCATACGAAATTATTCCAAAATCGTTCAGAAATCTTTACGAAAGTTCGGAAGGTACCTCCGATTTTCATACGACATTATTCCGAAATCGTTCAGAAATCTGTACGAAAATTCGGAGGAAAAAATTCGCATTCCGAATTTCCCAAGGATTTTCTTCCGATTTCGTTGCGAATTCTGACCGAAATCGATCCGATTTCGCTCCGACATTTCGTTCCGAAATTATGTCAACCACTTCATACAACTTTCGTTAAGATATCGTTACGATTTCGGATCAGATATCGGACGTAACGTCCGAATTTTGTTCCGATTTCGTTACGATATCGGTACGATTGGTTTGCTGGGACTGGACCGCCTTTAATTTCCAGTTCCGACATTTTCTTTTCTATGCCCAGAATCTTCTCATCTTGAGCCAGAAATTTCTCGTCAACAGACAAAATCTTTTTATCCAACTCTTTAATTTGTACCTCCATGTTTTCTACTCTCTTTTCAATCACCATCGTGATGTTTTCGAGTTTCTCGTTAATTTTTCTAGAATTCTCTTCCAACTCCTCTTTTAAGTTTCTTGAATTTTCTTCAAACATCCTAGAATTCTCTGCCATTAAGTTTTCGGTGATTTTTCTAGAGTTCTCTTCTAACTTTTCCTCCAATTTTCTGGAATATTCTTCACTCTTTCTGGAATTTTCTTCAACCATTCTGCAATTTTCTGCTTTCATTTCGTCCATCATAAGTCTAGAAGTTTCTTCATTCTTTCTAGACATCTCTTCTAACATCTTACAGTTGTCAGATTTCATTTCCGCCATAAGCCTGGAAGTTTCTTAATTTTTCTTATTCATTTCCAGCATCATCATAGCCAGCATTGATTTCAAATCGTCACCCCTGGCAGCTACCGACGAAACTTCCTCAACGCTGGATTCGCCCTTTGCCGATAACTCGACTTCCTCCTTACCGTCGAACTCATATTCATCGATGTTCATTCCACGGCGTTCGAACTCTTCCAACAAGCGTTTTTGTAGTTCGGCCTTGTTGCCAGTAGAACACAACTCCAACTTACTTAGCTCCTTCTTCAAGTCTTCCACTCGTAGATCCTTAAACTTCATTGTAGGATGATCGTAATCTCACTGCTGACACCAATTGTTACGGAATTAGATTTAACTAATCTCCGTGTAGACGTTGTTTTATTCCCCGATACGATTTGTACCAAATAAAACAGGGTTCGTTTTAGATTACGTTTCTACAATGCTTTATTTACTTTATTACACTTATTCGGAACCGACTTTAATTACTAAGCACACAGCAAGTCTCTAGTTAGCACGCAGCACTTCTTTAACCGATCTGTTCAGTTCAACGCTTAAAACACAACTACTTCGTCATTGCCAGTTCCCCTGTATTTATATCCCAAAGTCTCCCTGTTCGAGAGTCCTCTAGAAAATGTCTGGCAACTCCTCGAATATGTACAACGAACACACAGACGCACATTCGCACTAAGCGAACAACCAGACTCACATACATGGGGGATGATCAATGACGTAATTACAACAACAAATAAATGCAAGAAAAGAAGTAACAAACTAAACGATAATTACATGATTTTGGCAAAACAAACAAAAGAACATTAACAAAAGGTAATGTAACGACTAGAATGATGAAGAGAGTTCTACATGGTAGTTGTTGTTGCTTAAATAAAATAACTGCGTAATAAAACGTTACGTTACAATTCAAATTTTTAAATTAACGATGTGTCTGAGGAGCCTTCCTAAACCAAAGACGAAACATGCATGTCACACAGTGGTGATTGTGTGGGTTCGTATCGTCGGCTTTCCTTTTTCAAAAAAGCATCTTGGTCAGTAAGCTCGTCTCTAACGAGAAATTAATTAAAAAATTAATAAAAAAATGACATTCGCCTAATAGGCAAAATTTTCAAATAAAAATAAAAATCAGCTTGAGCCAGGCTTGGGGTTCGAACCACGTCCTTGAAAAACACATGGAAAAAAGTGTTGTCACGGCGTGTTAGTGTTCAGAACCAAACTCATAACTTTCAAAGGCTACGCAAAGCGTTTGTCATGAAAGCCATACAAAGATTTGAACAAAAAATTCAACTTTGTAAAAAAAATAAAAAAAAAAACAACTTGCATTTGAAAGAGGAAATAAGTTAGAGGATAGCGAAGCCGCCCCACAGTCGATGTGTCTGAGGAGCCTTCCTAAACCAAAGGCGAAACATGCATGTCACACAGTGGTGATTGTGTGGGTTCGTATCGTCGGCTTTCCTTTTTCAAAAAAGCATCTTGGTCAGTAAGCTCGTCTCTAACGAGAAATTAATTAAAAAATTAATAAAAAATGACCTTCGCCTAATAGGCAAAATTTTCAAATAAAAAAAAAGGAAATTAAACTAAATTAACTTAAACCTATCAGTTACATTCGTAACAGTATTTTACCTCAATTTTTGTGAACGCTACAAGAGAAAAACATAGCTAGATCAGAAATTTATCCTTATCTAGGATATATATGTACTTCATGGGGTCGCTAATGATTATTTCATTCATGTTTGTATACCCTTTATGCTATGGAGCTCATCTCGTCGAACTAAAATTACAAATACAAATTACAGGTCATGTCCATGTCAAAATATGGGACACAGAACTGGAAGGCAATCGGAGCAAGTGAAAGACAAGATCAAAAATGATGATATTCAAAATTGAGAAAGTAAAACTACAAAGGGTGGAGTGGAAATCTGTTCTTAGTAGAGGGCGACTTCACAAATCTGTGTAAATAAGGTGTTACTCTCAAAAATGATGCTGAATAAATTTTATTGGAAAATTATAGTGTAAAAGAAACTCTAACACAAATCCCTATAAAACCTCATCGAAAAGTTGGGCATTCTCCTTCTGTAAATTAATAATCTAAGGTAATAAAAAACTAGTATTTTTCCGCAATATCAGATATTGAAACACTTAGCTAATTCGTTTTATTGCCGAAAATAAATAATGAGATTTCCAAATCATTTCCAGAGATAAGAAAACGTAAATAGAAATTTGTTTATATTACAATTTCCAATGAAAAAATTACTCATCAATGACTAACTAAAATTTCTACGATTTTCTTATCAGCGGTATAGATTGAAGGCTTCAGTCAAAGACCATTGAGACTCAAAAGCTTAAAGTACATGGGCAAATAACGTTATGTATTTGCCATATGCCGTTTATAATAACATCCACTAAATGGTATGAGTATAGCGTGCAGGTGTTCAACCCACATTTTTTCTTTACCGTCAAAATAGTTTTTTATCAAATATTGGCTAAAGAACCCCCCTTGGCAAAACAGAAATTACAAATAGTGTTGACACACCTCAAATGTGGTTCGCTGATAACAAATTATTAAATATCCGACTTTATGTCTGTCTCTATGAACAGAGAAAATGCAAACTATCATAATCAAACAAAATTTCCATAATCAAAACAAAACTCTTGGCACAACAAAACAAAATGAAAATTCCAAACACTAGCTATCAGTAATGACAATTTATATTGTTCTAAGGAATTTAATATTGAAATTAGTATTCGTTCGCTCATCATTCCCTAACAGTATTCGTTACAGATTCAGCAGCAGTCATAAAATTGTAATCTAATTTTTTAGTTGTCCATAGTATTTTCTTTGTGTGGCATTTTTGCTTTTGAAGAAAGTGTCCTGTCACCCACCCACTCTAAAACGACGAGTGAGTGACGACAATACCACTAAACATGGTTGATGATTTCAATTTCTTGGAAATTGCAGGAAGAAATGAGTCAATGATGCCATTCAATGGACTTTATTAAAAAACATTCTCTTTTATTTATGTAAAAATACACCCACAAACACATCTTCGGGTATTAGTAAAGAATTTTTACTATTTTTCTATGTAAACTGTTAAGGCAGACAAGCAACAAGTCCCTTCCGCTTATGTTTAGTTGTAGAGGACATTAACATTTATATTAGAAAACATTTAAAAAGGTCCTTAACTTCAGTCGGGTTGAATGCTTTACAGACACCACCAGAAGGAAACATAAAAAAGTTCCCTTTAAATCTGAAGATATATAAAATTAGCATAGCTGATGGCCTAAGTTGCTAATGCTATTCTCCCAATTTATCTTATATTTATATAAGGTAAATTATATAAATAAATAAATAAATAAAATTAGGAATTGGCGTTATAACCAGTAGAAAATCGGCACTTTTCGGGTGCCAAAATCGGCAAAATCGCAAAAAAATTTCAAAATCGGCAAATTAAATAACGTTTATTTGAGTTCAAATTATTGCTATATTTAATAAGCATAAGTTAAAAAATAACATTTTAAGTGCAACAAAACAATTAACAATTCATAAACCAAGGTAATAATTCAAAATATGTAAGAATATAAATGGTTTTATCATATGCATATGTAGTATATATTTATAAGTACGTGTATGTATATATGAAATCAATATATTTTCAATTCAGTCAAGCTAAACAAAACTTAGTTGAAGTTCGAAGATGGGCAATATCGGTCCACTCCTTCAGGTACCTCTCCCACAAAAGTTCGAAAATGTTCGGAAAATTTGTGCGTACGATAACTCTTGAAGGGAGTAACCTATTTGGTCCATACTTTGCACATCGTGAAATGTCTACCAGACTTAGATGAGGTTCCAATACGTACTCAATCGGTCCACTCCTTCGGGAACCTCCCACACAAAAGTCCAAAAATGTTCGGAAAAATTGTACGCGCGATAGCTCTTGAAAGGAGTGACTGATTTAGTCGATTTAGTACTAGACACATCCTAATATGTCTACAAGATATAGATTAGGTACGTATATGGACTCTATTTGTCTATTCCTTCGGGTACATCCCACACTAAATTTCTTACAAGTTTTCTTTAAGACCTGTAGTGCGATTCTGTAACTTTTTTTAATAACGAACCGACATCGGTAGTTAACGAAAATATTCGGTTGAGTTAACGAATGTCCTATTCTGTAACTTTATGTTACCGAAATGTCAAATATTATATTTTAATATTAATTAAAATATATTTTGAAGCTGAAAACATTATTTCGTCGCGATTACAAAACATGAAGCGTTAAAGAAGGAAACAATTTAGACTTTTGAAGGAATGTGGCTCAAATGTGTGTTTTTTGGATGGCTACGGATGCCAGTAATGAAGCATTTCTTAAGATGTTTTTATTGTGTGTGTGATTTAAAAGTAATAAAAGTGATAAAACCACCATTCATCTTTTTAAAAGCACAGTTGTACTTTTTATTTAAAAGTTTGGATCATATTTTGGGTTGTGGCGCTCTGTATCAAAATTCAGCCGTGATATTTGACATGACATAAGCCCCTTCAGTGATCGTGGATCCACGTTACCGTCATTTGAGTTTATATATTCACATATTCAATTCACGCCCACATTAAAAGAAATTTCTCATAGCGGAGAGTATGAACAGTTCGAAAATCCAAGCTTATACGCCATTTTTAGCATTCTGATTGTTAGTGATGCTGAGTTTAAATCTATGAGATTATCACAGAACAAAGTAGGTTATAGTAATACTATTCACGTGTCACGTACTATTTTATTCACGTCACGTGCCTCCTAGGAAGATAGTGTTAAGGACATTGGTATAGGTTGCTATGTAAGACCTATACCAAATACCACACTTGAGTTCTTTTGAAGCATTAGCTAACGTTTTTCCTCTTTAGGTAGTAGCATGGGGCAGCTTCGCCAATGTTGCGCCTTCGTCAGCGCCGATTTAATTAATGCTACATAAAGGTGTTCTAAAGGAAAGTTATGAGTTAATCGAAGATCTACAACTTTCTCTATGGTGATCTTTATGCAGCTTCAATAAAATCGGCGCCGGCGAATGCACAACAGTGGCGAAGCTTCCCACTGTTATCCTACATAGTTAACCCTTATGTAAATGTCTTAAGAAGATTTTTCTCAATAAGGCGGAATTTACCTTGTGTACCGTCTTTATTGGCATAGCATATGTTCATATAGAACGCCGTTGTTAAAAGAATTCAGCAAAATATTGCAATAATGTACTGTCGTTAAGACTTAACAACTACTTTTTTTTGGTTGTTAACTTAACAATAATTTTCGGTAATTAACGACAAAATTTACCGACAAAAATCGTTAAAATTGGTTACAGAATAGCACTTACCGAAAATTATCGTTAACTACCCAGCAAACCAATCGTACCGATATCGTAACGAAATCGGAACAAAATTCGGACTATACGTCCGATATCTGATCCGAAATCGTAACGATATCTTAACGAAAGTTGTATGAAGTGGTTGACATAATTTCGGAACAAAATGTCGGAGCGAAATCGGATCGATTTCGATCAGAATTCGTAACGAAATCGGAAGAAAATCTTTGGGAAATTCGGAATGCGATTTTTTTCCTCCGAATTTTCGTACAGATTTCTGAACGATTTCGGAATAATGTCGTATGAAAATCTGATGTACCTTCCGAACTTTCGTAAAGATTTCTGAACGATATTGGAATAATTTCGTGTGATTATCGAAGAAAAAAAATTTTTTTCTGATGTCGTCTTCATTTTTGTTCATCAATTTTCTTTATGTTTTTTATTGAAAGATTATAATTTCAAAGGTATCTAATGATTTTCACTGTTGTTATCATTTTGTAGTTCTAGTAGATCAATGTGAACTTTGTGTACGAATATGTTGAGTCTATCAGCACTAGCTTGAATTATTATATGTTGCATTTATATTTAAAATATTTAAAAAATGTATATGCGAATTTTATAACCAACCATTTTGTTTTTTCACAACAAACTAAAATGTTGCTTGTTAGATATATACAAAAGGTGGTTGTTGTGCGAAGGGAAATTTGTTTCCGACATATCGATACGAATTCGTAACGAAATCGGAAGAAAAACATTAGCATATTCGAAGGGAAATTTACTTCCGACATTTTCTTCGAAATCGGAACGAAATCTGAACGGATTCCCCTACGATAAATCGTATAGAAATCGATTCGAAATCTGAACGATTTTGTTTCCGAAATTGTTCCGATATGTCGGACATCCGACATTTGGTTTGCTGGGTACCGACAATCGTCGTTAATTCTGTCGTTAAGGAGTTACAGAATCGCACTACTGAGGCCCAATTCCTTTTCTATGAAAATGTAAAATGAAAACTTTTACAAAGAAGAAAACTGTCAAATGAAAAAAATTATAAAGGAAATATTTTTCATTTCAATTTTTCATAGAACAAGAATCCAGCCCCTGCTCTCGAATCACTTCGATTTTGGTTTAAACAATTTGAATACGCTGCCTCCATTACGACGGTAAAAGCTTTTTCAGGGGCATGTCCATACTTCTTGAGAATATAGCCCGAGAGGTGTAAAAAACGATAATTCTCGAACTGATCAACCGATTCCAAAAGTTATACGATGACCCACTGAAATGACTAGTGGGCGCGATATCTATCGAAAAGATATAACTCTCAAAATAAAATCCACTTCCCTAATGGACTATGTCGGTCCATTCCTTTATGTACCACCTCCACAACACTTTTGAATTTAAATTTTAATCCACATTTTTCGGCCATATTGTTACGGAATTAGATTTAACTAATCTCCGTGTAGACGTTGTTATATTCCCCGATACGATTTGTACCAAATAAAACAGGGTTCGTTTTAGATTACGTTTCTACAATGCTTTATTTACTTTATTACACTTATTCAGAACCGACTTTAATTACAAAGCACACAGCAAGTCTCTAGTTAGCACGCAGCACTTCTTTAACCGATCTGTTCAGTTCAACGCTTAAAACACAACTCACTCGTCATTGCCAGTTCCCCTGTATTTATATCCCAAAGTCTCCCTGTTCGAGAGTCCTCTAGAAAATGTCTGGCAACTCCTCGAATATGTACAGCGAACACACAGACGCACATTCGCACTAAGCGAACAACCAGACTCACATACATGGGGGATGATCAATGACGTAATTACAACAACAAATAAATGCAAGAAAAGAAGTAACAAACTAAACGATAATTACATGATTTTTGCAAAACAAACAAAAGAACATTAACAAAAGGTAATGTAACGACTAGAATGATGAAGAGAGTTCTACATGGTAGTTGTTGTTGCTTAAATAAAATAACTGCGTAATAAAACGTTACGTTACAATTCAAATTTTTAAATTAACGGAAATTAAACTAAATTAACTTAAACCTATCAGTTACATTCGTAACAATATAATTTTAAAAAAAGACCTTAAAAACATTCGATTTGTGCGTAGAAGAAAGTTTCAATTCACATAGGCTGAGGGTATACCTCTGTCAGCAAAGCCGACTGACACTTTCTTACTAGTTGTATTGTTTTTATTTAAATTTACTTGGCTAGAAACTCTTTCCACATTTGCTGAATAATGTGGCAAGACTAAAACATGTTTAATAAATTTGGACAAAATAGGAAATAATGATTCAGAATTTGCACATATTAATTCACACATTGTTTTCCAAAATTCTAGCAACTCTACGTTTTTATCTTTAAACAAATTTTGGAAATTTGAACGTGAAAGTTCGCGTGATTCTTGCTTTTCGTTTATGTTAATAGAGCATTCGTATTCCTTTATAATGTTGAAAAATGAATCTTGTGTGCCATTTATTATAAAACTTTGATTTATTGAAGCTAGGCACTTAAATTTATTTTCAAAATTAAACCGCTTCAAAATCTGACCATAAAGTTCAATGTAATAGTTTGTGCAGTTTTTAATTATTTCCACTAACCCACTTTTCGACAATTTCGTTTTTTGAACAATTTCCTTGACGTACATATTTAATGGTAATCAAGAAAATTCAAACGGTTTTTATAAAATGTTAAATTTTATTATTATTATTAATCAAACTACTCTTGACGATATAGTTGTCTTTGTTATTGTAACAAATTAGTTCTAGCAACCACAATTTTCATACAAAATGGAAATTTCATGTGAACAAGTTGCCTTAACTAAAAATCGGCATTTTAGGGGTAAAAATCGGCAAATCGGCATTTCTATTTTTTTGGACTAAAAATCGGCAAAATGCCGATAAATCGGCGAATCTGGCATCACTGGTTATACGTAAAAGTGGACCCATGGTTTTTATGCAATACGGCAAGATGGGATACTTCTCACTGTGTCAAATTACCGAAAATTGGTGGCTACCAAATCTATAGAAAAAGTATTCCACAATTAAAAACGTTCATTATCGGAATAATGGTTTTAGACCCCAAGTATGTTTGAACGAAATCCGTTTCAGACACTTTGGAGTGGATTTAGCTATGTTCATCAGACTGTCTGTCCGGCTGTACCTCAATACCTCAATAGAATTTTTCCAATATTTTCAACTCTAGAATTCATGTGAAAACAATTATTCCAAACCAAAATTTGTTTTTTGTAACACAAATATGTGCTTATTTTGGCTATAATATCCTAACTACTATCCCGATGATTATAAGTTTGGTCTCATTCGATTCCCCGTGAAGTCTTTCTTTAAAACTGTTTTTTTTTTTGTAATTTTTGACGGGTAAATGGACCTATATATACAAAAAATTCGGATTACATTTAAAATTTTGTCAATTTTTTGTAAATTCAGCGAATGCTGAGTAACATTTTACAAATATTATGCAATCTACTTAATGACGTCACTTCGTGATAAATTTTTAGTGACAATTGTGCTCAATAAAATAATTAGCGTTTTTATAATAATTTTTTTCTTAAAAGCAGAAGTAAAACCGCGATAATATTTGTCCGCAACAACCAAAAATTTGCTCGCGAGCGGACAAAAATCGTTAATGTAGCGCGAAACCAAAGTTGCGAACATTGTTGCGGTAATTCACGAGACGGAAATTCTTAATGGAGTGGAGTTGGAGTGTATGTCGAAAGCTGAACTAGTGATGGGAAGGCAACATAAAAAAACCTTTTCGATGATGAAGCAAAATCCGTGTATAAAATGCAGAAGGAGGAAGAAGATTCAGTTTCAATTAAAATTAATGGAAACATTTTTATTATTTGAGTTTTTATAATAAAGTTCTTAATATTCTTGTTTTTCACATATGTATTATAAATGCATTTTATTCATTCTGGAATATTTCGAAATGGCTTGCATTTTTATTGCATTATTGGATTTTTGGCTGTGTTGATTGAGTGCAGCAAATTTGGCTCACGACTAAAAATGCACTGGAAACTTCCACAACGTGTTTTGTCATCTACGAAAATTATATTTCTTTTTAAAATTGGGGACATTTGTACAGTCATATACTAAGAGTGTTTAGCTAATTTTTTCATTGTTTTTTTTTTCAGTAACATTTAGGAAGTGCAAAAGAAACACACCATATAATATGTTTTTATCTAAGTTTTCAATCCTGTCTGTATTCGTAAATATCATCCAATTACCGTTGTAAATGTCATGTTTTACTTTCCACGAAATTGCATGCAATCCTACATTAATAAACGGCGAATATTAATTATATCCTATTTTAATAGTCAATGATAAAAAAATGACAATGGCAGTGCAAGTGTGCATGTCAAATGAACCTGTAAACAAGACCAAGATCGTTGTAGATGATTTTGGGTCATAATTTATTGAAATATATTAAATAAAAAAAATATGGAAATTTAAGCACAAGCTTAAATATTTAATTTCAATCAAACTTAAATATCAAAAACGTTTAAAACTTTTCAACTTATAAAGGGAAAATGGTACAAATTTCGAAAGCAGTAGATACATGCAGGTTCTGCGACAGATCAAATGTCTTCTTTGTTATGAATAAATGAACATAGGTTTTATTAAAATTGTCATTCTGAATATTCCTAATAGTGCATGAAAATCGAGTTTAACTCTAACAACTCTAACCCTGTCTTATGCATGTATGTGAAGAATCTTTACGTGCAAGAATCTTCAAGTTTTACCACTTTTTACTCGAAAAGCGTTCCTTTACTTCAGACACCATACAATTCATATGGGAGCAGTTTACAACTTTTACCACTTTTGCCGTTTTTACCATTTTCAAAAGTAAAAGGAACATACCAAAAGTCTTATACATTCGAAGGAAGAATATTATTTCGCTTGGTTGAAACATAGACTACAATTTTTTTCCGAAATGTATGACACTCCCTGTGTACACCAACAATAACGAACGATTGGCAACGCATGAGGGTTTGTGGCGTGACTACAATAACATCACTAATTCTCGTGGAGGCAGCTACACTCATTGTCGTCAGAACAGATTCAAATGTTTTAGTTACTGCAATATTTCGAGGGAAGTCGTCGGAATTTTTCCTCATGGAAAATAACACTGTACAACACAAAACATAATTACAAGATAATTCGGCCAGATTATGGAAGAGGACCGAAAAAAAGAAGACACGTGTATCGGCGTTTTGAAAGTTTACGTCGGGAAGTAACCTAAATAATCGTGGCAAGTTCCGCCCATTTCTACAGGTTTTGAAATATTCGACATCAGATTCCTTGGGATCCTTGCATTTTAGGTATTAAGTGCCTTTGGCAATATTACTGACAACAATGCGGGGTATCTTTTTATGAAAAAATTAACCCTCATGCGCGTCACTAAACGGGTCTTTTTGGTCATTTTTTCAAAAACTTTTAAAACTCCTTTCAAATGTGATCGTATCAGATCAAAATATTCTACAAAATTATTTGTCATAAAATTTTACTATAGGTCTCCGAATACACCAAAACTCCAAAACGTACCTAAATGCCAGGAATCTGCCAAAAGTAAAATCAAGTTTTAGGGTTTATGGTGTACTTTAGCTCTGTTCCTTTACGTTCAAGAATCTTCAAGTTTTACAACTTTTTACTCGAAAAGCGTTCCTTTACTTCTGACACAATACAATTCATATGGGAGCAGTTTTAAACTTTTACTACTTTTGCCGGTTTTACCATTTTCAGAAGTAAAGGAACATACCATTTATCTGATAGAAGACGTCAAAGACAAAAATATTCTCCATCAAATTTCAATATACAGTCTGTCGCAAAAGTTAGTATACACTGTTGAAACCAAAATGTATTAGGGATAAATATCACTATAACTTATTGAAAACAACAAACAATTAGTTTTATTTGATAGACAAGAAGGTTGTCTTCCGTAATAACAATTAAAAGTGCGCAATATTTGCATACATTAGCAAATGTAGGGTTCGAATCCCAAAAAGACCAAAATTTATGTCGCAAAAGTTAGTATACAATGGAGAATCCTCGTAGAACTGTGTAAAAAATTCTTGATATTTTTGAACAAAATGAAACTAAATTTGTACTTAAGTACATAAAGAGTATATTAATTGGTTTTAACGACAGTTATAGTACTTATAGTGACAAGTCCAACGTACACTGGGTCGTAAAATCCACAAAAATTGGTCATCTACAAATACAACGACTGTAACGACAAAATTCCGGGTGTTATGTCCTGTTTATGGATTCTAAAGCCATGAAATGCTCAGAAAAGCTCTAAAGTTTCAATATGGGGTGATCTTGATCGAGTTTCGGCTTGTCCTGTTTGAAAAAAAACGGGAACTTCTTGAAGGAACCCATGCTTTTGAAGCCGTTTTCCTTAAGAAACGTGTAATAATCCTTAATCCTTACACATAAGGACTTTCCTTTTCAGTTAATTTTCTCACAAGTTATGTACCTTTTCACATTCCCACCAAAAACAAATAGTAGGAGAACCTCAAGTTCGGGTGTAAGTTCTACAGTGATACTCCACCACTACAGAAGGATATGATACCTCATTAAAAATTTTAATACAGAGCTTTCTCTGCTGTTATAACGCATGGATTGTGCAAGAACGTTCTGAAAAGCTGTGTTCGCTTCACTTAGGACCAAAATACAACTAAATGGATCAGTTAGAAGAAGTTCATTAGACATTAGTAGTACATTAGACACTAGGGACATGAGAAGCATGTTCGATACTGCTAAAAGGCAGTTAGGACAGTTTAACTGTAGGGCTTACAACGGACTTTGAGGTTCTCCTACTATTTACTTTTGGTGGGAATATGAAAAGGGGCAACATTTGTGAGAAAATTAACTCAAAAGGAAAGTCCTTATGTGTAAGGATTAAGTATTATTACACGTTTCAAAAGGACAATGACCTCAAAAGTATGGGTTTCCTTCAAGAAATTCCCGTTTTTTCATACAGGACAAGGCGAAACTCGATCAAGATCACCCCATATTGAAACTTTAGAGCTTTTCTGAGCATTTCATGGCTTTAGAATCCATAAACAGGACATAACACCCGGAATTTTGTCGCTACAGTTGTTGTATTTGTAGATGACCAATTTTTGTGGATTTTACGACACAGTGTACGTTGGACTTGTCACTACAAGTACTATAACTGTCATTAAAACCAATTAATATACTCTTTATGATCTTAAGTACAGATTTAGTTTCATTTTGTTCAAAAATATCAAGAACTTTTTACACAGTTCCACGAGGATTCTCCATTGTATACTAACTTTTGCGACATAAATTTTGGTATTTTTGGGATTCGAACCGTACATTTGCTAATGTATGCAAATATTGCGCACTTTGAATTGTTATTACGGAAGACAACCTTCTTGTCTATCAAATAAAACTAATTGTTTGTTGTTTTCTATAAGTTATAGTGATATTTATCACTAATACATTTTGGTTTCAACGGTGTATACTAACTTTTGCGACAGACTGTAAGTCGCCGAATAAATGAAATATGTATTTACAATATATATCAAGAAAATATAACAAAATACCCAAATATTTTTTTTTAATAAATTTGTTTTGTTATTTTTTCGAGTTGATGCATGAAAGTAACATGAAATTTAGCTTTAGACGAAAAGTGTTAAAAGAAGAAATATTCTACACAAAATTTCACTGTAAGTCCCAGAACAAACTAGATATCTAAGTAAAATATGATGGCAGCTACTCCTGCTCTGATAAAATTGACTGAATTAACCCTAGAAACTGACATACATGTGTGTATCATGAATGATCATAAAAAATTATAGTATTTAGGACCATGCCAAAATCATGGATGTTAGGATCCGTATGTTAGATATATTCACTGGACAATAGCCGTCGACTATCCCCGCATATTCACATACAATATCAGGAACCTATGACTTATCTTGATTATACGTAATTTTACAAATTCCGATCTGGGTTATAAATATTTTCCCTATATTTAATCACCATAGATATTTCAAAAACAGTTTGGATCAAGCACACATAATCTTCTTAAAGAATTTATAGGAAAAAACATCAATAAAATATATTTTGTGACCACAGATAACGAAAATGTGAATAAAAACGGTAGAATGTGGTCCTAAATCATATATAAAAAACGAAAGCTTCGGGAGATGTTAAATATTGTAGCTACAAATTTCATTTGTTCAGAGACTCATAATGAAATTTGATTTGGAATATTTCTTCTTTTGACACAATCCCCAAAAAGTGAAGTATTTTAGGAGATTTTGACTCAGTATGGAATAAATTTTAATTAAGAGTCTAAAAGTTTATCAAACAATTTCTACCTATAATATCTAATTTTGTAACGTAATTTTCTTAACAAAGTATTTTACTTAGATATCTATTTTGTTATGGGACTTACAGTGAAATTTTGTTTAGAATATTTCTTCTTTTAACACTTTTCGTCTGAAGCTAAATTTCATGCTACTTTCATGCATCAACTCAAAAGAGAACAAAACTAATTTATTCAAAAAATATTTGGGTGTTTTGTTGGCAAATTTGATGTATATGTTTTCTTGATATATATCGCAAATACATATTTCATTTATTCGGCGACTTATATTGAAATTTAATGGAGATTATTTTTGTCTTTGACGTCTTCTATCTAGAATGTAGGTTTGTGGGACAAAACTTAATAAAGTAAAACATTAACCCTAAAACGTCATCTTACGTTTGGCAGATTCCTGGCGTTTAGGTACGATTTAGAGTTTTGGTGTGTTCGGGGTCCTATAGTAAAATTTTATGACAAATAATTTTGTAGAATATTTTGATCTGATACGATCACATTTTAAAGAAGTTTTTAAACGTTTTTGAAAAAAGGGACCAAAAAGACCCCTTTAATGACTCGCATGAGGGTTATTGTTATTTTTATAAAACGATACCGCGCATTGTTGTCAGTAATATTGCCAAAGACACTTTATACCTAAAATGCAAGGATCCCAAGGAATCTGATGTCGAATATTTCAAAACCTGTAAAAATGGGCGGAACTTGCACGCCTATTTAGGTTACTTCCCGACATAAACTTTCAAAACGCCGATACACGTGTCTTCTTTTTTTCGGTCCACTTTCATAATCTGTGCGGTTTTTTTTTTGTAATTTTAAAAAAGTTCAATTTTGTTGTACAGTGTAATTAAAATACGCGAAATTCTTCTAAAATATATTTTTTTTAAATTAGAAAACTACTGGGATCGCCTAATTATGGAATCTTCTTGCATTATATTTTATAAAAATGTATTATTTATAAATATTCAGATTTTAAAAATGATTATAAAAGACACATAATAAAAAATAAATAAACAATTTTTTTATTTAATAGCGTGTTTATATTATGGTTTTTTGTCGGATTAATCTTCTTTATGAGGATTTATTTGACGTATACGCAATTGACATTTGAAACTCAGTGGATTTATCAAATCCGTTTATTTGTAAACGTAATATTAACTTCTTACTTACTTACTTACTTAGCTGGCCCATTACAGAACATTTGTTCTTCTTCCACTTGTTTGCTCCATCGTTTCCTTGGTCTGCCAGTATACCGCCATGTGGCCCGTATTTATACGCCTTTTAGCGGATTCGTGCCAACGCAGTCGTTGTATCTCGATTCGATTATCTATACTGATGTCGTTGTAAAGCAGATATAGCTCGTAGTTCATACGACGTCGATATTCACCATCAACGCAAATTAGTCGGTAAATCGTTTGAATAATTTTTCACTCAAACACACCAAGCACTGCCTCGTCCTCTTGTGCAAGTACCCATGCTTCGGAGGCATACATCAGCACGGGTAGTATCAGTGTTTTATAAAATGTTATACCCCGGTTACACTTAACCGGATTAACTCAGAGGGTTTGGATTTAAAGTGTCAATTCCATAGCGCAAACGTCAAATAAATCCCTTCGAAGTGGGTTAACTCGGCAAAAACTCTAGTGTAACCGTACTATTACTTTTGTTTGACGAGGTGTGGCTTTGTTTTTAAACTGCTTACTTAAGCCAAAGTAGCATCTGTTAGCCAATATAATTCTTCTTTTTATTTCATAACTGATGTTGTTTGTTGTGTTGACGGCGGTGCCGAGGTAGACGAAGTCTTTTACTACTTCATAATTATAGGAACCAACTTCAACAGTTGGTCCGAGCTCTCACCATCAACTTGGCCTTCTCGCCGTTTACCGCCAGACCCACTTTAGCAGATTCTACTTCGATCTTCATAAGGGTATCAGTTACTTCATTTACTGATCGTCCTATGATGTCTATATCTTCAGTATAAGCAAGTAACATGTGGCTATTGGTGTGGTTTGTGCCATTTCTTTTAACGTTTGCCTCTCGTATGACCTCTTCCAGCTGTATGTTGAAGAGATCACACGAAAGCAGGGATGCCAACTGTTCCGAGGTAAAAATCGCTACAGCCACATACGCACCATAGGTCTGTAGCGATTTTTACCTTAAAACAGTTGACATTCCTGCTTAAACAGTGGTTTTTGTATGTCAAAAATCACCACAAGTAGCGGGAAAACCACCAACTTGGCACACCTGCACGAAAGGCTGTCTCCTTGTCTGAAACTTCTTTTGGTATAAAACCGTTCGGAGAGGTTCTTTCCTATTTTAACAGAGTATTGAGTGTCAGTTAAAGTCATTTTACAAAGCCGTATGAGCTTTGTGGGGATACCAAATTCAGACATGACTTGGAATACCATTGGAAGTAGGGGCTGCTTTATAATCGACAAAAAATGTGGTAGGTATCGATCTGCATCTCTTGGGTCTTTTCTAGGATTTGCCGCAGGGTAAATATCTGGTCAATGGTGGACTTGCCATGTCTAAAGCCGCATTGATATGGTCCAATTATTTCTTTGACCATAGGCTTTAGTCGTTCGCATAATATCCCTGACACTATCTTGTAGGCAATAGGAAGAAGACTTATGCCCGTATAGTTAGAGCATACAATCTTATCACCTTTATCACAGGATGCTCAGGTTCCAATCGCCGGGTACGCGTTCTTCCTACCAGATTGTGCTAACTAGCTGATGCATACACCTTATCAGCGTGTCGCCTCCGGTTTTGAAGAGCTCTGCTGGTAAGCCATCGGCTCCTGCTGCCTTATTATTCTTCAGCCGATTTGTTGTTGTCTTTGCCTCATCTTGGCTGGGCGGTATACATTCAATACCATCTTCTGGGATTGGATCTGTGGTATCTTCGTCGTCTTCGGTACTATTGGATACCAACAGTTTGGAAAAGTGTTCTTTCCATAAACTTAGCACAATATCTGTATCAGTTACTAAATTACCTTGCTGGTCCCTACAGGAGGATGTGCCTGTACCAAAGCCATCAGTTTGATGTTTCACTCTTTGGTAGAATTTACGGACTTTATTTTGCCTCCTTTACATCTTGATTTTTTCACGTTCCCGTTTTTCCACCTCTCTTTTTTCCTGCTGAAAAGACGTTTCTCCTCTATCCTTTTCTCCCGATACCTCTCTCGCGCGTGTAGCAGCACGACACTTCTGGTTATACCATGGGTTCCTTGGTGGAGATTTGGGAAGTCCAAGTATGGATTTTGCGGCTGTTTGCATGGAGTGGGCAATAATTTGTCATTGTGCTGATATGTTATCGGGACGAGGAGTGCTATGATTAAGCAATTGAGCCAGTTGAGTGGAATATGCTGTATCTATTGTGATTGCAGCTTACCGATGTCGAATTCCCGAATTGTGTCTGTTCGTACCTTATTTGCTACGTTTAATCTGGTACGCACCTTTGCTGCAGTCTATGTTGGCTCCTCGGAACGATCGCACATCGAACACGCTCGATGAATGTCTTCCATCTATCTCAAAGTGATCAATTTGATTTCTTGTTCTTTGATCTGGAGACAGCCAGGAGCCCTTATGATTCCTCGAGATGCTTAAATTTGGTACTGCTAACTACCATGTTTTTGCCGCTGCGAAGTCTATCAGCCTCATTCCATTGTTCGATGTTTCACTATGGAGACTTAATTTCCCGACTGTTGGGCCAAACATATTCTCCTTTCCAATAATGGCACTAAAATCGCCTAGAATAATTTTAACGTCATGGGCAGGAGATATGTATCTTCTAAGCGCTCGTAAAATATATCTTTGGTCTGTTCGTCCCACCCACTGGTGTGAAGCTGGATACCAGATGTTTTTACCCCCGACCAACTACAAATCAGCAACCAAACTCATGCTTTATGTCATGTCATGACTATAAAGCAGTGCGTCACCTTTAAGTTTTGTTGTGACGCTTTTCCCAGTCCATCGTATTTCCTGTATGTCAGTAATGTCGGCCTAGTACTTTTCAGCACATCTGCCAATGCGTAAACTGCACCTTCTCTATAAAGAGTGCGAAAATTCCAGGTGCAGATTCGCAGATCATGGTCCATAAATCATTTGCGGGTTCGTCAACTTTAGAGGGGTTTGTTTTTCTTTCGTTTTTTCATAGTAGGCTGCTTTTTTCTAGGGGAGGGTTACTAGCCCGACGCCCAAACCCAAGATTTTAAGGTTCTTATGGTTGCACGCGCGGCACATGTTATCTCACTACCTTCAGCGGGTATTAAAGGCAGTTCTCCAGGTGACACCACGGAGAGGTCAGTGTCCACTTGAGATGAAAGAGGGACAAAGCCGGTCAGGACCGTTCCTTGGTATCTTTCATCCCCTACGTCACCCAACATTAACTTCATATTTCTTTATTTCACCCACAGTAAGATGGATAACGGACGAATTTTCTTAATGTTTGGTTTGTTCTACCCGGAGATGGTCCATATAACAATAGTGTAGGTTTTCTTCGTTCTCAATGTTGTAAACGTCATATACCTCTACAAAACGTATTAAACTTTTAACTTTAATCTCAACAATTGATGTTGATTGTAATTCAAACTTATCTCCCAATCAACTTCGGACTTGATACGATATTCCTCACTGTGGCGAAGTATCTTTCGATCAAGTTGACTCCCCGATACAGTCCCTTCTGTCTATCTGGTTGCCTGGAGAGCACGATAACTCTCAAAGGGATCAAACTAGTTGGTTCTCGGATCGTCATGATATTTGTTTGCATCAGGTTGAGCTTAAATTCCCTTTTTAATATGTCATATACGCCACATTATCTTACAGGCCATCTCTGGTTATATCTTCATTGTTATTCCATGGGTATGTACACAAATGTTAGATCGAAGTTCATTTGTGGGGATATATACCCATTGTTTCTCCCTGGGCTCGATGGTAGTCCTATCCGTGATAGGGCGTAGCGTGCCGATATCTGTTTAAAATGATCCCAGCTCTTGCAAATGGAATTCTGGCAGGATTACAGTGTTCTTTCAGATGTAAAACCCCGATTTTATGCATTTAAATTTCTTTTCTAAATAGAAGCTATATTTTAAATACTGCACGAATCTACTATTTTGCTAGCTTTTCAATACTCTTATTAAAAGAGAATAAACAATAACGATCTCTTTAAAAATCTGTATGATCTTATACATATTTTAGTACTGGAACGAAGCTAAAGTCTTATCACTTTCTTAAAATCATTAATCATCTTTGTGGTTTCAAATTTATTTGGGGGGGGAAATACATTCATACTTGCGTACATATGTATGGATGTATGTTAAGCTTGCAATGATTGAGTAATTATTAAAAATCTCAGTTTCAACTTAATCATCAAAGTATAAACATATACAATAAATATGAAATTCTTAAAAATTTCTCAAATTGTTTTCATTTGTGTTATCATCTTGGCATTGTGGACCGATCAAGCCTCAGCCGCACCAAAGAAAAAATCTAAACCGAAATCAAAACCAAAACCTAGACCAAACGTTAATGTTAATACTCACATAAGTACGTAAATAATTATAGTTTTGATGCACCAATAGAATATTCAGTTATTAAATAATATTTCACTTATGCTTTCAGATATACATATTGGATAAATGAATAATACCAACGTAGGGGTTGGAAATGTAAGGAGAAAATATCACAAATCAAGCATATCACAAATCAATAAAATCCACATTTCCGAAAATAGAAAGAAAACTAATGTTCCTTATTTTAAAATAAAAACAATTATGTATACGAATTTTATGTAATACAAAAGTAAATTTAACATTTCAGTTGTGAGATGAATTTGGTGTTGTTTGAAAAATATATTGGTTTTAATTCGATCCAGAATGTTAAAAATTGTTTTTCAAAACAGTACTCATGTTGGCAATGTATCTTATAACAAGTACAAACTTATCAGTCGGTTTTGTAGACGGAGATTTAGCCTCAACCTATAGCCGTAATTACAACATACGAGTTTTAATAAAACGAGTCAATTAAATTTGATATTCATATTTCGGCAAATGCAATAAAATTGCCGTGATCTGCACTGCCTGTTTTGTTTTGTCAAAGAGAGTAACAGCAGTACTCTCGTGGCTGCGGAATGCTGTTTTATAATAAATTGTGGTGTGTATGCGGCCAAAAACACGTGTGTGTGTGTGTGTTTCGAGCTTTGTTGTTGTGAACCAACGTAGCAACCCAGCAAACCAATCGTACCGATATCCTAACGAAATCGGAACAAAATTCGGACGTTACGTTCGATATCTGATCCGAAATCGTAACGATATCTTAACGAAAGTTGTATGAAGTGGTTGACATCATTTCGGAACGAAATGTCGGAGCGAAATCGGATCGATTTCGGTCAGAATTCGCAACGAAATCGGAATAAAATCCTTGGGAAATTCGGAATGCGAATTTTTTCCTCCGAATTTTCGTACAGATTTCTGAACGATTTCGAAATAATGTCGTATGAAAATCTGGCGTACCTTCCGAACTTTCGTAAAGATTTCTGAACGATTTTGGAATAATTTCGTATGATTATCGAAGGAAAAAATTTTTCTCTGATGCCTCTTTTTTATTGATAAATTTTCTTTGTTGTGTTTTTTATTGGAAGATTATAATTTCAAAGATATCTAATGATTTTCACTGTTGTTATCATTTTGAATAGTAGAACAATGTAAACTTTGTGTACGAATATGTTGAGTCTATCAGCACTAGCTTGAATTATTATATGTTGCATTTATATTTAAAATATTAAAAAAATGTATATGCGAATTTTATAACCAACAATTTTGTTTTTCGACAACAAACTAAAATGTTGCTTGTTAGATATATACAAAAGGTGGTTGTTGTGCGAAGGGAAATTTGTTTCCGACATATCGATCCGAATTCGTAACGAAATCGGAAGAAAAACATTAGCATATTCGAAGGGAAATTTACTTCCGACATTTTCTCCGAAATCGGAACGAAATCTGAACGAATTCCCTTACGAAAAATCGTATAGAAATCGATACGAAATCTGAACGATTTTGCTTCCGAAATTGTTCCGATATGTCGGACATCCGACATTTGGTTTGCTGGGAAGTGAAGGGGAAAAGAAAAAATGTTGTCAGTTTTCTAAATACAATCGTTGAGTAAAGACTGTAAAGTGTGTGAATAAATCAGTGTTTTGTGTTTTCTTTAAGAAATGGTACTTTTTTAATTAAATGCCAGTAAATTTAATAATTGGAAATTTTATATTTCAATCAAAAATGTGAATGGAAATATTTTATTGGACATGGAAGAAATCTCGTTATACCCTCATGGTAGAACAAATACAAGGTAAAGTTAATACTACAACAAATACAACTCGAACAACAACCACAAAGGAATTTGTTTTTGTTTGTAAACCTTAGTGTCAACGTAAATGTAAACAAAACAAGGAAATGTCTATAAATTATTGGAATTTAAAAAACTAATAATTTTTCACATTTGATTGAATATTTTGGAAAACATGAATGAAAACTCGTTAGATTTTCAATTTGAATGTTTCCATATCATTCCACTAAATGCATAATTTCTCGCAGAAAGTAGAATACTTGCAAAAATGTTTCGGGTCGCTGGTAATTCATTGAAAAAAGAGAAGATGTTTCAATCATTTACTTTTGAAAACAAAAAAGCACATGTTTATTAGGGCTTCATTCTTTTCAAGTTTAAGAAAATACCACACATATTAACAAATATTGTACCGCCTCTATAAGCGGTGTTTTAGTGTGCGGCATGTCGTTCGGACCTGGAGGAGGTTACATGTCAATGATATGAAGCCGTCTTTATGGGAAATAGTTTTTTTTTTCTGATGAATAAATTTGTTCTTCAAAAATATATATCCCTAATATACATCGAACATAGAAATAAATACATAAAATGTCGAATGGAATTTGACACTAACACTACAACCCAGTTCAGTCAGCTGGGTATTGCTGCTACCTTTTCTTGTTCTACCATGTTATACCCTACACCACTATGTGAAGAGGGTATTATAAGTTGGTTTTGGTCAAAAAGTTTGTAACACATCGAAATAATGTACGTAGACCCATACTTATAATACCAAAATGAATATCTCGACGAGCTGAGTCGATCTGGCTATGTGTCCGTCCGTTCATCCGTCTGTCCATCTAAACTTTGGGTGTTGATGAGGGTCCCGTAGGGGAAGAAGCCTATTGATTTTGGTGATGGTCGGATAATATTCTGGGGTCGGAATGGGCAAAAAACTTATTTGAAGAAAAGGTCAAATCGGTTGGTCCGTTTAAGAGATGTCGCTGGTACATTTTGGCGAATATTTTTGCACTTTTGTGGGAGAGGTACCGGAAGAAGTGGACCGATGAGCACCATCTTCGAACTTTATTAAAGATTCGAAAAAATATTACGATACGCAATGTTTTGACCAACGTAGTGTCCAGAGCGAAAGTTGTCGTGAGCAGCAGCCAATACACATGGTGGCCTTAGAGGTTTTTACAGCTTCCGGTCATTTCGTAGGGAAGTATAGACTTGCCCCTGAAAAAAACTTGTATCGTCGCAAGGGGGCAGCGAAAAATTTGTTGAAAACTACCATGAATCGCAACCGAGCCAACGGCCCAAGGAGATCAGCACCCTTATTACGGTTGGCGTTGTCGTATCTAAAATTGCAAGCTGACGTGTCGTAACGTCTAATTGGTATTATGAATGTACAGTCGAACCTCGATTATCCGTGATGGCCGCGACCGGAGGCATTACGGATAATCGATTTTCCCGGATAATGGAGGCAATGTTTTTATGCAGTTTTTGAACATATTTTTATGTAAAGATGACATAATATTGTACAATAATAATAAAATCTGCAATTTTTTATATTTGTTAAGGTAATCCACCAAATTTTAGAAGGATACATAATATCATCATCAGATTCATCTGAACTGATTTTGTCTCATAGTTTTTGCAATACCATAAATACACAAATTGTGTAATACGGGAGAATTTCCAGTGTTCTTTTGTTGGCCTTTTGTTTACTTAATCAAATTAATTGGAATCAGTGCTTTTACTCCCGGGTAATGACGTTTATAATGAAAAATAGAGAAAATGGAAAAAATACCAACATTTCTTTTCTATCTCGGATAATGGAGGTTCCCGGATAATCGAGGTTCAACTGTATTTGTACCAGAAAGCAAAAATGTATATTTTTAAAGAATTCTTTTGGTAACAGAAATTAATAGAACTAGACCATTTTTAAACTTTGAATCCAGAAGAAAAACTAACCCTACAGGTTTTACAATCAAAATAAGTGTTTGGCGTAGACGTTTTTGTGGTCTTTGGCGTAGTCGTTGTCGTACGTATATTTTTTGGTACCACCTAACATGTACAATTTTTTTCTCATACAAAATAAAAAAATATATACATTTATATTTTTAGTTGTAAAGCAATTCGTTTGAAATCATCTTTTGAAAAAGAACTAAGAAATTTGCATTTCATGAATCGTTATATGAGGACTCTAACAGATTTTCAATAGAAAGTTTGTCAACTGATAAAAACACGAAATTTATCATATGCAAATGAATAAAACTAGTAAAGTTTGTATTTATTATACATAGTTATTTTCCAATATATTTTAATAATCATTGCCAAAAATCTTTTGAAATTGATTTTTTTCTATTTTTATATGCTGTCGTTTACAAAATCGGTCACGACTCTTTCCTCGTATTTCAACGCCACACGTAATACCTATTTGTCGTATTACGCCGTACGTAATACCGATTTGTCGTATCAAAAAAAAAAAAAAAATAAATGTTATATTTAAAGCGAGAAATCTGTTCTGGGAATTACGAATGTATTTCTTTTGATTTTTTAAGGATATAACATGCTATAAAAGTCAAAAATTGTCATTGTATATCATTTTTCATCACATAAAAAATGTAACTTACGCCTACGACAACGTCTACGTCACTTAACGTCTACGACTAAGCCAACCCTAATAAGGGCCCAGCAAAAAGTTTGCCTCCGAAGAGGCAGTTAAATGATATGTACAAGTGATCTGGAAGTGCATCAAATTATGCATTTTCACTCATGATTTTTACAAGAGCGTGACTACGGAAAGAGGCACTCCATTGCACTGCATTTTAACTGACCCTTTGGCACTGCATTTTAACTGACCCTCTGGCACTGCATTTTAACTGACCCTTTGGCACTGCATTTTAACTAACCCTTTGGGGTAGAATAGGAGGCAGTCCAAAGCACGTGTTTTGATACAGGCATTCTGCGGAAATTGTGCAAGCCATTACAAAATATGCCAGAACAAATGCATTATTTGTGTAAAACAAAAATATTAAGAACTTTATTACATTAACACAAATTATGAAAATTCTCCATTGAATTCAATCGCAAACATGCGTGTTTCCTCCGCTCTCCATTTGTTCCAAGCTGAACTGTTTTTACTTCATTTGCTAAATGGGTTGTCTTCCCATCACCAGTTAAGATTTCGACATGTACTCCAACAGCACTCCATTCGGAAATCTTCTTCTCTTGAGTTACCGGAAAAATGTTCACAAATGAAATATTATTTAGTGTGTATTAACAAATGTTTGAAAATGTTAACACGCTTATCTCTTATTGGAAAATGTATGCCGCTGCCGAGATGTACAAACTGATTTATGTACATGTAGGGATCTCTAACAACTGCTAATAATATGTAGCGAACGGAGTGCCTTTTTCACGACTTCGTTTGGACTGCATCCGGATGCTGTTAAATTGTGAGGAATTGGAGTGCCTTTTTCACGACTCTGCTGAACTGCATCCGGATGTTGTTAAAATGTGACAAGTGGATGTGATTCTTTGGATTGCATCCAAATGCGGTTAAAATGTGAGGACTGGAGTGCCTTTTTCACGACTCCGGTTGAACTGCATCAAAACATGCCGTGACAGAACTAGTCCACATTGCACTACTTCCAATTTATTTTGCTGGGGGTGAACATGTTAACTGAAGAATATCGCTTTCTAATAAACAGCGTTTAATAGCAATGAAGAAGCTGAAGAAACACCGATGTGCTTGCACAAACCTACCCAATCGAGAGGTACTGTTAAATGGTGTATATATCAAAATAAGAACTTATTTTGATAATTTTCTGAAATAGAGTTTTAAATATCCTTATATATCCTTTTTTCCTCTTTTTTCTACTGGATGATCACAATGGACCGGAAGATCTCCGAATGACGCAGTCACAAGTTAGTGGCTGCACATCACCTAACCTAACCTTGCATCCACTCTCCACACACATATATTATTCGTTCATCAAACACCAAGAGTTCACAATAAAGATTAAACTTATAAAAACTCGTGTTTTACTTAAAGTTTGTGGGACCTTAGGCCGACCCTCAGCCCTAGATAAAAGCACCCGTTATAACTTGTATTTTAAATTTTCGAATTGAGGTTTTGAACCCTCTGAGAACCTGCAATACCAAATTTCATACATTTGGGTTAAATAATGGGACAAAAATCTTGAAAATACCAAACATCAGGGTGTAACGTGTAGAGTGTTACATGAAAACGTGGACCTGTACCGACCATTATCAACGGGATTGTTTTCCAACCGCAACGAAAACTAAATACCAAATTTCAGCCATCTCGATATGATTAGCCCAAAACTTAAAAAATACCGGGAGGTACTGTTCCATGGGGAGTATACAAAAAAAAAAAAAAAAACAATTCTCTGCAGAAATCTTGTACATCATAAAACACTATTATATTCCAAATTATACCCATTTATGTAGGATAATGCGGCGAAAACCTCGAAAATCTCAGGAGGATGTTTGACCCGCATGGAGGTCTAAAGTTCACATTTCTGCTACTTAAGTTGAATAATGTGACTAGAACAACGATCAAAATACGGAAAATCGAGAGGAACCTTTTTAAGGTGGGTATATCAAATCGTGGACCTGTAACGACCATTCTATTCAAGTCTAAATATCAAATTTCAGCAGTTTCTGTTTGATAATGATGTTAAATCCTTGTATATACCGAAAATCGGACGGTACCCTTCCACGGGGGCAATATCAAAATGGACCTCCACCGTTCTATGGACTATATCAAATCGTGGTCTGATATAGCATCAATTTGGCTCATTCAGCTGAGACAGACCGATTGCATACCCAAGGTGTCACCGGCATGCATTACAGCCCTGTCTGTTAGGTTATATTAAACGACGTGTAACTATCGTAATTGACAGCTGCTTTACTCGGAGAACTTATGATGGTCCATTATGTTAAATTAGATTTTTTGGAAAAAAGCATATTAAGAATATATGAATTAAAAAGAAGCAAGTGAACCAAGGCAATAGTCGGGTCGGGACCGACTATGTGATACCCTACACCACTACTCCCGTGCATAAGCTTTTCACTGGTAAAATTCAAAATATTAAAATTGTTGTTTTATGATGTTGTAAGGGAACAGAATCCAACTTTCATGTTGGATCTATTTCATTTTGGTCCTTCAACAAGAATCTACCAGCTCGATATTCCAAATACTATGGGTTATATGGACAAATCGTTCCAGGTGCGAGTTTCCCGTGCCTTTAATGCCCTCCCACATTCGCTAAAACAATTTTCTTTATCCAAAAAGACTTTCAAATTTAAAATAATACAACATTATTCTAATTCTCCTAATATTATATGATATTATATTTGATACACTTTCCACAACCGTATGTTGACAAAACGCTTTTATTGTTTATGTTTTATGTTAATATATGTTTGCTAATCATGTTTCCGCTGACCGCAACTGTTTCTTGCGATCCCATCAGAAATAGTATTTCTCTCATACTGTTGATGAAACAACATCGTATTGATTATATTGAGATATGTATTTAAAAAATATGATAAAAATAATTCTATTATATTATTGGAGTAGTCTATTATCTGTCACCTTCATTATTTTATTTAATTTCTTCATATTCATAGATTAAATTCAATATCTATATATAAATATAATAAAAACTAAATGTAAAATTTATAAATTTTTTGGAGTAGTTCTCAACCTGTCATATACTCATCCAGAGAGTTTTATCTAAAAAATGTTATTGGAGTAGTTCTCAATCTGTCACATACACATTGTCAAATTTATGCATCGGAGTAGTTTATTACTTTTTTTAAACAGACTGTATATATATTTTATATTTTAGTTTTTAAACTTTAAGTTATATGAATTGTAATTACCATATAGTAGTTCAAAATGCAATTGAACTTTAATCGGCCTATAGGCTTATATTGCATAAAATGAAATAAATAAAAAAAAAAATAGCTTAGTGCCTTTGCTCTGAATGTCTTCATTAATACAGGTCAATTTTGTTGAAACGCATTTAAGTACATCGTCAGTACAACTCAAATAAAAAATGCAAAAGTGGGATGTACGCCAACCATCAATAGGCTTCTTTCTCTGTGAGACCCCCATCAACCCCAAAAATTTCTCGAGGATCCGATCAAAATTCCGTCCTGTATTGTGATTGCACAAAAAATGAAAAAAGGGATGCATTACCGACTATTGCGATATCTCTGTTGTTTGACCACCTATGACAACCTACTTCACATCGTTGTAAAGGTGATATTTTCTACTTTTCTTGCCAGGTTTTGCTTTTGATATACATCTTACAGAAGAGAGATATTCGCTTTGAAATAAAACGTTGGCATTTTCTCCAAATAAGTTTTTTTTTTAAAATTCCCAACGCTGAATAATATCCGACCCATGGCACAATTAACCAGGTAGTGGCATCGTAAAATTTGGAATATGTTATGTCAAAACTTTCTTTATGTTGTTGGGGAAATTACAACAAAAATAATTTTTTTATAAAGGGTTTTGACTTTTCATATTCGATCAGCTGGTGTGATACCACTACCTGGTAGTTCTGCCATGATCCGACCATTACCAAAATCAATAGGTTTTTTCCTCTGTGGGACCCCCATTAACACCCAAAACTTCGTGACGATCCAATCAAAATTGCGACGTGTAGCGTGATTACAAAACGATTAAAAAATGGGATGTATTACCAACCTGCTTTACATCATTGTAAAGGTGGGATTTTCTACTTTCATAGTCAGACTTGGCTTTTGGAAGGTCCTCAACCATAGCTGTGATATTCGTCATTATTATTAAAATCGCAAAAATGAAAAGTTGTGTTCTATTAGAGGCTATTGCGATATCTTCGTTATTTGACCACCTACGATAACATACGTTACATCGTTGCAAATGTGATATTTCTACTTTCGTTAGCAGGTTTTGTTTTTGATATACCTCTTATAGAAGCGGAGATATTCGCTTTGAAATAAAACGTTGACTTTTTCTCCAAATAACTTTTTTGCCCATTCCGACCCCTGAATATTATCGGACCATCACCAATATCAATAGACTTCTTCCTCTGTAGGACCCCAAATAACCACCAAAATTTCGTGACGATCCGATCAAAATTGCGACCTGTAGCGTGATTTCCAAAAAAAATTAAAAATGGGATGTATTACCGCCCATTGGAATATCTCCGTTAGTTGGTCACATACGCCGACCTAGTTTGCATCATTGTAAAGATGCGAACTTCTACTTTCATAGTCAGGCTTTGCTTTTGAAAAGTCCCCAACCAAAGCTGTGATATTCGTCATTATAATTAAAATAGCAAGAATGAAAATTTGGGTTTTATTTGCGACTATTGTAATATCTTCGTTGTTTGACCACCTACGAGAACTTAGTTTACATCATTGGAAAGATGATATCTTCTACTTTTATTGTCAGGTCTTACTTTTAATATACCCCGTATAGAAGCTGAGATAATCGCATGGAAAAAAAAACGTTGTCTTTTTATCCACATAAGTTTTTTGCCCATTCCGACCCCTAAATATTATCCGACCATCACCAAAATCAATAGGCTTCTTCGCCTCTGGGACCCCCATCAACATCCAAAATTTCGAGACGATCCGATCAAAATTGCGACCTGTACAATTACAAGGTTTAGATGGACGGACGGACACACATAGCCAGATCGACTCAGCTCGTCGAGACATTCATTTTGGTATATATAAGTATGGGTCTACGACCATTATTTCGATGCGTTACAAACTTTTTGGCCAAAACCAACTTATAATACCCTCCCCACGTTCGTGAACACTGGACAGCGACATGGTCAGGCCAATTATAATCGTTCACCTGTGGGAGGTTCCTCACTTTCATATCTTAACTATGCATGAGCCCTGTAAGTAATATTAAATAGTTTCCGATCGTTTCAGGTTTGCATCAACTGTTAGTTTGTCGACAAATGAGGGTGTTCACAATTCTTTGGAAATTTCTATTATTAAATTTGTTGTCGGCAACGCAAATAAGAGGTAAAATCACAAGAAAATATGGTAAAAATAAAACAATAGTGTGGTTTTTGTTTTACAACTTTTTTGTGTAAAAATGTTTTTCTTTTATTTTTTAATATTTTGTGGTCTCTTTCATCAGTTTGTGAAAAAGCTTCTGAATTTCAGAATTCTTCACAAAACATTAGCTTCCTTCTGTAGTTCAGCCCCATAATTGTTTTCTTACAAGAAACAAGTGACACACGTGTTTAACAACAGAATTTTTGGACTATAAAAAATACAATTTATTGACAATTTACATGGTCAAATAGTTATCGGGGAATTCGAAGGTGACATCACGGCCGGTAAGTTTCTTGTAGACCGAGGTGAAGGTGTCAACCTGGAAAAATAAAAGGAAAATAATAAATTAATTAGCAAAAGGTTGAAATAGAAAACATATAAGACTTATACATATGTGATACAGTTGCTTGTAATTTTTTAAAATTAAAATTATTATTGTGTAACAATCAATAAAAATATTAACAAATTTTAAAAATTGTTTAATCTACCGTTTTGTAGGAAGTCCCATAAAGTTTTATTAAATCACACATGGGAGGCAAATAAACGGAAATATTTGTACAATAAGAATTTATAAAGATTGTTAAATTTAAAAATTACGATTTCCTCACAGTTGGTGGGAAGGAAATATTTGACAAATTTAAAAATTTATTTTAATCTACCGTTTCGTAGGAAATCTCATAACGCTGAAACATGACGTATGAGAGGCAAATAGACGGCATAGCTTTAAATACTTTAATACCAAATTTTCTTGAGCAATTGTAAACAACAAATGGAATATGTTTATACTTTTAAGAAATTCGTATAAACAATAACGAGTTGTTGCCTATAATTAATTTGCGTTCTTTTTGACAATTATTGATTTGATAAAAAGACAATCAATAAATAACACAAGAACGCTATTTTCTAAAGGAATAAGAACCAAATTTATAAGTACATTAGAAAATGTTTCGTTTATATGAATACTTTTCGATTTTGCAAAATGTGTGTTCATTTACAAAAAAATGTTTGTAGGAAAAGTATTTATTGGTTTTTAATGTGTGTCCTTTTTGACGATCACTGTGACTGGTGGTCATAATTCAGCAATTAACACAAGGACGAATGGAATTTAAAATTGAAATGCTATGTTCTTATTCCTTTATTTTGTACCGAGGGTTTGTCACCAATGTATGGAGATGTTTGAGCGGCTTTAATTAGCCAATTTCAAACAATAACGAGTCATTGGTATTTAATATTTGTCCTTTTTGACAATCACCGATCTTGGTTTATAACAATCAGCAAATAACACAAGGACATTATAAATAAGTTGTGATAGAGTATACAATAATTTAAATGGTTGACATTTGTATAGAATAGCCGGGTGGTATGGTAATGTACAAAAATTATTAAAAAAAAAATATCAAGAAAACTGGCGTAACGGAGAATTACCACTACTTGAGTTAACAATCAAAAGGATCATTTTGACAAAAACTTATCAAGTTCTGTTTTGAAAAACACAAGGATCTGCAAGGATGAAACTGGAGGCAAGGTATCGAAGTCAACCTGGCCGGTAAACTCAGGAAACAACAACAACAAACAAACAACATCACCGAACCTTACGTTGAATTAATTTCTTCCCCGTTTTTCTTTGGCCGCTCTATCAACTATCAATAATTATCGTGCGGGATCACACGCTTTGCAGATAGCCTGACAAGAGGCAAATTTTTGTTATTTAAAATCCCTTAGCCTCACAGTAACCAACTAACAAACGATCCTGTTCCTCATTGAATGCAATACTGGAATACTGTTATAGCCTGAAGATAAAGTCAAGATTAAGGGTCTCGGTAATAATTTTGGGAACAAATTTCCTTTGCCGATCCTTCGCAGAAAAAAATGCAAAAATTTCCTTTAAATCTCAAGTTTTCTTAAGTAGCCGGCCTTCGGCCGGGTAGTTGAGACTTTCTCTTATGGACAGCAGCGAACAAACTTTTTTTAAATCGTAAACTTTTTCCCAATTAAACAAGGGAATTTTCGGAACTTCGGAGGCCTATATCTCGGTAATTATACATTTCCCCAACAAAAGAAATACATCGTTGGAATCGGCATGAAAAGCACTATCTGTGGTATTTTTTTCATAATTTTCTGCTGTGGGTCGTTAAAGGAGATTTAAGCGTAATTTTGAAGCTTGAAGGCCCATATCTCGGGTTGCAAGGCAAATTCCGGCATGTTCCTAATTTAATAAAAAATAAATTTGGTTTAAAAATTCGCCGTTCCATTCGTTCAAAAAGTATGGTATGCATGGAACCACTACAACGTTGTGCACAGGGCCACAAAGGTAAGTACACATCACTGATCTTCGAGCTTCTGAGACATAACAAAGGTCAAAGACCTCTGAGGCAGGATATTGGGACCAGGATGAATGTTTGGACTGGATTCGGATCGATCTAAAATTTTTATCACAGGTAGGGCTTGCAGTGCTGATCACGCCAATATATATATCATGGGCAGGAAGTTCATACTTCCCGAGATATAGGCTCCGAAAGTTCAAAAATTACCTTGGTTTTGACGATAAGTTTAGTTTAAATCGAAATTTTTTCATATATAGCCGGCCTTCGGCCGGGGATTTAAGACTTTCTCCTATGGACAGGAACAAATCTCGGCTAACGCGAACAAAATTTTCTTTAAATCGAAATTTTTTTATCATCGATCCGAATCCAGTCCGTATATTCAACTTATGCCGGATATTGAAATTATAAACACTTCATTTGGGTGGATGGATCACTTAAAAACACCAACTGCATACTTCTTTTATACATTACATACACCTTCAACACCATCCGACATTCATATCCAAACCCTCCTCGGACCATCACTTGCACTTCACTATATGTACACTTTCTACTCTCTGTGTTTGTTGTTGTGGTACTTACTTTGTGTTCAATGGTGGTTTGTTGATTCTTGTCCAAATGCACCTTAATCAATTGAGAGCCATCCAACTTGACGCGGATACGCTTGCCAACGATTTCAGCTGGGAAGACCAAATCTTCCAAGATGGCATCGTAGACAGCGGTCAAAGTGCGGGAACGTGGACGCTTTTGCTTCAATGGATTTCTAGCCTTACGGGTGGGCTTGGGCAAAATTTTACGTTCGCCAACAACAACGACGTGCTTGCCAGAGAATTTCTTCTCCAATTCACGAACCAAAATGATTTGGATCTTTTGGAAGATTTTTTGTTGGGGAATGGGAACATAGATGATGACAGCCTATAACAACAATAAAAATATACATGTAAATAAATGGATATACACATCAAAACGGACAACTTACCTTCTTGTTGCCGAATTCAATTTCACGGGCACGTGTAATGTGCAAATCTCTCAAGTAGGGCTTAAGGTCACTGTTGGCCTCGAGCTCAACAAGAGCTTGGGCAATGGATTTCTCAAAATCATCGGGCTCAGCGCCACCGGGCTTGATAATCTTGGAGCCAATCATCTACAGCCGCAAAGAAAAACAAAACAGGTAAACATTAGTTTTTTCCATTCACAAAAGCATTTTTATAATAATTTATATTATTTAGTTTGTGGTTTGAATTCACATTAAACATTTCACATAATATTTTCCTTTTCGTTCATTTTTTCTGCCGTTAATGGCTTCTTTGCATTCATTTTTATTTCTTGTTTGCACTACACTTTCAATCTTACAGCATCTCTGCAATTTCTCAAAGTATTTCTTTCATTTATTTACACATTTATATATTATTCGATACATTTTGCATTTTTATTCACATTTTTGCATTTCATTCATGTTTTTTATTAATTTTTTCGTATTTATTTGTGAGACTATCAAAAAATACACCAACCTTAGTCAATTATTTTGACAGAAAAGGAAGTAAAAGAGAACCACTGAACAGTAATTTCCTTCAATTTACTCGTTGCTAGTGTCAAACAACGACCCAAAGTTGGTTGCAGTTGTCATCAGAGTTGTATTTTACTCGTTATTGTCGATGTGTAGGCATTCGAATATTTAAAGCATACTCTCAGGCGTTAAATATTTAAGTACATACATTGAAAAATCATTAGAGTATGTTTATACTAGTGCCCACATCCATGATAACAATTTAATTGACATAAAACCCAGCAAAAAAAAATGGAAGTGGTGCAAGTTGGAGTGAGGATTTCATTACATGAATGGATGCGCTTCCAGTGGACTAATGAAAAAGGCAATCCTTTTCCTCACATTTGGATTACATCCAACAAGCACTTTTATGTATAAACGATAAAAAATTCAATTTTCATTCAACAAATAAAATTAAAGTAATACGGCGTTTATATTATAGTTTTTTGCAGGGTTAACCTTCTTTATGAGGATTTGTTTGAAGTATATACAATGGAAATGACATTTGAAACCCAGACCCACTGGGTTAACCTTGTTATATATAAACGGCCTATAAGAATAAAATTAAAATGTCTTATTAATGGCCTGTTCCCGTACTTTACAAAGTGGTAAAAGTCGTAAACGATTTTCATACAAATTTTGTGTACGGGAACGCAAAACTCGTAAAAGTGGTAAAAATTGTAAAAATGGAGTTCTTCCTAGCTGCGTGCTGCGGAAGCAAAATGGAGTGCTTCCTAACTGAGTGCTGCGGAAGCAAAATGGAGTGCTTCCTTTCTGCGCGCTCCCTTGTAAAATTCACTGAGGAATTCATAGAAAAAGAAGCACTTCGTAACACTTGCACCAGTGATTTAACTGCTTCCGTGGATGCAAACTTTTTGCTGGGAATCTATGAAAAAAAAAAAAAAAAACAGTCAAATAAATCATGATAAAGCACAAGACCTATTGAACAGGTAGTGAGTGGTATCGACATATTTGGAATATGTCATGGTACAATCATTACAAGGTAGAACACAGCAAACATATGATTACAATTTTTCCTGAGGTCTGCCTATTGTGTCAAAAAAGGTTTTGAGTTTGTGTGTATACATTTCCTTTTGTAAACTGACAACTGAAAAAATATATTAATTCAAAATCAATTCAACTAAAAACTAATAGCCCGTTTAGACTATACCCTTATACGATGGTTAAGGACATTATCTCGATTTAAGTGCTTAATCAACCCAAATCCACCCTGATATACCATACAAAATTAAATCATCTCAAAACTTGGATTTGTTTTAAATCAAATGTTAAACCGAAATATTTTGATATACAACACCGCTTTTTGCTCCTAAAAATGCAACTATTGCAGTCTGTACCAATATTGGCAACTATGTTCATGTGTCGTTTATTTGCTAGGGTAATGACTTTATGATTTTCTTTCTCAAAAATGATTTCCTGTAGCGAGAGTGAATGAACTTTTGCCTAAAAGGTCACGCACAAACCACTTTGACATTTTTTTTGGAAATTCCTATGAAATGAAAAAAAATTGCTCCAAATTTTTTTTTTCCTGTTGCACGAATAAATGACATTTTGCCTATTAATGACTAAAATAATTTTTATTCCATTTAAATATTGAAAAAGGTCCCGCACAAACCACTGTGATACATGGAATAAAGTAATAATTAGTCTGGTCCTTTACTTTTGAAAATGGTAAAACCGGCAAAAGTAGTAAAAGTTGTAAACTGCACCCATGTGAATTGTATGGTCTCTGAAGTTAAGGAACGCTTTTCGCGTAAAAAGTGGTAAAACTTGAAGATTCTTGCACGTAAAGGAACAGGGCTAATATGACGATAAAATTGGTGAGAAGCAAAAGCTTATGTCATTCTGTATATGTCATGTGGCTTTAACGATTGTTTTGAGTTATTTATGTGCTTAAAGTGACTAAAGTCCAATTTACATATGCACATTAAATGATTTCGTTTTACGAAATCCTAGAATCAAATGAAGTGTATTTACATCTGTTTTTTTGCATCATTTGCTTACGCACACAATCGCACATACACACTTATACAATAACACAAACACACGCACACAATATATTTATTCAGAGAAATAGGAATTTCACAACACAAATGTGTATCGAATAACTTAAATTAATTCTAAAAACTAAAAAACATAATTTTTGCAAGTTTTTTAAACATTTATTTTCACTTTTTGAGTATTTTTGTTTTTCTACAACACACACAAACAAACAAAGACATCATAAAACAGTTGCATTTTTTGGTAGTTTATGACGAAAAAGCAGGGTTGCGTATAATAGTATGGTGTTTTCGTGCGTTGTTTAGAATAAATGACGTAGCTATCGTCATTTATTTTTGTATGGTAAATGACGCAAAATGTTGCCTGTTTTAGCAAATAAATGACGAAACAGCTCTAAATGACGAAAAAGTTGCTAATGTAAATTGGACATAATAAACATGTTTATGTTGATTTCAAAAACAAAAGTTTGAAACAGCTTCCCCTTTTATAATGAATTTTTAGCGACGCCAAACATTTTTGCAAGTATTCTACTTTCTGCGAGAAATTGTGCAGTTAGTGGAATGATATACAAACATTCAAATCGAAAATGTAGCGAATTTTCATTCATATTTTTCAAAATATTAAGTCTGTCTGGTTACTTTCCCAGCAAGAATTGTCCAGCAAGAACTTTCTCAGAGAGTAAGAGGTTTTTGTTCTCTTTTGCTAGAAAATTGTAAAAAGTAAACAGACGACTTCCCAGCAAAAACAAGCAAGCAATCAGCTGGCTTGCCAAAACAGAACAATTTGTCCGCCAATAAAGGAACCAAACACGTTGTATTTTATTAAAAATTAAGAAGAAAATGAAATAAAAAAGTATTTTTCCACTTTACAAATTTGTTCTCCATAAAACAATACAATAAAATTGTTTTTAATTTTCACAAACATAAATCAACAAAAAACTAAAAACAGATGACTGACTGTTTTCAGGAATAAGAAGCATTGCTAGTGCTTGCTAGAAGAAATTTGTCCAGCAAGAATTTGCAAACCCTCAGTGAAAGAACTGTCAAAATGCCTCTCTCGAATCGCTCTCTTTTGCTGGTTTTTTGTGTTAACAGACGACTTCCAGCAACAATTGGTACAAGTTGTTACAAATTTTAGGGTAACCAGACAGACCTATTAAATCAAATGTGAAAAATATTAGTTTTTTAAATCCAATAACTTATAGACATTTCCTTGTTTTGTTTACATATACCGTTGACACTAACATTACAAACAAAAACAAATTTCTATGTGGTTGTTGAGTTGTATTTGTTTAGTATTTACTTTAGCTGTGTTCTAGCACGGTTACACTACAGCTTTTTGCCGGGTTAACCCACTTCATGAGGATTTATTTGCTTAATCTGGTCAAATCTGACCAGATTTACCATACAAAAATTAAATCCTCTCACGGCTGGGTTTATTTTAAATCCAGCACAAATCCACTAAAAATGCAGTGCAACTATGCTCTAAAAGTACGAAAAGTTGTAACTGTTTTTACAACAGAGTTTGTCGTGTTTTACACTTTTACTATTGATCGTATGAGATATTATGGCCTTTATAAACCCAGCAAAATGTTCGATGCCAAAGATGCCATTCAATCATGGGTGCAAGTGATCTGGCATGTCATCTTTTTAGCATCTTCATCGATGAATTTTATATGAGCGTGAACCCCAAAAGATGCTATTCATTTTTGGATCCAAAGCATGTCATTTACACCAATGCTTTGACATGTCATTTTCACCAATGCTTTGGCATGCCATTTCCACCAATGCTTTGGCATATCATTTTCACCAACCCTTTGCAATGACATTATCATTGCACACAACGTTGGTTGTGATTTCGAGTCTCCGACAACATCAAGCCTATTGTAAATAATTAACCTTATATATTTAAAAAAATGTGTGTTAATAAAAACACAAAATTCATCTCTATTGGATAGATTGAATGGTTTCAAATGCTGATGAAAAGATTGGATCTTTCACGACTTCGTTTGAACCAATGCAAAAAATGCCATGAAATCACGTCATCGCATGGAACCTCTTCCTTCAAATTTTGCTGGGAATCTAAAGTTATTGAAAATCATAAAATTATTTATTTTTTACATTAGACACTTTTTTAACAAAAAGTACCATGATACACAAATGTATCAATGCGTGTAAAATATACGAATATGAGCAATCTCATACGAGAAATCGTACAAGTGTAAAACACGACTTTATTACATTTTCGGTAAATGTTTTCTTTGCTCACTATTTATGCATTTTGTTCCATATTTTTTGTTTTCCAATCAATCACAATACTGTTTAAATACTTGTTGCATCAATAGTTACCATTTTAATTTTTGGAAACTATTTTTTTGATATTTATATGTTATTTTGTATGTACATATATGCAAACAAACATCAGCTGACAGTTTATATCCTCGAAAAGCTAAGTGTAACCAGCAAAGATTAAGCCACTGGATCTATTAAACCCAGTGGGTTAACCTTCAATAGTGTAACCGGGGTATTCCTTTACGTGCAAGAATATTCAAGTCTTACCACTTTTCAATCGAAAAGCATTCCTTTACTTCAGCCACCGCACAATTCATATGGGAGACGTTTACAACTTTTACTACTTTTTCCGCTTTCACCATTTTCAAAAGTTACTCTTATGTTACACGCTGAAACTTTCATACGAAACTTTCCCATTATTTTGGCGTTCTTAGGTCGAGTTCCCCATTACAGTAATTTCATAAAATTACTTTTGTATGGAACTCGATCTATGAACGCCAAAATAATGGGAAAGTTTCGTATGAAAGTTTTAGCGTGTAACATAAGAGTAAAGGAACAATACCTTTACCTTGTTCGTTCTACCATGACTGTTGATACAATACCCCAGCAAAAAAGTGTGGAAGTAGTGCAAAGCAGAGTTATGATTTCAATACATCTTTCGATGCAGTCCACACGGAGTTATAAAAAATGCACTCAGCTCGATACATTTTTGAAGCACTCGCTTAAAGATACCTGGCCAAGAAAGCCAATTTTTTGATCCCTAAAAATGTCGCAGTCTTTTTTTCTGAACACAAGGAAGATTGTCTAAAATTGTAAAAATTTGTTTAAAAAATAAAGATGTACAAACTGAAGTTACGAACATTGCTGTAATTCACGAGACGCAAATTATTTTTGAAGTGGAGTTGGAGTTTTTTTGGAAATCTGAACTGGAGCAGGAGGAAAAATGAAAAACCATTTGGATGATGAAGCAAAATCAGTTGCGGTGTCATAAAATGCAGAACAGGGGAGTAAACTCAGTTACGATTAAATTTAATGGAGCATTTTTATAATTTGTGTTAATGTAATAAAGTCAATATGCGTTAATCTAATAAAGTTAATATTCTTGTTTTACACAAAAAAGAAATGCGTCAAAAATATTCGGTTTTTGTAACTTTTGTTAAATATTTTGGCAAAATACCGGTCAATATCGAACTTTTCCTGCAATATTAGTATAAATTTCAATAATTGCGAATAGAATCTTTGTTTCTGTGTGCAGAAATATCATATTTCATAGCAAATTATCAATATTTAGGGATAAGGAAAAACGCTATCCTAGAAAAGAGAAAACTGTTTATATTTCATTATAAAAACGGCAGAAGTAAAGGGAATTTTTGCTTATTTTTTAATATTTAGTCGAATATAGTTGAAATAATGTGGAAAAGTCACGAAAACACAGAAATAATCGATTTCGTGAAACACTTAAGAAATTTATACTAATATTGCAGAAAAAGTTCGATATTGACCGGTATTTTGCCAAAATATTTAACAAAAGTTACAAAAGCCGAATGTTTTTGACGCATAGAAAACAGGGTTAACAACTTCTTCTTTGTTATTCTCGCTTATAGGGTTGCCACGGATCCATGTTACCTACATTTTTTAATTGCCACAGGACCAACATTTTTTTAAGTATTTGGTTTTTTGAATATTCGGTATGGGCTTCTAAAATACTGAGGTGTTATTATTGGTGAATTTTAAAACCGAATATTTTTGACACTCACTGTATTTTATTTATTTTATGATATTTGCAATGGCTTGCATTTTATAGCATCTTTAGACTGCATTTAAATTCAATCCAAAACACTACATCAAAGTCTGTGATTTGGATCGAAAATGGAGTGCATCCTAGCTGTGTGCCGTGGAAACAAAATGGAGTGCATCCTAGCTGCGCGATCTCTTGTAAAATTCATAGGTGAATTCATAGGGAAAGATGTACTCCAGCGGCAATTGTTCTAGTGATTTAACTGCATCCGAGGATGCAAACTTTTTGCTGGGACATTATATGCTGTTTATATTAGAGCTTTTTGGGGGGTTAACCTTCATTATCAGGATTTATTTGCTTAATCCGATCAAATTCGTCAAGATTTACCATACAAAATTAAATCTTTTCATGGCCGGATTTATTTGAGATCCTGCATGAAATCTTGATACTGATGTCATGCAGCACTGTTTTTGTACAAAAAAATGCAACTCATTTGCCAAAGTACGAAAAGTTGCAAGTGTTTTCATAAATAATTTGTTTACATTTTGTTTGATTGTCAAACAAGAACAGAAAGAAAATTAAACAATAATTAAATATTTTCTTAAAAAGTAAAAAATGATAATTATTCGCGGAGATGTAAGTAAATATTTCTTTGAATTTCAAAATAAAATAGCATTTCCATTTCTTTATAGGTAATGTTTACATCAAGAAGGAATCTTTCGTCAAAATCACAAAAAGTCTGACGAAAGAGGCAGTCTACAAAAAGGGACTCCGTCCGCTTTTTAGAGATATTGGATGATGAGCGATGAGCAACAGCAACTGGCATCTACCACAAGTGGATTTCCCACAGTCTAAAAACTGTGAACGTCGAAAACGCCATATCGTAATATTCTGCCGCCCTGGATAGAGGATGGAGATGCTTTTGAACATTTGCGGAACAGTTTGATGGATAATAAACCGACAGTTAGCAATTTTGAACAAGTTGTGCATGAAATAATGTATTTTTCGTTACTTTGGTGTATTTTTCGGAATATATATTTCTAAAGTAGCATGCATTATCACGAACCAAGTTACGGGGAGTAACGACCAAGTATAAAGTAGACTTTAGAACGGTGGACGAATGATGAATGAATAGTGCGTATAACATTGCCGGAATATTGTTCGCTGGGAATATTCTTTGATTTCGGAGAGAGAGTACGGCTAACATGAAAGTTATTTTTTATATATTCTTTGCATCTATCACTTTTTCCATTGTATTGTACGTCGGAAAGGAACGCTTCTGTAAGATCTTCTGGTCCATGATAAGAAATTGTTGATCTTCTGGAAGAAGACGTTCCATATGAGTATGACCTGGGTTTCATAAATATGTACGATCTATAAGATTAGCCCTTAAAAATAACTCCTAGGAAGATAATCTGATATTAGAGAAAAGCATTTTTAATATGAAACGTCCTATTTTTCATTAAGAAACTTTTCTTTACGTCTCAATTTTAGAAAACATTTTGTTCATCTATAGGAATATCTTGTCCTCTATACAAAAAATCGCATGGTATTCTATGAGGGGACCTTTATGACTCTTAACCCGGCTATTGATGTTTTCTAGCTGTATGTTTTATAATCGTATGTTATAAGTCGTGGAGTTTCTGGCAGTCACGAAGATTCTGGAGTTAGGACCTGTCGTAGTCAATCTTAACACAATATATGAATTGTGGTGTGGGAAACATCCTGCCCTCAAGTACTGTCGGCTAGGGACCTCGGGATCTTTTTTCTCGGAAATTTCAAATTCTGATCGTTATTGTGTTCCCTATTACAATGCTATACATTTGTTATAGGGAAGGTTCATACTCCCTTGGTTAATTGGTCAAACATATATAAAAACAAGTAAAAAAGCGTTAAGATCGGCCGGGCCGAACTTTTTATACCCTCCACCATAAAATATTCTGAATTTAATAAATTTATTCTTTCCTGTCCACAATTTTAGGTGGAGATATTTTGTGACCACTGATACCTAAATAAGGTAAAAAGCATAAAAAATGTATTCAATGGGTAGGGAACCTTATATGGGGATATATCAAAGTGAAAATCGGGAGGTACAGTTATATAAGGGGCTATACCAAAACATGGACCTATGTTGACGGTTTTTAGAGAAGATATTTTGTGACCACTGGAAACCCCAAACGTGAAATTACAGTTAGTTCGGTCAAAAATGTAGTTAAAATCCACAAAATACCGAAAATCGGGCGTCCCGGTGTATGGGGCTACACCTGATGATGGACCTATGTTGACATTATTTAGTGGAGATGTTTTGTGATTATTAGGAACCTCAACTGTCAAATTACAGGTAGTTCTATCAAAAATTTAGCAAAAATCCTCAAAATACCGAAAATCGGGAGGTATCGTTATATGGGGACTATACCGAACCGTGGACCTATCTTGACAATTTTTAGTGGAGCAATTTCGCGGCCATTGGGAACCTCAAATGTAAAATTTCAGCTGGTTTGGGCAACAAATGCGGCTAAGATCCTTAAAATACCTTAAATCGGGAGGTACCGTTATATGGGGGCTATACCAAAACTTGGACCGATATAGCCCATCTTCGAACTTGAACGGACGGACGGACATGCATAAATCGACTCAGAAAGTGATTCTATGTATATCCCTAGAAGAAACTATGGGTCTATCTCGCTTCCTTTTGTATGTTATGTACAAATGCACTAACACATAATACCCCTTACCACATAGTGGTGTAGGGTATAATTAATAAAATTAAATTTTATTCTTTTAATCTATAAACGGAATAATTTGGTCGACTCTTTCCAATAGTTATTCGTTATGCTCCTGTAGTGCTATTCTCTAATTCATTTTTTGAGTTACCGACAGAATTCGGTAAATTTAAAACACAAAATTATGAATGAAAGTTTTAAATAAAAGTTAAGAACACTGTTGCTATCGGTAGAACTTTACAACTACTTTCTTTTGGTCGCTAACTTACCGAAAGATATCGTAAATTAGCGAAATTATAAGCATTTTAGTTTTACCGATTTTTGTCGGTAACTCAAAAAATGAGAGAATCGCACTACTGAGTTCAACGATATAAATTATTTATAGAGGTCGTAAAAAATTCGAAACCTTAATTTCACAAACTAAAAGAATTTTATTCGATCCGGCAGAGTTGGATCTTTTCAAGGTACATTTACGTTCACTACTCCTGTTATTTTTACGCTCTGTCTGCTAAGCAGATTGATTCTTTTTTAGTTGTTATTAATAAAAGGCAAAATAAAAGTTTTAAATTTCAATGAGACTACATTTTTGTGTTCTTTATTATTTATATCACATTACGGGATAAATACATCAAGATACGATTCAGCTGCTGATATGACAGAACGTTGATTGTTGAAACCACCTTAATATGGACTTCGAACCTTAATATGGGCTTCATCAACTTCCAAGACTTCATGTACTGTCTCGTATCGTTTCTTACTTTTTCTTAGAAATCTTGCTCAATCCAGTATATTATTGGGTAGCATTGTTCCTTTTTATCCCAAAAATTATGTTGTTGTTGATTGCAGTTTATATTTATCTTCGCTTTATATTCCAATTAAAGCGTCTAATGGATATTTTCTGTTTCAACTTGATATTTTCTGTTTATTGATAGTAGAGAGTGATTTCTATTCACGAGTGCATCTCTTTTCTAGAAGAATTTTTAAAAATTCCACTATTGTTGTAGCAGCGCAAATATGTATGTTCATTCATGTATCATTTCTACAACCTGGACTGATTGTGTACTTAAAGAATCTGGAGACAGGTGAATAGTGTTAGCTGGACAGCTAAATAAATGCCGAGCTTGTGTTGGGTATCGCGGCATAAATTCGGGCCCAATACGAATTGAGGCGGCTGCATTATCTGGATCATAATTGGACTAAAACCACTCGCGATGGATGGAGGTGGACTGCGCGACTGTTTCAGTATGAATGCTATCAAAGCCTGCCTGTTAGGCACGTTGGTGTAGAGTTTCTCGTTTGTACTTTTGGAACTACCTGGGCGGAGTATATTCAATACAATCTTGTGTGCTGCATATCTATCATCGCTTCTACAGAATACCAACCATAATTTTAGAACACTACTTAATTTTTCACTCTTTTTGCCGCAATCTTCTTTCCGGTATCAGCAAGACATTACTGGTCGTGTCATGGTCCGTTTGCATGAAGTGAACAAGAAAAATGTATTTGTGACTTTATCTGGCGATACCTACGGACTTGGTGTACATTTTTATTTCCATCTTCAGGATCGCTGTTAAATTCTCTTTCTGGCAGTCCATAAAATATACATATGTACATATACGATATGTTTATTCTTGTATTCCACCATCTTGTATCCGAAGACGAATTGATTTTGCCTTCGTCTATCTAAATACCAATTAATAAATAGTTGCATGACAGCTAATAATGTTATGTTGTTTTCTTTTTTATTTATATTTATTTATTATTTTATTTAAAATTGTATGTATACATAAAAAATACAGCTGTCATTGATATTCTATCAAAGGCATATATAAACGGTAAAGGTTAACCCGCTGGATCTATTAAACCCAGTGGGTTAATCTTCAATAGTATAAACGCCCTATTATTGTACCATGCCTTGATACACAAACGGTTGGCTAGAAATGACTTAAAGGAAGTTTACATTTACGAAATCCACTCGATTTCAACTGTCAATTCCATTGCTTAAACGTCAAATGAAATCCAATTGATTTCAGACGAGTTTTCATTTGACGTATACGCAAAGGAATTGACAGTTGAAATCGAGTGGATTTCGTAATGTAAACCAAGCATACAGAGCAAAAGCCTTAATGTAAATGTAGCTTTACGCCGTATATGACACATTTTAATTCTCCGCGATACGCTTCAACGTTATGCGTTATACATTTTAATCTTGACATGAATTTCGTTTATACGCTGATGAATACAACCCTTTACTTCAACGGTCGCAGTGTTGTATTAAAAGAGTAGTGTCAACAAAAATGTGCAATCGGGTAAAATATTTTTTTAAATTTGTTGAATTCTTTTGTATCAATTTTAAATTTAAACAAAATTGCAATATATGAAGCTGAAGAAAGTAATGGTGATTGTATTTAAGTAAATATTAATGTCTATGGTGTTTTTGAAAATATAATTACGCGAGAAACTAACTTCTGTGGTAATGTACGAAAGAATTGTGTCGGAAAAAATTGGAAATTTATCAAATATTTTAAATATTTGAATTCTATTGGGGTGTACGAGGAACGCAAAATAAAAAATGTATATACTCAAAGTAAGTACCCCGATGATTTTATGTTGTTATGTATAGTCGTCGGTTTGCATTTCGGTGTATCGCCCAAACGTAGAAAGGAGCAAGTTGTAAAGATAAAGAACCGTATAAAGTTTATACTATAAACCGAATAACCTTCGGTTTGAACAATTTTTAGGTCATTTGCAGTTAGCAACTATGTAAATGTTTGCAAAAGTCCACTTTTCGCCCCCCTGGAACTCACAAATATCTTCGGTAGATCTTCCAAACACATTCAATCATGGATCGCTAGCGAGTTTATGTTATTTATGATTTGAGAGGCTTTAGATCAGTATTGAGCATTAGGCGACTTTAAACTTTAAAGTTTAAAGTTGGTGTCAATTTCTCTGTTTTTTGAAACATACAGCCCTATTCTGAACGCATGGGAGTTGGGAATTTTTTCCCATTCCCACATTTTCGTATTCTGAATAAAATTTTGTGGGAGTTTTTTCCCCATTTCCCATCTCCCCTCATTCTGAATGAAGTTCGAATTGGGAATTGGTTCCCATGGGAAAAAAGTATACATTCTCTATCTTGAATTGTGGGAGAATTTTGTGTCTTTTTGTGGGAAAAATCTCCCCAGCAAACAGTGTGGGAGTTTGAAAAAAAATTTCATATTTTTATGTAATTTCATATTTTAAGACATCTACACGACAAAATTATTGCAAATATTTATAATCGCCATGTGTTTGCTTAATAAAAGCGTACAAAATGTACTGTAAAATATGTCATTAGACGACTTCGGATTTTGCATATTCTTGTATGATACAAAAACCTGCAAGAATCTAACATGTTTTACACCGATATAAAATTGTCCTTTATGTTATCGAACAAAACAAAAAAAGTAGTAAACATTAGTAGATTTTTGCAGTTCTGGAACAGACCATATGTATTGAAATACGAGAAAAAGAGTCATGGTTGATTCTATTAACGCAGCACAGCAAGTAAAAACAAATCAATTTCAAAATTTTTGGCAATAATTTTTAAAATATATTGGAAAATAACCATAATATATACAATCTTTACAACTTTTATTCATTTTCGTAAAATAACCTTCGGGTTTTTTAAATCAGACGACTAACGTTCTATTGAAAACGTGTTAGTCTCCTCAACGACACGACAACGATCACACAAACGTACATACATATATGCTAAATTATTGCAATGCTATTCCATATTCCGAAATGCCTTTTCTTGAATAGGATCGTTATTTTTGAACGTAGAAGCTTGAAATTTTGCAAGAGCATGCGTTTTAGTTTTAGATTCAATCAAAAACGTATTTTATTTATTTATTTCTTTTTGAGATACGTCTTCTGAAATATGTAATAATCGAGAAAAATATCCGAATTTATCTTTTTGATTTTTTTTTAAAAATATGCAAAATACGAGTTCTAGCGATCATTAGGAATAAGTAAAACTAGCGATATACGCGTTAAACCCCTAACTAAAATTATTCCGAATCAACATACAATTTTTAAATTCGTTGCAAACTTAAAAAGTTCCTATTACTTTATACACAAAACTTATGTTTGCCTACTAATTAAAAAAATGCTTACACCAATTCGCAAATTCTGAAGAAAATGTGCTTATTAGAATAACACCACACATCGTTGACTCCATTCACTTAAAAAATCCATAAATCAATCTAATCCAAAAACCGCGAATTCAATGCAAATAGGCATTTTGTATTACAAAACATAATTACAGCCCCCCAAAAGTATGCTATAATAATTTGGTGCAACTGATTTCGAATTTCGAAATTTCAGCTCCCATCGTTTGCTCTTCCCACGTCGTTGAGAATATGGAAAACATGGGAATGGGAAATTTCGTTCCCATGGGAATGTTCAGAATAGGGCTGATAAACAAATCAAAGTTTATGCAATTATTAATTAAATTTATTAATTTGGATTATTAATAATTTTATATGACATTTATTTAAAAAAATAATGAAATAAGTAAAGAAATATCAAGAAAAATGTAATATTGTATTTCCCTCTCTTGCGATTTCGCTCACCACTGCCTTAGATCCATTTGACTATCGAAAATCATGGATTTGGCAGAATAGATATCTTTGAGATTAGCAGAGTTAACTCACAAAACGGAATGTTTATTATTAATGATTATATTGATCATTAAATGGCTTTTGTTATAGTACGTTTATATATAACCGGATTAAACAAAACCCACTGGGTATCAAATGTCAATTCCTTTGCGTATACGTGGGTTTGGGTTTCAAATATCAATTCCATAGCGTAAACGTCAAATAAATCCTCATTAAGAAGGTTAACCCTGCAAAAGGCTATAATATAAACAAGGCCTAATACAGCTTTTTGCCGGGTTAACCTTCTTTATGAGGATTTATTTGACGTTTACTCTATGGAATTGACGTTTGAAACCCAAACCCACTGGGTTAATCCGGTTAAGTGCAAACGTGTTCCATGTATTTTGAACATTTTTTAATGACATTGTATGACAGATTCTGCGCAAACTACCGGAAATGTATCTGAACATCTCCCTCTCATTGTATTTTAACAGGAACCCTTATAAAAGAATTTTTAATATGCGGAAAATTGTATAAAAGCAAACAAATTATGAAACGTTAAAACACTCTTGTAGGATCAGCATCAATCGAAAAGGAGTAATTCCGTCCTGTTAATTAACTAGAGATACTAACATTCTCGTTACTATCCATAGAACGGAAATCGTTCTAGATAATTCGCTTCTGCTGGTATCCATTTCTAGCTTCAGTAGCAGGGCCAGCCTGACTCAATATGGGTGCTTAACAATAAATTGAGTACACTTGTCAAATCTCAACACAGGGTTCATCCAGTTGCTTGAGAATCAACATTGGGATTCCGTGTGGGCCCAACGCTTGCACGCAGTCGATCTGTCGTCCTTTTCCCATTGCCCACAATTTACTCAATCCTCTACCAAAGTTGCTATTTAACTATTTAGTTAACCAATGCTATTAAGCTATTTTTCCGCTCTTGTATCTTCAGTTATCATTTGCTTGTTCCGTCCGATCTGCTGTGGAAGTTTATATGTAAGAAGCGACTGCAAATGTATTGGAAAATACTCTTAGCAACTACCAAAACATCGTTGAGGTGCTTTGCCCTGGCTCTTAGAATAGTCCGTGGGATTGAGAGAAAGTTTGGGACCCTCACCGTGACGCTCCAGAAATGTTATTGTACCCTCAGCATTTAGCCCAAAGAGGGTGTATACACTTTCATACGACCAAAATTTGACACATCAAAATAACGGTTTAAGACCCCAAGTATGTTTGGACGAAATCCACTTCAGACAGTTTGATTCGATTTAGCTTTGTCCATCTGCCTATCTTGCGGCCTGGAGCGCACGATAACTCTCAATAGAATCGGTCAAAAATTTGGCTCTCGTAATATTTTGGGCCATATCGACCCACTCCCACGAGTACACCCCCCACATTTTTTTCACAAAAATGGGGCGCGCGAGGGTCTAACCGTTTTGGTCTATATTTTGCACATCATATTACTACCACACATTAATCAATTTCGAATAATGACCATATCGGTCCACTCCATTTTCGGAAAATTGCTTTCGAATCGTTTTAATGTTTTTTTCGTGCAACAGGTTGTTTTTGGGCCCCTATTGCGATGATACAAGTGTTTAAAGGGGCAAGTCCATACTTCCTTCCTTACATCATTATTTGAAAATGAGTTTTTTATTTTTGCGTCACTAAGTGGCAATATTCCTCTGGTAATTTCAATTTCCCGGGTGACGTAGGGGATGGAAGATACCAAGGAACGGTCCTGACCGGTTTTAACATGGCAAAGCCCAGGATTTATCTTGGTCCCTCTTTCATCCCAAGTGGACACTGACCTCCCCGTGGTGTCACCTGGGGAACTGCCTTTAACACCCGTTAAAGGTAGTGAGCTAACATGTGCCGCGCGTTCACCCATAAGAACGTTAAAAACTTGGGTTTGGGCGTCGGGTTAGTAACCCTCCCCTAGAAAAAACAGCCTACTATGAAAAAACGAAAGAAAAGAAAAACAAACCCCTCTAAAGTTGACGAACCCCGCAAACGTTTTAAGGACCATGATCTGCGAATCTGCACCTGGAATGTTCGCACTCTTTATAGAGAAGGTGCAGTCTTCGCATTGGCAGACGTACTTGAAAAGTACAAGACCGATATTACTGCCATACAGGAAATACGATGGATTGGGAAAGGCGTCACAACAACACCTAAAGGTGACGCACTGTATTATAGCTGCCATGACGTAAAGCATGAGTTTGGTTGTGGATTCGTAGTTAGTCGGAGACTAAAACATCTTGTATCCAGCTTCACTCCAGTGAATGAAAGACTTGCTGCAATTCGAATAAAAGCTAAATTCTTCAACATCAGCTTTATCTGCGCTCATGCTCCCACTGAAGAAAAGGATGAACAGACCAAAGATATATTTTACGAGCGCTTAGAAGAAACATATGACCGTTGCCCTGCCCATGACATTAAAATCATTCTAGGCGATTTTAATGCCAAAATTGGAAAGGAGAATATCTTTGGCCCAACAGTCGGGAAATTCAGTCTCCACAGTGAAACATCTGACAATGGTATGAGACTGATAGACTTTGCAGCTGCAAAAAACATGGTAGTTAGCAGTACCAGATTTAATCATCTCGATATTCATAAGGGCACCTGGCTGTCTCCAGATCAGAAAACAAGAAACCAAATTGATCATGATAGATGTGATAGATGGAAGACATTCATCGAGCGTGTTGGATGTACGATCGTTCCGAGGCGCAAACATTGATTCGGACCACTACCTTGTTGCAGCAAAGGTACGCACCCGCTTAAACGTAGCAAACAAAGTACGAACAGACACAACACGAAAGTTAGACATCGGTAAGCTGCAATCACAACAGATAGCCACAGCATATTCCACTCAACTAGCCCAATTGCTTAATCAAAGCCCTCCTCATCCCGATAACATATCAGCGCAATGGCAAAGCATTGCCCACTCCATGCAAACAGCCGCAAAATCCATACTTGGATACCAGAGACCTCCACCAAGGAATCCATGGTATGATGAGGAGTGTCGTGCTGCCACCGAAGAGAAAAATGCGGCATATAAGGCTACTTTACAATCCGTAGCAACGCGTAGCGCACGAGAGAGATACAGGGAGAAAAGGAGAGAGGAGAAACGTCTTTTCCGCAGGAAAAAGAGAGAGATGGAAAAGCGGGAGTGTGAAAAAATCGAGATGTACAGGAGCCAGAATGAAGTCCGAAAATTCTACCAAAGAGTCAAGCATCAAACTGATGGCTTTGGTACAGGCACATCCTCCTGTAGAGACCAGCAAGGTAATTTGGTAACTGATACAGATAGTGTACTCAGGATATGGAAAGAACATTTTTCAAATCTGTTGGTATCCAATAGCAGCGAAGACGACGAAGATACCACAGTCCCAATCCCAGAAGATGGTATTGAATGTATACCGCCCAGCCAAGATGAGGTAAAGACAGCAATAAATCGGCTGAAGAATAATAAGGCAGCAGGGGCCGATGGCTTACCAGCCGAGCTGTTCAAAACCGGAGGCGACACGCTGATAAGGTGTATTCATCAGCTAGTTAGCACCATCTGGCAGGAAGAACGAGTACCCGACGATTGGAACCTGAGTATCCTGTGCCCCGTCCACAAGAAGGGAGATAAGACTGTATGCTCTAACTATAGGGGCATAAGTCTACTCCCTATTGCCTACAAGATCGTGTCAGGGATATTGTGCGAACGACTAAAGCCAATGGTCAACGAGATTATTGGACCATACCAATGCGGCTTTAGACCTGGCAAGTCCACCATTGACCAGATATTTACCCTGCGGCAAATCCTGGAGAAGACCCAAGAGATGCAGATCGACACCTACCACCTTTTTGTCGATTATAAAGCAGCCTTCGACAGTCCGCTGCGCTCAAAGGTATTCCAAGCCATGTCTGAATTTGGTATTCCCGCAAAGCTCATCCGGCTTTGTAAAATGACTTTAACTGACACGAGGTCCTCAGTTAAAATAGGAAAGAACCTCTCCGAAGAGTTTGGTACCAAAAGAGGTTTCAGACAAGGAGACAGCCTTTCGTGTGACCTCTTCAACATCCTGCTAGAAAAGGTTATACGAGAGGCAAACGTCAAAAGAAGTGGCACAATCTACACCAACAGTCACATGTTACTTGCTTATGCTGATGATATAGACATCATGGGTCGATCAGTAAAAGAAGTAACTGATACCTTTATAAAGGTCGAAGGAGAATCTGCTAAAGTGGGTCTGGCGGTAAACGGTGAGAAGACCAAGTTGATGGTGTCGACGCGCAATGCGTCCATTGAGCTCGGACCGACTGTGGAAGTTGGTTCCTATAATATTGAGGTAGTAAAAGACTTCGTCTACCTCGGCACCTCCGTCAACACAACAAACGACATCAGTTGTGAAATAAAAAGAAGAATTGTATTGGCCAACAGATGCTACTTTGGATTAAGTAAGCAGTTTAAAAACAAAGCCACATCTCGTCAAACAAAAATAACGCTCTACAAAACACTGATACTACCCGTGCTGATGTATGGCTCCGAAGCCTGGGTACTTGCGCAAGCAGACATGGCAGTGCTTGGTGTGTTTGAGAGAAAAATTCTTCGAAAGATCTATGGACCAATCTGCGTTGACGGTGAATATCGACGTCGCATGAACCAAGAGTTGTATCTGCTATACAACGACATGAATATTGTTAAACGCATCGAGATGCAGCGATTGCGTTGGCTAGGCCATATCATAAGAATGAGCGATGATGAACCCGCTAAAAAGGCGTATGAATACATGCCATATGGCGGTGCACGCAGAATTGGCAGGCCAAGGAATAGATGGCGCAAACAAGTGGATGATGAGATGACAAGGCGCGGTATTCCAGTGTGCAAAGCAACAAATAGAGAGGAATGGAGATCTGTTCTTAGTTCGGCCTATAGAACAAATGTTCTGTAATGGGCCAGCTAAGTAAGTAAGTAAGTAAGTAATTTCAATTTCCCATTTCTTTAGTGTATCTCCTTTTTCAAAACTGTCAAGAAATATATGTAAATATTTTCCAAAAAATGTTCACTAATTATAAAGTTATTCTCATACGGATAGGTGGTTCGCTATTAACGTCGCAACACACACAAAAGAATATGAACAAATCGAAACAGTTGTGGCTGTTAAAAAAACGAGGAATCACAGGAATCACCGCAAATTTTTCTAAGGGTGGTTCCCCCACAAGGTTCTTCATTTATTCAGCACAAAAGAAACCAAAACAAGACGATGATGTGCATAACGAATATAAAAGCGAAGCTTAGCCTCAGTTTCTTTATCAGTTTGAAAATAAACGCAAAGCAAACAAAAGCTCAATCTATCCTCATCATTTGAAACGTTTATTAAAAAACATGAATTTTAATAAATTCTTTGTTTACGTCGCCTTGATCTTGGCCATATGCCTAGGGCAAAGTGAAGCTGGATGGTTAAAAAAGATTGGCAAGAAAATTGTAAGTATAAAAATATGAAATAAAGCATTTAATTTTTAATAACTAATTGTCTGATTTTTATTATAGGAACGTGTCGGCCAAAATACCCGCGATGCTACCATTCAAGCTATTGGTGTAGCCCAACAAGCAGCTAATGTTGCAGCAACATTAAAAGGCAAATAGTTACGATTTAGTATTAGATAAATTTAAGAATTTATTAAGTTTATTAAAAATACCCAGCAAAATAAATTGGAAGTAGTGCAATGTGGACTGGTTCTGTCACGGCATGTTTTGATGCAGTTCAACTGGAGTCGTGAAAAAGGCACTCCAGTCCTCACATTTTAACTGCATTTGGATGCAATCCAAACGGAGTCGTGAAAAAGGCACTCCCTACATTTTATTAGCAGTTGTTAGAGATCCCTATATGTACATAAATCAGATTGTACATCTCTACAGGCAGCGGATTTCATTTTCCAAAAAGAGATAAGCGTGTTAACATGTCCAAACATTTGTTAATACAAACTAAATAATATTTAATATTTAAATAATATTTAATTTGTGAACATTTTTCCGGCAACTCACCAGAAGAAAATTTCCGAATGGAGTGCTGTTGGAGTACGTGTCGAAATCTTAACTGGTGATGGGAAGACAATCCATTTAGCAAATGAAGCAAAAACAGTTCAGCTTGGAACAAATGCAAGCGGAGGAAACACGAATGTTTGCGATTGAATTCAATGGAGAATTTTCATAATTTGTGTTAATGTAATAAAGTTGTTAATATTTTTGTTTTGCACAAATAATAAATGCATTTTATTTGTTCTGGCATATTTTGCAATGGCTTGCACAATTTCCGCAGAATGCCTGTACCAAACACGTGCTTTGGACTGCCTCCTATTCTACCCCAAAGGGTTAGTTAAAATGCAATGCCAAAGGGTCAGTTAAAATGCAGTGCCAGAGGGTCAGTTAAAATGCAGTGCAAAAGGGTTAGTTAAAATGCAATGCCAAAGGGTCAGTTAAAATGCAGTGCCAAAGGGTTAGTTAAAATGTAGTGCTTTGGAGTGCATCTTTCAGTAGTCACGCTCTTGTAAAAATCATCAGTGAAAATGCATAATTTGATGCACATCCAGATCACTTGTACATATCATTTAACTGCATCTTTGGAGGCAAACATTTTGCTGGGTAAGTATTAAGAACAAATCAATAATCAATTTAAGAATATTAGGCATATATTACGCACTTCGCAGAACATCTTTAAAATTAAATACATAGAATAATGTTAAAAATATATAGTTATTTAATTTTCACGACTAAAGGAAAATTAATATAATTCTTGTTAATTATATTCGTTAGTCCCTGCGCTTTAATAAAAAAAGCCTTGATTTGAAGTAATAGAAAAAGAACATTGGTGGTTTTAACTGATATTTTTAATATTTTGCTAATAATTTCCAATTAAGAGTTATGAATGATAAAAACCAAAATATGTCCATGGTTTGGTATATGACAACCCACAAGATTTGTTTTATGTTGAAAAACTATTTTTAGCTGACTTTAATATAGTTTGAAGTATTGTGTTACCCAAGGTCAGGTTAGGTTTAATGATACCAAGTCGCCATGTAGTTCGTACTACATATTGTTTGTTCATCCTGTAAGTATATACAAAAAATGGATTGAAATTGTAATTATGTGTTTGTGTTCGTGTATGGATTGAAATAGATTGATAGCTGAAGAAGTGTGTGGAGTTGAATTTGACAGCTTGGAGAAAATCATCTGGTCATACTGTTCCACCTGTTGTATTGCACCATGGACTAGGGTATTAGTGTACTGAATGGAGGGTTGTAGAATAAAAAGGGGTTAACAAGAGATTTTTATATGCGTGCTCACATTTGGAGTCAGAGAATCTGTATACACAAAACGGAAAATATATACAAAATGGAAAATAATCACCAGATCCAATGAAGCCATACAGGTAAAGTTTGACATCTGAGAGTTAAAATGTCTCCATCCAATGTTTCTAAGCAGAGGACACTAACAACATATACTGACAATTTCAATTTATTTCCATTTTATAATGCCCAGTCTTTCACCCTTAGGGCTGTATACTACATTTGAATTTAAAATAACAAATTGCATGACTTAATATAGTAGCTTAAAATTACATCCCATTTGCAATTTCTAGAATCCAGGGTTGCGTTTTGATTCGACTCCAGAGATTTTTTACGACCCCAACTCCGGAGTCGACTCCGAAGGTAATTTCATATTCCACTTCCATACAAGTTATGATGTTTCATTCGTACGAGTATACTCGTATACTCAGCTAATCAATTTCAAATGATGATAAGTGAAACCGTCGTTATTTTCGACTGATAGCAAATTTGTATACCCTCTCCCCCATGAAATAAAATTTAGACTTTCAGATATGTTGTTGTTGTTGTAGAAACATGAAACCTGCGTAAATCTACGTAAAATAAATCTACGTATAATATATATAATCTAAATCTACGTATAATACATACATATATAATATATAATACTTCTTTTCACCCTAAACATGTAATAAAATGACCTACGAAAGTTCTGAATGCTTTTTATTTACATTTGGATTCAAATTTGTTCCATTTTCAAAATGTTTTATCTTTTTCCTGAGAAAATTTTCAGAACGACCCTATTACTCAATATTTTCTTTGTCATTTTGTTAGTTGTTGTAATTCATGCATCTACCTTTTATAAATGTGCCCTAAAAGAAATTTGAATATATTTGCAAACATTTAATTTTGTAATCAAAATAGATATGACTCATCTATATATATAAAAGAGTTTAGTGATGAGTGACTGACTGACATATCATCGCCCAGATGAAACTGCTGAATCTAGAATCTTGAAATTTTGGGTGTAGGTTGCTGTTGGTGTGTAGGGGTGAGATAAGGCTGGATTTTTTTGAAATTCGACCTAGAACGGTACGAAAAGTACTAAAAGGTACTAAATATGGTACCCGTTTGTATTAGGCAAACGGGAAGAGCTAGAATTCTGACCTGAAACTGAAATTTGGAATTAAGATTACTGTTAAAGTGTAGGATTGAGATATGAGGGTAGTTTTGTAAATTCGTACTTATGTGTAAGAAAAAGTACTAAATGGTACTAAATTAGGTACAATAGGGATTTGGTTGAACGGATAGAGCTGGAATCCTGATATTTGGAATTGAGATTACTGTTGGAGTTTAAGATTGTGGAAGGTTTGGAAATTCGTTCTTATGGGCACGAAAAGTACTAAATGGTACTAAATTTAGTACAATGGGGATTTGGGTGAACGGATAAAGCTGAATCCTGAAATGTGGAATTGAAATTTCTGTTGGAGTGTAGGATTGAAGTAGTTTTGGAAAATCGTACTTATGGGAACGAGAAGGTAAAAATGGTACTAAATTTGGTACAATGGGGATTTGGGTGAACGGATAGAGCTGGAATCCAGAAATTTGGAATTGGGATTGCTGTTGGATTGTAGGGTTAAGGTAGTTTTGAAAATTCGTACTTATGGATATGAAAAGTACTAAATGTGGAACAATTTGGTTGACGGATAGCGCTTGAGTCCTGAAATTTGAAATTAGGATTACTGTTGGAGTGTATGACTGAGGTAGTTTTGGAACTTCGTAGTTATGGGTACGAAAAGTATTAAATGATATTAAATTTGGCACAATTTGGATTTGGGAGAACGGATAGAGCTGGAATACTGGAAATTGGTCAGACTACTGTTGGAGTGTAGGATTGAGATGGAGGTAGGTTTTGAAATTCGTACTTATGGGTACGAAATGTACCAAATGGTACTAAGTGGTACAATTTGGATTTGAGTGCACGGATAGCGCTGGAATCCGGTTATTTGGAATTGTGCTTACTTTTGAAGTGAAGGATTGAGGTAGTTTTGGAAAATTGTACTTATGGGTACGAAGAGTACTTAATGGTACAAAGTTTGGTAAAATTTGTTACTGGACGAACGAATAGAGGTGGAATACTAAAAAATTGAAATTAATATTACTGTTATTATTTGGTATTAATGTCAGTGTATGATATATGTGGTTGTCGAAATACGTACCATATGAAAATTACGAAATCACACTCAATTTGTTATTGGAGACAGGGTGAGTGTTGGTGTGTAGCGTTGGCATATGGAGGTGGTTAAAGAAATACGTGCATACCATAAATATACGAAAAGTACTAACTCGTTCTAAATTTGGTACGATTTGGATTTGGTTTAACGGATAGAGCTGGAATCCTGAAATTTGGAATTAAAATTACTGTTAAAATGAAGGATTGAGGTAGTTATGGAAAATCTTACTTGTGGATACGAAGAGTACGAAATAATAATATGTTTGGTTCAATTAGGAATTGGACGAACGGATACAGTTGGAATCTTGAGATTTAGAATTACGATTACTGCAATTATTTTGTATCAATGTCAATGTATGGTTGAGATATATCGTCGAAATTCATACCATAAGTATACGAAAAGTACTTAAGTTTGTTTTTTGGTGTAGGGACAGTGCTCGAATCTGTATTTTTTTGGAGTTAGGGTGAGTGTTGGTGTGCAACGTTGATCTCGCTGTTAATGTGTAAGGGTGAAATACGGCTGATCTTTTGGAAAATCGAACTAAAGAAGCAAGTACAGTACTAAAATAAAAATAAATATTGATTAAAATATTAAATATTGGTGTTGTTGCACTACATTTTCAGTGTTCGCAATTTCCATACTATATATTGTTTATTATACCCTATACCACAATGTGGAAAAGGGTATAATAAGTTTGTTTTCCCAAAAATTCATGTAACGCCGCGAAATATTCGTCGTAGACCCCTCATGTGGTATACCAAACTTCATATCTCGACGAGATAAAGCGATTTAGCGATGTGTGTCCGTCCGTCCGTCCGTCCGTCTGTCCGTCCATTAAAAATTGTAATCAAGCTAGAGGCCGCAATTATGGACCGATTGTCACGAAATTTAGTATGGAGGTCGGGTTTGGACCAGAATAGAACTGATTAGTTTTTGGCGATGATCGTGAAATGTTAAAGGGATGAAATGGACCAAAAACAAAATTTTTGCTCGATTTTGTAGCCGCTCTGTAGGTCGCAATAATAGTCCGATCGGCGCGAAATTTTAAACGTAGTTTTGGTTTGAGATGAAGAAGTAGCGTGCAAGTCAACGGTATGATCGGATAATATTTAGCGGGTTAAATTGATCAAAACTTTTGTGTGAAAATTGGTAAAATTTCTAATGCACATCTTATAACTTTATCCCAAGAAGACGCGTTTAGTGGTATAGGGTATCACATGGTCGGCCCCGTCCGACTATAGTCTGTTCTTACTTGTTTTTTTATATCCTTTCCGCATACGAAGTTGCGGGCATTTTGCTAGTCTTAAAATATTTTATTAAGAAATGTAGAAAAAAATTTGCTCGGAGTAGGAGTCGAGATATTATTTTTACCCTCAGCATTTATACTAACGAGGGTATATACACTTTGTGCCTCATCGAAATAATGGTTTTAGACCCCAGGTATGTTTGGTCGAAATCCGTTTCAGACAATTTGGAGTTGATTTAGCAATGTCCGTCTGTCTGGATGGATGGATAAGTCTCGAACGAATCAACCGATTATGTCCAAAATTTGGCTTTCGTAATATTTTGTCCAGACTTAGTTTAAGTTCGGAGATGGGTTATATCGGTCCACTCCTTCCGCTACCTCCCCCACAAAAGTTCGAAAATGATCGGAAAAATTGTGCGCACGATAACTCTTGAAGGCAGTAACCGATTTGGTCCATATTTTGCACATCGTAAAATTTCTACGGTCCACTCCTTCGGGTAGTTGTGTAGTTGTAGGATCGCAGTATAAATCTCGAACGGATCTGCCGATTCGGTCCAGAATTTGGCCTTTGTAATATTTTGTCTAAACTTAGTTTAGGTTCGAACATAAACCATATCGGTCCACTCCTTCAGGAAACTCCCCCACAAAAGTTTAAAAATGTCCGGAAACATTGTGCGCACGATAATTCTTGAAGGGAGTGACCGATTTGGTCCATATTTTACACGTCCTAATATATCTACTGGATATAGATCAGGTTCGAATATGGACTATATTTGTGCGCTCCTTCCACACAAAACTTCGGATAAGTTCATTTAAGATCTGCTCTCGAATCACTTTGAGTTTTGTTGAAGCAACTTCCATTCACCGACCCACTTACGATGGTACATTTTTTTCAGGGGCAAGTAAATACTTTCTGAGAAAATAGCCCGAAAGTTGTAAAAATCCCTATGACACCATGTGTAGTGGCTGGAGCGGTACAAGTTTTTCAGGGGAAAATCCATACTTCTTGTGAAAACAGCCCGAAATGTGTAAAAACACGAACTGATCAACCGATTTGGTCCAAATTTTGGCCTACGTCATATTTTATCCAAACAGTATCAGTTCAGAGATAGGCAATACCGGTCCACAACTTCCGGTACTTCCCCCCAATATTTAAAAATGTCAATAAAATGCTATTCACGATATCTCTTAAGCGGGCTGAGGGTATATCTCTGTCGGCAAAGCCACTGATACTTTTTTACTTGTTTCGACTCAAACTCCGACTCAGCCATTTGTTAACCGATTTTGAAAATCTTTGGCTTTTTCGAAAGACAATATTCTGCCCTTTTCAAAGAAAAAATAGTCTGTATAAATCCGTTGTGTAAAAAATAAGATATGCCCGTTTAAAATTGAAATTCCAAGAAACCCCGTTTTTCATTACATTTTCCGTTATAAAATCAAAAAATGGAGTGACCCAAACAAACCAAAGTTATTTTCGTCTTCCATGTACTCCCACAAAACCGAATTTATGCATCAGAACCCCTGCACATTTTTCGTGTAGCACATTCCGATATTAAAACCACGATTATATTGTTATATTTTATGGGTTGAAAGAGTTAATCCAGAAGTACGTTAAAAAATATACTCTTCTGGCAATAATAAAATCTATACGAATAATCGTTTTTAAATCTTATGGGCTGATGGTATATCTCTGTCGCAAAACCTACTGATATCTTGTATCTTGTTCTTTATGCAAATTAATCCATGAGTCTTCATCTTGTAAAATCCCTCGTTTAGTCAGTTGATCATTTCATTCATTCATCTTCTAATCATTTTTTTGAAAGGGTATTCCCACAACAGCATCTTGTCGCATCCAATAAAATTTTTTTCCAATTAAAATATTCGTTGTGTGTTCTACAATCATTCCTACACAGAAAGGAGGCTGTGGAAACATCAATAAACCACTGGATACGAAAGTCTTTGTGGGGATATACGCATCTCCGTACATTCATTCCTCTTTAAGTAATTCCCCTTTGTTTTCTGTGTTCCTTATTCAGCAGAAAAGAAACCAACACAAAATGTTTCATTTCACTTGCTGCGAATGTTGACTATAAAAGCTTAGGTTATCGTCAATTTATTCATCAGTTTGTTATTGAACACAGAACCCATTAAAGCTTAAACACATCCACAATTTCTTATAGAGAACATCATAATGAACTTCAATAAATTGTTTGTCTTTGTTGCTTTTGTTTTGGCTGTCTTTGTTGGTCATAGTGAAGCGGGATGGTTGAAAAAGATTGGCAAGAAAATTGTAAGTACAATTTATCAATTTCGAAAAATAAAATGTTTTATACTAAAAATTTTTAATATTTCATATAATAGGAACGTGTTGGTCAACATACCCGGGATGCAACCATTCAAGTTATTGGCGTTGCCCAACAAGCAGCAAATGTAGCAGCAACATTAAAGGGCAAATAAATTAATTATTTTCTAAGTTAAAACTATTTTAAGTAGATGTAAACTATTCATAAGATACTTATTTAAATAAAAAGAAAAGCTTAAATTTACAGCATGTTAAATTTTTATATCAGATTTACAAGAAACAAAACTGAGTTTTAACTTATACCGTCATTTAAGGCTAGATGAGTAGTGATCTAAACACGTATTCGTTTAGTAAATTCAATATTATTTGTGGTAGTTAAACGTCTTCTTGACAAATTAAAAATTTCGAAACACTGTAGTCATTATTAAGAATTTGGCAAAAATGTTTATGATTGATACAGAATTAATGCGAAGTATTGCACTCGAAAACGTCAGTGGTGCGCATTTGAAATGCAGAATACACACAAAATAAGCATCAGATAGAAAACTGCTGCATTAACAAGATTTTGCACTGGTGTGCATTTAAATATACGTTTACAATGCACGCGCAATAATTGAAACAGCGCAGTTTTATGACGTTTTGGAAGTTAGCCATCCTCATAAAGAAGGTTAATCCACCAAAAAGCTATAATATAAAAGACTATAATTTTGAATATGATTTTTAAAATAAATTCATCTAAAAATAAGCAGGAAATTACGAAGAAAAACAACTAAATGTACTATGAACATATCCCTAATTTTATAAATAAATAACATTTTCGTAAGGCCAAACAATTTTTACGAAGTTTTCAGGATCAATGATCATTCAATTAACACAGTCTATATTGCAAAAATATCATATCGAGTGTTGTATGGAGAATTGAATTATTGCGTTGTAGCAAAGACCACAATATCCACTATAAATTTTAGTGCGAAAGGTGTATGAACGAGTTGTTCTAAATATTGGTACATTTCGGGCCCCTGTCTTAAGAAGTATTGGCTATCTTTAGCAAAACCATATGACTTTTATTAATTTCTCATTGGAGTTGAGCTGAATAGTGGAAGATTTTTGCATATGAAAAAGGAAAGCCGAAAAGACTCCCACACAACCAGCAAATTATGCTACCGGTTTCACTGTTAGTTACGCAAATACGATGACTACACACAATGACTATCCGCTGCCCTTAAACTGCGTGTAAGACAACATTTTTAACTTCTGTGAGGAAGGTACCCGGAGGAGTTGCTCAATATAAATCATCCTACAAGTCCATGCACGTTCGAAAGAAATTTTACGATGTGTAAAGATTCGGCCAAATCGTATACTTAATTCGTTAGTTATCATGCTTATCAGACATTATAGATGGGGCCTCCAGGGGTTCCTAGAGCTTTGGGTCATTATTTCCCGAATTATGAACTTGCACAAAGAATGGACGGCTATAGCCCATATTCGAACATAATCGATGTCGGGAAAAAAAATATTACGATGCGGAAATTTTGAACAAATTGCTTACTTTAATAGTTATCCTGCGCACAAATTTGAACTTTTGTGGGGAAGTTACCCGAATTAGTGGATTTATATTGGGATATTCGAACTTGGTCTAAGTTTGGACTAAATCGACTCCAAAGCAGAGCTCCGAATATTCGCTCGAATTCCACTCGTTAGTGAGGGGGGCAACTTGCCCCCTCCACCAACAAACAGAAACTTATCCCATCCCACAGTGTCCAATTTTACGAAAAACCTGGCCAAAACTCTAAAAATGAACAGATTTTGACCTAAACTTGGATTTTTATGATTTTCGGGTCGCTGGCTTCATTTTTCATATTTTTTAACCCTCAGGTGCTCATTAAAGGAGTTTTTGGTCCCTTCTCCTATAAAATGTGATCGTATCACATCAAAATATTCTACAAATGTATTCACCATAAATTTTTACTATGGGTCCTAGAACACATTTTAGGGTTAAGGTCGTACTTCATGTGAGTTTTGGCAAAATTGTCATACAAAACATAATTTTAGTGAATGGCGTCAAAGACAAAAATTTTCTCCCCTGAATTTCACTATAAGTCACCAAAGAAATGAAACCTCTATTTGCATTACGTACCATTTCAACAGTTTTTGAAATATTTGAACGAAGATTATTTGGATTCCTTGCACTTTAGGTATATGGTGTCTTTGACAACTTTACTGACATGAATGTGAGGAATATTTTTATACTACTATTTTTATACATTTATGCTAACGAGGGTATATCCACTTTCATACGGGCAAAATGTGCCTCGTCGAAGTAATGGTTTTAGACCCCAAGTATGTTTGGACGAAATATGTTTCGGAAAATTTGGAGTTGATTTAGCCATGTCCGTCCGTCTGTCTGTCTGGCAGGCTGGAGCGCACGATAACTCTCGAACGGATCAATCGATTCGGTCCAAAATTTGGCTTTCGCAATATTTTGTCCAAACTTAGTTTAAGTTCGAAGATAGGTTATATTGGTCCACTCCTTCCGGTACCTCCCCCACAAAAGTTCGGAAAATTTGTGCGCACGACAACTCTTAATGGAAGTAACCGATTTGGTTCATACTTTGCAGATCGAGGAATTTCTATCAGGATTAGATGAGGTTCCAATATGGACTCTATCGGTCCAATCCTTCGGGTACGTCCCACACAAAATTTCGGAAAAGTTCAGTTTAGGACCTGCTCTCGAATCGCTTTGATTTTTGTTGTAGCAACTTGTATTTACTGCCGCTCATACGATGCTATAAGTTTCATCAGGGGCAAGGCCATACTTTCTGAGAAAATAGCCTGAAAGGCACAAAAACCCTATGACACGGTGTGAAGTGGTTGGAGCGCAAGATAACTCTCGAACGGATCTGCCGATTCGGTCCAAAATGTGGCCTTCGTAATATTTTGTGCAGACTTAGTTTAAGTTCAAAGATAAGTTATATCGGTCCACCTCTTTCAGGTACCACCCCCCAAAAAGTTAGCTCTTGAATGGAGTGATCGATGTAATCCATTCTTTGTATATCCTAATATATTTACCAGATATAGATCAGCTTCGAATATGGACTATATTTGCCCACTCCGCACAGTGCGAAATATGGGCACTTTAGTGGAACTTTACTCATAACTTTTGATGCAAAGGACGTAGGTTACTAAAATTTTCCAAAAATGTTTCTTATATTTGTGGGTCGTATGTGGATAAATATGGACCACGTAGCTCCGCGGTTTCCTATAGCCCCCATGTATCGGTGGTGACCATTTTTAGATATTTGGTTCATTTTTCAGCCGATATTGCTGAAAATTGGTATATTGGGGTTTCAGTGGACGGGGAACATGTGTACAAAATATTTTCAATATCTGTTCGCGTTTTGGTTTAGCCCCCATTGAAGTGCAGCCCCCCATATGACATATTTTCAAGGTTTCAGTCACTTTTTTTATGTATATAAATGTACTTAAGCATTGTATGTCGATAGTGGATAGAAAACTTCTGTGTAAAATAATATGGACGTGGAGCCACATTCCGTTGCGCCCAGATATGACGGACACACAAATTTGAGGTATATAGAACGTTCTAAACAATATTTTCTACAGATGTATGTATATACATACATATATATATCAGTAGAAAATGTTGTTTAGAACGTTCTATATAATGGAAAACATGAAAACATCATCCCAACAATTTTTCGACATCACTTTTAAGTTCAGCATCTCTCCAAAACACATTTAGTAGGGAGTAAAAGTCAACAACAAATTATGTATTATTTTATTCAAATATTATTAACTTAGGTTTTAATTTTGATGTAGCCACCAAAATTTGGGGTAGTTTAAAAGGTTTAGATAATTATTTTCAACGTTTGGCGGTGTACTTCAACATTTCCACAACCTTCCATTCCACCATCAGTTAAAAAAATTACATGTTACATTTTACATCTATACTTATAAAAGAGTTCAGTAATGATGACTCACTGACTCACTGATTCACTGACTCACTGATTCACTGACTCACTGATTCACTGACTCACTGACTGACTGATAATCAACGCCCAGACTAAACGGCTAAAGCTAGAATCTTGAAATTTTGGGTGAGGGTCACTCTTGGGCCGAAGGTGTCAGATAAGGCTGGATTTTTGGAAATTCGAACTAGAACTGTACTAAAAGTACTAAAAGGTACTAAATATGGTACCCTTTGTATTAGGCAAACGCGAAGAGCTAGAATTCTGAAATTTGGAATAAGGGTCACTGATGGAGAGCTAGAAAGGTGTACCAAAGGGTTTTTGGAAATTCGAACTATAAGTGTTCGAAAAGTACTAAAAGTTACTAAATTTAGTACTATTTGTTGTTACGTGAACGGATAGAGCTAAAATCTTGAAATTTGGAATGAAAATCAAGGTTTAGAAGATGAGTTGATATAAGGAGGTGGTTTTGAAAATGTGTACTCATGTGTACGAATAGTACTAAATTTGGTACAATTTGAATTTAGGCGAACCGACAAAGTTGGAATTCTGAAATTTGGAATTACTATTACTGTTGGAGTGTAGGTTTGAGATATGGAGGTAGTTTTCGAAATTCGTCCATAAGGGTAAGAAAGGTACTAAATAGTACCAAATAAGGTACAATTTGGGTTTGGGGGAACGGATGGAGCTGGAATTCTGAAATTTAGAATTAGGATTGCTGTCGGAATGCAGGATAGAGGTATTTTGGAAATTCGTACTTTTGGGTACGAAAAGTACTAAATGGTACCAAATTTGGTACAATCTGAATTTAAGTGATCGGATAGACCTGGAATAGTGAAATTTGGAATTAAGATTACAATTGGAGTGTGGAATTGGGATACTTTTAAAAATTCGTACTTATGGCTACGAAAAGTACTAAATGGTACCAAATTTGGTACAATTTGAATTTGGGTGATCGGATACATTTGTAATCCTGAAATTCGAAATTAAGATTACTGTTGGAGTGTTAAATAGATGTAGGTTTGGAACTTAGGGTCTATGGAACAAAAAGTACTAAATGGTACTAAATTTGGTACAATTTGGATTACGGTGATCTGATGCAGCTGTAATCCTGAAATTCGAAATTAAGATTACTGTTGGAGTGTTGGATAGAGGTAGGTTTGGAACTTCGGACCTATGGGAACAAAAGTACTAAATGGTACTAAATTTAGTACAATTAGGATTATGGTGATCGGATACAGCTGTAATCCTGAAATTTAGAATTAAGATTACTGTTGGCGTGTAGGATTGAGGTAGTTGTGGAAATTCGTGCTCAAGGGTACGAATGGTACTAAATAGTACCAAATTTGGTACATTTAGGATTTGGGTGAACGGATATAACTGGAACCCCGAGATTTGTTGGAGTGTAGGATTGATAAAGTTTAGGAAATTTTTAGTTATCGGAGGAAAAGTACTAAATGGTACTAAATTTGGTACAATTTTTATTTCAGGGATGGGATACATTTGAAATCGTGAGATTCGGAATTACGATTACTGTTGGAGTGTTGATAGAGGTAGGGTTGGAAATTCGTACTCTGGATACGAATAGTACTAAATGGTACCAAATTTGGATTTGAGTTATCGGATGTATCTGGAATCATGAAATTCGGAATTAAGCTTAGTGTTTGAACATAGCACTGAGGTAGTTTAGACGATTTGTACTTACGGATACGAAAAGTACTAAATGGTACCAAATCTGGTACAATTTGGATTTGGGTGAACGGATATTGCAGGAACCCCGAGATTTGGAATAAGGAGTACTATTGGAGTGTAGGATTGATAAAGTTTTTGAAATTTTTAGTTGTGGGTACGAAAGCACTAAATGGTACCAAATTTGGTACAATTTGTGTGATCGGATACATTTGGAATCCTGAAATTCGGAATTAAGATTACTGTTGGAGTGTTGATAGAGGTAGGTTTAGAAATTCGTACTTTGGATACGAAAAGTACTAAATGGTACCAAATTTGGTACAGTTTGGATTACGGTGATCGAATGCAGCTGTAATCCTGAAATTTGGAATTAAGATTACTGTTCGCGTGTAGGATTGAGGTAGTTGTGGAAATTCGTACTCATGGGTACGAATAGTACTAAATGGTACCAAATTTGGTACAGTTTGGATTTGGGTGAACGGATACAGCTGGAATCCCCAGATTCGGAATAAGGAGTTGGAATGTAGGATTGATAAAGTTTTGGAAATTTTTTGTTATGTGTAGGAAAAGTACTAAATTTGGTACAATTTGGATTTCAGTGATAGAATACATTTGGAATCGTGAAATTCGAAATTAAAATTGATGTTGGAATGTTGATAGATGTAGGTTTAGAAATTCGTACTTTGGATACTAATAGTACTGAATGGTACCAAATTTGGATTTGAGTGATCGGATATATCTGGAATCCTGAAATTCGGAATTAAGCTTATTGTTTGAACATAGTACTGAGGTAGTTTTGGAAATTTGTAATTATGGGAACAAAAATTCTAAATGGTACTTAATTTGGTACAATGTGTATTTGTATGAACGGATAGAGCTGGAATCCTGAAATGTGGAATTTAGGTTACTGCTAAAGTGAAGGATTGAGGTAGTTTTCGAAAACCTTACTTATGGGTACGAAGAGTACGAAATGGTACAATTTGGAATTGGATGAACGGATACACCTGGAATCTTGAGATTTGGAATTACGATTACTGTTTTTATTTTGTATTCAAGTCAGTGTAGGATTGATATATGTTGTCGAAAACGTGTCATGAGTATACGAAAAGTACTTAATGGTACTCAATTTGTTGGGTGTAGAGACTGTGCTGGAATCTGTATGTTTTGGAGTTAGGGTGAGTATTGCTATTCAACGTTTGTCTCGCTGTTAATGTGTAAGGGTGAGATACGGCTGATCTTTTTGAAAATCGAATTAAAAAGAGACGAACAGTACTAAAATAAAAATTGATAAAAATTCGCCATTTTCATATTATATATTGTTTATTTGTTGTTATATCCTTTTCGCATACGAAGTAGCGGGTACTTTGCTAGTATTTTATAAGTATTTATTTTTGTTGTGGAACCATTCAAATAACATACAATATCTCTACTCAATACTTAATTAGCTACTTTCGTTTGAAGATATGTTATTATTATGCGTCTCTGCAAATGAGTCCAACAATTGTAAGATATCTGGTGTAATTTCACTATGATTCGATTTAGGTGATTTACGAAGACTTGTGATGTGAGGATCCGATGAAATCAAGAGTCGATGAAATAAGTCCATATTTGTATCAATTCGCGAAGTTTTTCTTGAAAAAAGTTCGCGATATTTTCTACTGTCTTTATTTCTTGCTTCCTGGGCTTCTTCAGAAAGTTCTCCGATTGGAAGAATGCAGTAGTTTATGATATCCCTTCCATGGCACAATACTTTATGTATGTTTATAGTTTTTTGACATATTTTGCTTATGTTGTTCATTTTGCTTGGCTTAGCTCCACATAAATAGCACGTTTGTGAAGATGTACATCCCGAAATCGCATTTGCAACTTTACCGTCTATCATACAGAATATCATGTTTGCTGTAACTTGGAAAGCCTTACCATCAACAAGTATAGTGGTAGGATTAAGTTAATTTATTTGTGTTTTCACTTTGTTTACCTCTGAGGTAATTACACCGATTGTTTCCTTAGCAAACATAAACTTTATTGGTCGACAATATCGTGTGGATAAAGGAGCAGGATTCTTCCAAATTACTGCGTGGATTTCTCCATTATCATTTACGCCGCATAATTGGATTGGTACCATTGATAAACTGAACATACTGGCATCGGAATTTTGTGTGTCCGTAAACTTTTGGCGATAGTTAATTTGTTCTGACCCATCACAACCCCATTTTACGATAATATTTAGTTTATTAACGTCTGATAAAGAAGTAAGAATGTGTTCTAGCCCTGAACATAGTCTCGCAACAGTATGGTCTAGAAGGACTGGACTGATACTTCAGCTGAAACTTCTGTTACAGTAATGTCCATAGGATAGCATAACCGCTTTGCATCCCTTACTAAATAATACGATGGATACAAAGTGCAACCGTGATTTTCAGCTTGATCTCTAACAGTGTTATATTGGGTTGATGATAAGTTGGCATCGATGAGTAGCGCCAGAGCCTCGCCTGGTGTTAATTTTGGTGAACATTTTGATAAAGATTTCCGAGTCTTTTTTATTGAGCTGCCCCTTTCTGGAGAAGCAAATGCTAGTTCCCTTACTAAAGCTGCATAGTTTCGTTTTCCGGATTGGTATAGGCTTGTAGAAGTTGCTGTAGCTAACTCCTCGTAGCTAGTTGTCTGCACAATGTGTTTTACTTTTCTGGTTTGAACTTTTGGATGACAATTTTTAAATTCTTTTATAGGTTTGCATGCATTTGTACTACTAAGAAATCCATAATTTACCGCCTTCGAGAATTTAACGTTACATCCAAGCCATTTAGCATTTTTATTGCTAAAAAAAGTCAAATTTCGACTACATTTCTTCCATTTTTTCTTTATAGTATCAATTACAACCGCAAGAGTAGTTTTTAGACTACTAAGAGCATCATTTGTTAGAACTGGCGAACCCATTTTTTCTACAACAAAACCGACAATAGCTTCCAATATCGGTTCTTCTCTCCACTTTTGAAAAATGCTGTTATTTGATATTTTCGGGGTCATACTGAAAATCATGGCATATTACTAAAAATCGCAAATAATCGCAGCTAATTTTTTAATTTTTCAATAGAGGAAGTTCCTAAATTTCAAATGATATAAATTTTAATACGCTGGTCTACGCTGGGTATAAAGAAATCTTCCAAAGAATATATATATTTTTTCTCAAGAACTTATTAAAAAGCAATATTTTTGCGGACGAATAACAAAAAGACTAAATCATATTTTGCAATTCTGTAAACACCAAAAAATCACAATTTCCACCAAAATACAACAAGAACGAAAAGTCATCGCCTACTGGATTAACATTTGTTACTATCGCTTTATTAACTTAAGTAAATCGATGTGATATTTATAAATAAAAAAACAAGTAAAAAAGTATCAGTCGGCTTTGCCGACAGAGATATACCCTCAGCCTGAATATATTGAAACTTTTTTTTCCCAAAAAAACGTATGTATTTAGTATGTATTATGATTAAAGATCAAACGTTTTGCGGAGGAGATACAAAAAGGAATGGATCGACATTGACCATTATGGAAGTGGATCTCCAGCCACTACATATGGTGCCATAGGGGGTTTTTACACCCTTCGGGCTGTTTGCTCAAGAAGTATGGACTTGCCCCTGAAACAACTTTTACCATCGCAATTGAGGCAGCGAATGCAAGTTGCTTCAACAAAAATCAAAGTGATTCGAAAGCAGGTCTTAAAGTGAACATGTATCCGAAATTTTGTGTGGGAGGTACCGGATGGAGTGGACAAATATAGTCCATATTTGAACCTGATCTATATCTGGTAGATATATTAGGATGTGTAAAGTATGGTCCAATTCGGCCACTCTCTTCAAGAGTTATCGTACGCACAATTTTTCCGAACATTTTTGAACTTTTGTGGGGGAGGTACCTGAAGGAGTGGACCGATATGGCTTATCATCGAACTTAAACTATGTTTGGACAAAATATTACTAAGGCCAAACTTTGGACCGAATCGGCAGACCTGTTCGAGAGTTATTTTGCCCTCCAACCTCCTCACACGGTGTCATAGGGGTTTTTTGCAACTTTCAGGCTATTTTCTCAGGAAGTATGGACTTGCCCCTGATGAAACTTATACCGTCGTATGGAGAGCAGTGAATACAAGTAGCTAAAGCAAAAATCAAAGCGATCCGAGAGATGGTCCTAAACTGAACTTTTGCAAATTTTTGTGTGGGAGGTACCCGACGGAGTGGACCGATTGAGTCCATATTAAAACCTGATCTAAGTCTGGTACACGCTCCACGATGGGCAAAGTATGGACCAAATCGGTTACTCCCTTCAAGAGTTATCATGCGCACAAATTTTCGGAACATTTCCGAACTTTTGTGGGGGAGGTACCGGAAGGAGTGGACCGATATAGCTCATCTTCGAACTTAAACTAAGTTTGGGCAAAATATTACGAAAGCCAAAATTTGAACCGAATCGGTTCATCCGTTCGAGAGTTATCGTGCGCTCCAGCCAGCCAGACAGACAGACAGACAGACGGACGGACATTGCTCAATCGACTCCAAATTGTCTGAAACACATTTCGTCCAAACATACTTGGGGTCTAAAACCATTATTTCGATGAGGCACATTTTGCCCGTATGAAAGTGTATATACCCTTCATACCCTCAATACCCTTCAGGGTATAATAATGAATAAAAAGCTCAACTTTTACGATCATTTCTGGTTGTTTCGCGGGGAAAATTGCAAAATTAAGTATGATGTATTTATGGTGGGATACATACCTATGGATTTTCATATGAATATCATGATTTGTACGTACTTCAAAATTTGAGTAAAGTTCCACTAAAGTGCTCATATTTGGCACTGTGCTCCGTCGGGTACCTCACACCCAAAATTTTGGATAAATTCACTCAAAATAAATTCCATCAAAAATATTCTCTAAAATGGTACGCTCGATTTCTCATAGACGTAGCAACCGATGTGGTCCAAACTTTGGATCTCTAAATATTATCGAAACTTAGTTTATGTTCAAATTTGGGTTTATCTGTCCAATCCTTGTGGTACCACCCACACAAATGTTCAAAATTTTTGTGTGGTTAAGGGTCTGTTCGAGGATCCTTTGGACATTTTTACCGAAGGGTTTCCGAGTGGCCCTGTTTACAGCGATATTATGTTTTTCGTAGGCTAGTGTGTTAAAAAAACTCTATAAAATTTTTGATTTTTTTTACTTTTGTCGGTTCATACGCCCAACATTTTTAAAAACCCCCTAAATACATAATTTTTTTGGGAAAAAAGTATTTCAATCCACACTGGCTGAGGGTATATCTCTGTCGGCAAAGCCGACTGATACTTTTTTACTTGTTCTTAAAAAAATTAACTGTGTGAGTGATAAAGGTATCTTTTTGGTCCCTTTTTCGACAAATCTATAAAATGCGATCGTATCGGATCAAAATATTCAAGAAATGTGTTCGCCATAAAATTTTACTATAGGCTATATTCTGACATTCAGAATCAACGTGCAGGATGTTTCGGTGGAAATTGGTAAAATACTCTTCCCTTTTTATGAAATGATAAGGTACACAGTCCAACTCGATCTTACTCACAACTATTTTCATCATTTATTGTGAAAATTAACCTTGGAAAAAAATCAACAAGTGCGGATATCAATTACAACAATACCTCGATTTGCGTTAACAAAAAAATAATAGATTTTATTTTGATTTCCGCTATTAATTCCATTTGCGATATTTAAAACTAATATTTTTTGGCTTTGAATTTCGTGAAAAAGTTATTCGTAACATGTGGAAACTTGTGTTTCGATTTGCGTTATTTCGCATTGCGTTGAAGTCCTTCGGAACCTATCATTAACGCAAATCGAGGTATTAGTGTATTAAAAAACGCGCACTTCATTCACGACGCTAAACATTTTAAATTCGGTTCACATACCTTTCATTACAATAACAAAAAAATATTCAAAAACCGTTGCTTATTTTGGATATTATAATCTTTTAATGAACATCTTAAAAATTGAGAAAAATAAAATTTCCAATTTGACCTGCTTTTATACCCACTTATTAAACAAGAAACGTGTATATTTTTCATAACTACACGCAGTGGGATACTATAAACAATATTTGACCATATTTAGTGTAAATTGATAAATTTCATTCAATGTGAAAAGAAAAATTTGGCAGTTGCTCTTCCCTAGCATAAGAAAACCTTGCAGAAAAAAACTGGATTAGAGTCACATTATCCTTTCGATGTACCTGCTCATAGTGAAAAATGTGTGTGGTTGTTGGTATCCTGAATATTCTAGCCATATTATACATATATCAAATTTTGAAATTATAAACGCTTGGACATAGCCTTCATAAAACTGCACTTGAAATTCTATTATGCCACAGAAATTACACAACAAAAAGCATTAAAACACGAACATTTTAATTAATTGATCCAAAAACGAAACGACGACTCTGTATTTATTAATTTAATACACTGTTCTTCAATATTCCGATATGAGTCATTCAATAATTTGCTCTATCGAATATATTTTTTTTCATTCAGAACAGTCGACTCCCGAACCAAACTTATGAATGAAAAATCGGTGTGTTTTCGATATGGCTTGTTGTTCCATGTTTATTGAAGAAAGCACAATTTCTCATGACGTAAACAAAGAAACAGATGTGTCGGGTGCGTGTTCTTTTGTTTAAGTCGGGGAAGTACTTTAGAAAAGACAAAGTACAACACGCGTGGTTCAGCCAGCCGTCTTAATGACCCAGTGTTTGCCAAATTTGTTTTACTAACTGCGACTATAGTAGACGATATCATGTGGTTGTTGGATGTTGTAGACCAAAAACTATGAACAGCAAAAACACACTTATGAAGATACAAATATGGATTATTATGTGTGGGTGTGTGACTTCCCAGCAAACCAAATGTCGGATATCGGACATGTCTGAACAATTTCGGAAGCAACGTCGTTCAGATTTCGTTCCGATTTCTAAACGATTTTTCGGAGCGGAATTAGTTTAGATTTTGTTCCGATTTCGGAACGAATGTCGGAAAGAAATTTCCTTTCCGAATTTGCCAAGGATTTTCTTCAGATTTCGTTACGAAATCGGATCGAAATCGATACGATGCACAGAGGGGAAACGTAGGCCTAAAGTTGCTCAAAACTCAAAATATGAAAATCGTTTTTTTATGAAAAAATGTTGATAAACGGCAACCAGACTCCTTTCTACATTTGCTATAACCATCCTCGACTTTGCAAGATAAATTAATCCAATGCAGCAGTCGATCGAACTCAGACATACTGAAAACAAAAAGTAAATTTTCGAAAACTAAGAAATTAGGTGAACATTAAAATGACGTTATTTTCGCTAAAATTTATATTTTTCAAGATTTATTGTTTTTGTACAGTCTCCGAACAAGATTAGCATTTAAAATTTTCAGGTTGATTTTACATTTTTGCTCTTTGATAATGGTGATACATATCCTCTTTATGAAAATTTTTTATGATAATTTTTAAGATTACAACAATTTCAATAGCGAAAAAGTCTATTTCCCCGTCGTTTCCCGACTATAGTTTCTTCTAATGTTTTATGCGTCTGAGTCTTAAATATCAGATTCAATCATAAAAAATTGCGCATATTTGCGCCATTCCGAAAAAATCTAATTTTTCTCAACTAAAATATTAAATATTTTTATGTGGAATTGCAAGGTTTACTCACATTAAATTTTGTTCCGCCTTATAACCGGGACTCTTATTTATCAGACAAAACCAACACCTATCAAATATGTTTGCATTATTCAGAAACATTGACGGCTTTTCTCATGTGAATTGAGAAAAATTTAATTTAAGTAAGTTTCAAAAAATAAAATTTGGAATGAAATATATGTATATGGGACTACATATACATCTGTACCGATTTGTTTGAAAATTGGCTCAATGTTTTTTTTAGGCTAGTTCAGGTTGCATGTGTCAAATTTCAGTGATTTTGGTGCATTTTTATCTCATATCAGATGGGAATATATATGGAAGCTGCATCCAAATCTGGACCGATTTTCATTATTTTCTATAGGATTAATCCTTGTACAGAAGATATGCTTTGTGCAAAATTTTATTTCAATCCGACTATAAATGAGCTTTCTAGGGCTTTTGATCAACTTTTAACACAAGTTTCCCCTCTGTGCGATGTAGCTACGACATTTCGTTCCGAAATTATGTCAACCACTTCATACAACTTTCGTTAAGATATCGTTACGATTTCGGATCCGACATCGGACGTATCGTCCGAATTTTGTTCCGATTTCGTTAAGATGTCGGTACGATTGGTTTGCTGGGTTACTACCCACCATAACAGTTGGTGATATTTTTCGAATGTTAGTCACAACCTTCGAAAACGGCTATCACTTCTCGAAGCTTTGGCAAATGTGTTTCTTTTGTTCGCCAAAAATTCGAAAACGATATCATTTCAAACGAAAATTTTTTTCGAGAAACATTTTAACCTTGGAAATCTTTTGTTATTAAAAAAAAAAACAATTAAAAAAGGGCTATAGGCGGACGAGGCCATGTGATACCCTACATCACTTCCCCTGGACACTAGTTTTCCGCGGAATTTATTTATATGATTGCGAAGTCTCCCTTGTTCCTTCGGGGATGTTGTGGGAATATACATATGTATGTATGATTGCCACCGTGGTGCAATGGTATGCACATCCGCCTTGTACGCTAAAGGTCGTGGGTTCGATTCCCCGGCCAGTCAACATCAAACACTTTTCAACGGTGGCAAAATACCCCTCAGTAATGTTGGCGACATTTTCTGAGTATTTCAGCCTTGTACAACTTCTCTACAAGTGGTGTCTTAGACACGCCGTTCGGACTCGGCGATAAACAGTAGGTCCCATATCATTGAGCTAATATGAATCGGGGTGCACTCATTGATATGAGAGAAGTCTCCCCTGTCCCGCCTGGGATGTTTGTGGAACAATTATATTATTATTATGTATGATTGCGACACGTTATATATTATTTTCATTATATCTTAATGGACAGATGGACCATTTTGGCTACATATACATACATATTTCTTCAAAAAAATTAAAAAATCTATTAAGAAAGAAAACATAACAAATGCATTTAGAAATAGCTTTTGACTTTATTCGATTCGATCAATGAAAGATATAAAAGGCAGCATAAAAACTTCAGTATCGTAATTTGCATCAATTAAAAAAACTTAGAATTCTTCTATCATGATTTTAATAATCGACAGAGATATACCCTCAGCCTGTGCGGATTAATAAACTTTTTTTTTTTTCAAAAAAAAAAGACATGTATTAAGGGGGGTTTTCAAACCGCAAGTTCTATGGGACTAAAGAAAATGTTGTAGCACTAAAAATTTTCTAAACGTTTAAAATTATTCTTAGAAATCCCTCCAGCAATTGTTTATTGTTTTGGGATATTTCTTTACCTAACTGCTACATTGATATAATTAGCATCAAGTGAGAGGTCAAGAGTGGGTTTTCAAGTTTTGTTTTCGTAAGTTGTCCGAATATGTCCCCAGATTTTAAAGTACTGATTAAAAATTAAATTTGGATTTTTTCCATAGCAGTTATCGTAAATTTTTCACGCTAAATACTATCCTTGACCAAAACTATTACCTCGTGCACACATTTGTCAGTATTGAACTATAACTGCGACTTCTAGCGTGATACAGATTACACTACACACAATTAAAACTGAGGGATCCCTGTATATACTAGACTGTAACTTAGTTATTTGACCACGAATATCAACATAATTAGCATCAATGGAAAGGTCAAGCGTTCCTCTTCTAAATATAACTTACATGGGCTTAACATAGTTTCCAGGAATACAGATATAGTCATTTCACTAAAAACCTTACCAATTTGCACACAAAACTTTTCTGGTCCATTTAACCCGCAGCTGCCTCCCCCCCCCCCCCCCTTATAGCCTTCAAAAAGTTTTGGAAAATTATAATGTGATACAAAAGTTGGAAAAAAAATTGCAGGTGTCCTGATGTACTATTTTTTTTTTATCAGCAAATGGGCGACTAATATCTTTCGAATAAGCTATATTTTTTTAAAAGCGGTTAACAAATGGATAGGTTATAGTGGTTGAAGTGTAAAAAACGCATTAAAAACAGGAAAATGCTATTCCTCGTGCTCAAGGCTGCTTAGAAGATACCAAACAGTATCATTTATTTCTTCTTTTATAATATATAATTTATTATTTGTAAGTAAGCTTTCGAAAATTGGAAAAACTAATGAATTCGGTTGAAAAATAGATGGGATATGCAATTTTTATACCCGCCACCATAGTATGGAGGGCATATTAAGTTTGTTTTTCCATTTGTAACGCCTTGAAATCTTTATTTGCAACCCTATAATGTATACATATTTTCAGGATCAGGATAAAATTCTGTCTGTCGAAACCAAGATACAGCTTTAAATTTTTAAGATAGAGCTTTATAATTTGGTATAAAAGTTTTATTATATCGGTCGAAACTTAGTTTATGTTCGAAGAGGACCATATCGGTTCACCTCTTAATTATTTGTGATGTCAAAATGTGTTGTGCCACTTTTAAATAGATATTTTGGTTTAATAACTGAAAACGGTTTTATTCATGAACGCATAGGTGAAATTGTAAAAGTATGTTTGGACAATCTATGTGGTGCGAGTCATTTTAGCGAAAAGTTTTTAACGTGTATGGGGGAGTTAGCTGAAGGAGTGGACCGATATGGTTTATCTTCGAAGTTAAACTAAGTTTGGACAAAATATTACGAAGGTCAAATTTTGGACTAAATCGGTTCATCCGTTCGAGAGTTATTGTGCTTCCAGCCAGCCAGACGGATGTACGTGGCTAAAACGACTCCAAATTTTCTGAAATAGATTTCGTCCAAACTTAATTGGGGTCTAAAATAGTCATGTCGATAAGGCACATTTTGTATACAATCTCGTTAGCCTAAAGTCTGAGGGTATAAATTGCCATACCAAAACGTGGACTTATGTTCGCAATTTTGAAGGGGCTATTGTCTATAATTCGGTGGATATATTTTTTGACCACCTTGAACTTAGAATGCCAAATTTCAACAAATTAACGCCCTAAATTTCCAAATAACTTAATCGTAAATTCAAAATTAAAGCAAATATAGATGTTGATAATATCTTGAAAATAACTGAAATCATCTCACGGAGCGATTAAACTGATTTTAAATGAAAGTTACTTACACCTGGGAAGTTTTTGCGGATTTTGAAACTACAATGTTCATGACGAGAAAAATAAAACAAAAAAAAAAAAACGCCAGAGGAATTTTCAAATAAATCGAGGTCAAAGTTTACATTTTTAGGTTTTTTTAGGTTTTATGCTTGGAAACCGTAAGTCCTATCGTAAACGGACTAAAGAAAATGCGTAGCAGTAAAATTTCTCTACAAGATTGACCTTAACGTTTTTATGATTTTTGAGATATAGAAATTCAAATTTGGGTAATGCACTGCTTGTATTACCTCCATATAAAACAATGTCAAGTACGGTGCCCCTTTAACTAACTTTGAATGAAAACCGCTTACACCTTGGAAGTTTTTGCGGATTCTAAAACTGCAATGTTCATAGATGAGAAAAATCCAAAAACCAAAAAAAAAAAATCCCTTTAAATAAATCGCGGTCAAAGTTCACAATTTTAGGTTTATCTTAGGTTTTCAGGATTTTGCTTGGAAGCAGTCCTATAGAAATGGCACTAAAGAAAATGTTGTAGCAGTCCTCTATAAAATTTGCTTTAGTCCCATTTCGATAGGATTTGCCGCATCCAAAAAAAATCCTGAATACCTAAGATAAACCTAAAATTGTGAACTTTGACCCTCTGGCGATTTTTTTTTTGTTTTTTATTTTTCTCATCTATGAACATTGTAGTTTCAAAATCCGTAAAAACTTCCCAGGTGTAAGTACCTTTCATTTAAAGTTAGTTAAGACCCACCGTGATATATATTCTCTAAAATGGTGAGAACGATAACTCTCGAAAGGAGCAATCGATGTGGTCCAAAATTTGCCGTATTATTTCATCCAGTCATGTATCAAGTTGGAAAATGGACAAATCAATCCCGTCCTTCGCGTACCTCCCATTCAAAATTTGGGAAAAGAGTAGTTTGAGGATTCGTCACGGACCAAAAGCACCAAAAAACCCTACAGACACATTCTAAATTAGCTAGCATACAAGAATCAGAACATTGCTTACTAAAAATTTTTAGACTATATGTCAATGATTTAGTATACCTAGTATAATTGTGGACATAGGTCCACGTTTTGGTATAGCCCTTAAACAACAACCAAAAAAAAAATCCCTTTAAATAAATCGCGGTCAAAGTTCACAATTTTAGGTTTATCTTAGGTCTTCAGGATTTTGCTTGGAAGCAGTCCTATAGAAATGGCACTAAAGAAAATTTTGTAGCAGTCCTCTATAAAATTTGCTTTAGTCCCATTTCGATAGGATTTGCCGCATCCAAACAAAATCCTGAATACCTAAGATAAACCTAAAATTGTGAACTTTGAACCTCTGGCGATTTTTTTTTACTTTTCTCATCTATGAACATTGTAGTTTCAAAATCCGTAAAAACTTCCCAGGTGTAAGTACCTTTCATTTAAAGTTAGTTAAGACCCACCGTGATATATATTCTCTAAAATGGTGAGAACGATAACTCTCGAAAGGAGCAATCGATTTGGTCCAAAATTTGCCGTATTATTTCATCCAGTCATGTATCAAGTTGGAAAATGGACAAATCAATCCCGTCCTTCGCGTACCTCCCATTCAAAATTTGGGAAAAGAGTAGTTTGAGGATTCGTCACGGACCAAAAGCACCAAAAAACCCTACAGACACATTCTAAATTAGCTAGCATACAAGAATCAGAACATTGCTTACTAAAAATTTTTAGACTATATGTCAATGATTTAGTATACCTAGTATAATTGTGGACATAGGTCCACGTTTTGGTATAGCCCTTAAACAACGATACCGCCCAATTTCAAGTATTGTACAAAATTTTAGCTGACCGGATTTGCTTAGGTGATAGGTAATTGGTTTACGCAGGGGTCCAGAAAATTCACCTAAAATTGTGGTCAATGTTACTTCCCTAAACCAAAGAAACCTAATTACTCTAGTATGGAATTCAGAATATTTCATGGTGTACGTTTTTACTTGTGTTTCATTAGGTAAGTACCTAAATAAAGGTTTTAAAATTTTGTATGTAAAAACTATACTCATCACCAAAAAAAAAGTGTTGCCCCCCCTAAATTTGATCCTGGCTACGCCCTTGATTTCGATATAAATGCTACGTATAATATAAACAATAACTATTGATAAACACAACATATGCGTACCCACCATATCATTGCTATCAAAAATATATCACTTTGGAATGATGAGAGTATAAAAATATTATTAACGATATTCGCTAATAATAATATACCCGTTTCAAAACCTGCACAATCTACACATGTTTACTACGATAACAAATTTTCCTTTATGTTATCGAAAAAATAGTAAAAATTCGTAGATTCTTGCAGTTCTGAAACAGACCAATTATTAAGGATATTCGAAATCGATGATTTTCCTGCCGACGAATGAATCGTTTTCAATTCATTCTCGAAGAAAATATCTTCAAAACTATCGACAAACATTCGAAAACGATATCATTATCGATAGCGACGGTACGCTATTTAGAGGTGACACACACTTCAACATTTCCGAAAATCCAAAATTTTGTTGCTTTATTTATTTAGAACGCGTGGTAATTAATCTACAGAATGAAGTCCGAAAATTCTACCAAAGATTGAACCATCAAACTGATGGCTTTGGTACAGGTACATCCTCCTGAGGAGACGAGAAAAGTAAGATGGGTACATATACATATAGTGTGATCGGGATATGGAAACAACTGTTTTTCAAACTGTTGGTATCCAATACTAACGAAGACGACGAAGATACCAAAGATTCGATCCCAGAAGATGGTATTGAGTGTATACCGCTCGCCCTATATGAGGTGAAAACTGCCATATGGCAAGAAGAACGCGTACTCATCGATTAGAACGTGAGCACCCTGTGCCCCGTCCAAAATAAAGGATTTAGTTCTAACCAGGGACGTACGATAGGGGGTGGGTGCACGGGGATCCGTGCCGAAGAAGTATGAACAGACAACCTTGCACACCCAAAGCCTGAAAGTAGAAAATCTGACCTTTACAATAATGTAAAGTAGCTTGGCGCAGGGGGTCAAACCAAGTAGATATAGCAACAGCATAGCATTTTTATTTTTTTCTTTGTAATCATTCTACATGTCGCTATTTAGATCGGATAGTCAGGAAATGTTGGGTGTTGGTGGGGGTACCAAGTAGGAAGAAGCCTATTGATTTTGGTGATCTTCGGTGATGTTATGTAGAGAAAATTCAACGTTTTATTCTAATGCGATTATCTCCGCTTGTAGTAGGGATATTTCAACCACTGAAGATATTCTGAGCTTAAAATTGATGCTAATTGGGTTACCAAAACTGATCAAACACTGGAGTTATAGAAAAAGATGCTCAGGTACCCCAAATTCCAATTTGTGGAATCTTATTTCCATGGCGGATAGCTTTGCTTCTGTAAATGCTTCATCTAAAATCCTAATCCAGAAGATCAGCAAAGCTTTTAATAAGTACCAAGTAGTTTATCGGAAGTGGTCAAATATTAATTAATGTTTACCAGTGAGATGCTTATGCACAGGGGTAGTGGTGTAGGGCATCACATAGTCGGCCCCGCCCTGACTATAGTCTTTGCTCACTTGTTTTGGTATATATAATTATGCGTCTACCACCATTATTTCGATATGTTACAAGATTTTGAGCCAAAACCAACTTATAATACCCTTCCCATATACTGCTTTAAGGTATAAAAAGGTGTAAAAGCCCTTACCACAATGTGGAGTATGGTAAACCCTTTTTGATTTTCTTGTTTCGAAAACATTTCCTTCACAAACCTTGTGCAGTTTTCTTTACAAACTACAGAGAGATTTCACGATTTCTCTATTTCACGTTACTGTAAATCTTTGCTTTGATTTTTTAAACTTAAAAAAAACAAAAATTCTTTTCTAAGAGGGAGTTCCCACTGTCATTTGCTAGAATCATTAACCCAAACATCACTGCCAAGGTTAACTTAATCAGATGTAGTATAACCTTTCTTCTCACACACATCATTGAAGCCCTTGATTGCGAGCATCATTGTGGGGGAAATACGCATACCCATATCCCGCTTAGTGATTATTCCTCCCAAAGTGATTCCCCGCATTTTGTGTTGTTTCCTTATTCAATACAAAAGAAACCGTCTCAAAACTGGCATTGTTCTTACTCTAGCTGTGAATGTTCAGTATAAAAGCTTGGGTTTACGTTGAATTCTTCGTCAGTTCATTGTAGAACTTAGAGCAACACAATAAAGCTTATACACTCACCCATATTTTGTTTAAAAACAACTTAACAATAATGAACTTCAATAAATTGTTTGTCTTTGTGGCCATAGTTTTGACAGTCTTTGTTGGTTGCAGTGAAGCGGGATGGCTGAAAAAGATTGGCAAGAAAATTGTAAGTGAAAAAAAGAAAAAACATTTGGAATAATAATTTCGAACATAGTAATTTGGATAAGATCGTATTTTATAACAAAATTTTTATTGTTTTATTTTAATTAATAGGAACGTGTTGGACAGCATACCCGTGATGCTACAATTCAAGTTATTGGCGTTGCCCAGCAAGCAGCAAATGTAGCTGCAACATTGAAGGGGAAATAAATTAGTAATTTTTCTAAGTGTAGATGTAAACTAATTATAATAGCTAATATTTAAAATAAGTTATTTATTTAAATAAAAACTCAAAACTGTAGCAAGGCGTTATATCTATAGGAATTTTCCAATTTTGTTTTGTAATTGGAGATACGGTTAGTGGTCGTAGGGTTATTACAGTTGACATTTTAGTATGATGTCTTAAAGATTAAAAAAAACGTCAGTAAGGTACTGACTTTTTAAAAGCCAAATAACTGAACATTTAAGCGATAAAATATTTTTTTCGAAATGGAAGTTTTATTTAAAGGTATTTTAATTACTTTTACATAAAAATTTATACACATTATATACATCAAATGTGCTGGAGATTACATTTTTTTCAATCCTTTTTTTTTGGATTTTTTCAAGTCCTCAAAATTGAAGTTGAGTTTTACTAACAAGGCCACTCTTAATTTTTCCTGGAGAATCTTCAAAGTAGTGTCATGTTTATAAAAAAAGTAGTTCCAGCTGCATATACATATTTGCATTTCTGTGTGTGACATCAAAAATACTAACGATGCCTCCGGTTGTTTTAGTGAATATGGTGTATCGTTGTGTTTTAATTGTATTGCTTTTTTCATTCAAGATTTAGATATTTTTGTTTAGGGATCTACTTACACTTGTTTGTTATACCCTCCACCATATGGAGGGTATAACTAAATTTGTCATTCCGTTTGTAACACATCGAAATAATCGTCGGAGACCCTATAAAGTTGATCAGCATAAAATTCTATGTCCATTTAACCATGTCCGTCTGTCTGTCTGTTGAAGATAGAGAGACAATATTTGGTACAGAAGTTTTTATTACTTGCAGGATGGTTGGCATTGAAAATGGGATATATCGGTCCACGTTTTGATATAGCCCCCATAGACCGGTACCTCCCGATTTTCGGTATTTTTAAGGTTTTAGCTTCATTATCCTACCAAAATGGCTGAAATTTGGTACGTAGTCTTATCTAGGGGTATAAAACTTTTCCCCAGAATTTTGTCGGTATCGGCCCACGCCTTCATATAGCCCCCATAGAACGGTACCTCCCGATTTTCGGTATTTTAAAGATTTTAGCTTCATTATCACACCGAAATAGCTGAAATTTGGTACTTAGTCTACGTTGGTGGTATAAAACTTTCCCCCAGAACTTTGTCGGTATCGGTCCATACCTTCATATAGCCCCCATAGAATGGTACCTCCCGATTTTCGGTATTTTCAACGTTGTGGCCTCAATATTCCACCGAAATGGCTGAAATTTGGTATTTAGACTTCGTTGGGGGTACTCAAACTTCCCCTTTATATAGCCCCCATGGAAAGGTACCTCCCCATTTTCCGTATTTTGAAGGTTGTGGCTTCAATATTCCACCAAAATGGCTGAAATTTGGTATTTAGTCTTCAATGTGATATAAAACTGTTCGCCAGAAATTTGTCTATACTGGTCCACGCTTTCATATTGCCCCATTTTCGACTAGAATTCGTCGGTATAGGTCCACGTTTCGATATAGCCCTCTTAGGACGGTACCTCCCGATTTTCGTAATACTGAAGATTGTGACGTCAATATCCCACCGAAATGGCTGAAATTCATTATTTAGTCTTCCAAGAGTTATAAAATATTCCAGAAGAGTATTATCAGTATAGGCCCACGTCTACCGATATCCCCACAGAAGCGTACTTCTTGATTTTCGGTATTTTTTAAGTTGTAGCCACATTCTCTTACCGAAATATAGGAAATTTTGTATTTAGTCTTCTTTAAGTCTAAAAACTTTCCGTCAGAAATTTGTCGGTATATATCGACGTTTTGAAATAGCACCCATAGAACGGTCCCTCACAATGTGAGGCTCACATTGTTTACCGAAATTGCTGAAATTTAGTATTAAGTCTTCTTCATACACGAAAGGAAACTAATTATTCCATTTTACTTCAATACAACTTGTGGTGGAGGGTATAACAAGTTCGGCCCGGCCGAACTTAACGCCGTTCTTACTAGTTTTTTATATATGATGTTCCAACAAAATGTAAAATGATATCCCCGCCATGAAATATTCTGACCTCAAATTGAATAATTAGTTTACTTTCCTGTCCATATTATCAGGCAGAGACGTTTTTTCACCACTGAGAACCCCATAACCAAATTACAGCCAATTTAGACAAAAAATGTAGATAAAAACTTCAATGAACCTGAAATCTGAAGGTACCGTTATATGGGGACCCTACCAAACTTGGACCTATGTCCACATTTTTTGGTGGGAAATTTTGGACGTATGGACCTATGTCCACAATTTTTAGAACATAAGGTTTCTGACTGCTGGGAATCCAAAATACCAAATTACTGCCAATTCAGTCCGAAAAGTTTATCAACAAGCTTCAAAATATATGAAAGCGGATGGTACCGCTATATGGGGGCTTTATTAAAAAACTAGACCCACATTTATGATTTTGCGACTAAAGTAGTTTTTACATATTTTAAGTAGTTACTGAAAAAATGAGATCGATCCGAGGTTTAGAATTATTTTTGTCGCACCTTCTCATAGGTGGGACCGTAAGTCCTCCGCACAGTGGTTCAGAATGGTTTTTTTCCTGGCCAAAACTCTGTAATCGTTTCATTTCTAGTAGTTGCAGAGGAATTCAAGGTCAAAATTATTTTGTTATTATTTTGCATCAAAATATGAGTGTTTTGGAGTTTTTCGTATGTTCCAATCTATTAAAAGGGTCAAACACACCGATAAACAAACCATAAAAATACAAAAAATTAAAAGAAAAACATTTTTTTGCATTTTTTTTTTTTAAAAATTTGTTCAAAAATTAAAAAAAATACTCTTTGAGTTTTCGTATAAGTTATATAAAAATGTATATATTTAAAAAAAAACACACTTTATTGACCAAGTAATTTCATTAAATTTAAAAAAGTGTTAACCCATTTCGTCGCGAGAAAAAATTTTTTATTTATTTTTAAGAAAAAATACTTTTTTTAGGGCCCGCTGATGTCAAAAATCAACTCAAAAAGAATTTCCGATTTTTCGTTTTTCCGGAAAATGGTGTTCGAAATTTCGAACTCTGGCGCGAACACTATATGTATAGAAGTAAAAAAAAAAATGATTTATTTTATCATTTTTTAGTGAAAAAAAGATTGAAGAGTGGTATTGAGACTTCCCCGGAGTGCTGGTCTACGTTTTGGACTAGTTTAACATTGGCTCTCGAATCGCTTTAAATTTTTGTAACAATTTGTATTCACTGCCGCCATTACGACGCACACTGGTCGAAACCACTGATCTAGCAGCGCGAAAGTCAAAAAATCGAACTATAAAATTGCGAAATATTTTCCATTGTATCGATTACAGGCACTTTGCAGACAAAGATTTTGTTTTTTCATTTTTGTTGTTGTAAATATTCACTCAGTTATTCACTATCAAATACAAGAGTTTTTGTTGCATCAGATTTTAAAAAATTTTTGCAAAAACAAATTAGCTTCATTTTTGTTTAAATGTTAAATAAATTCGTAATGAAAATGGACAAGATATATTTTTAATTAATAGGTCTGGAGGTACTTATTTATATAGCAATAAATTTTCAAAAAATTCCATTTTTTGGTGTTTTTACGGGTTGTACGCGCTAGTTCCATAGAGTGCATCTTGTAAACTTGGCCGAACTTAGGTCCGATTATGTTTTTGGGAATGAAATTGGACTCTCTGGATACTGAATAACCACATTCGGGCTGCAAATATTTGCATATCTTTTGATGACTACACTTTTAAAATAAGGGATTTTGCATGAAATTCATACAAATTTAGCTGTGCATTTGTATGGGAGCTAAATCAAAATATGGACCTATCTTGAGCAATGTTTGCAAGGAGGAGTTCTACCCCCGGAGACACTATAATACCATATTATAGCTAAATATGGGATAACAAGTAAAAATTCAACGAATCGGGGGTACCATAAAAGAGGCTGCATCGAAACATAAATCCGTGTTGAAAATGTTTTGTAAGAAGGTTTTTACGCAGTGAGAACACGGAAAGCAAAATTACAGCCAAGTTGAATTGATGTGTTATGATATTCAAAATACATTAAATTGGGAGGTACGGTTACATGGGGGCTATATCAAAACGTGGACCTATGTTCATAATTTTTGGTGAAAATATTTTGTGACCACTTAGGAACCCTAAGTATCAAATTACAGCTAATTTGCTACGAAATTGTGGCTTAAATCCCCAAAATTTCGAAAATCGGAAGGTACCGTTATATGGGGGCTATACCAAAACATTAGCCGATATTGTTCATATTTGGCCCATTATTACCCACAGGTACAAGCTGAGTTTGTGCAAAATGTCGGTGACGTATCTCAATTCGTTTGCAAGTTATGAATGTCGCGCCGCTAGATCAGTGCTTTCGATCACCGTGCGACGGTACACGTTTTTTTCCGGGGCAAATTAATAATTCCTGAGAAAATAGCCGAAAGGTGAAAAAATAATCCTGTGGCACCATGTGTAGTGGCTGGAGCGCACGACAAGCCTTGAACGATTTGGTCCAAAATTTGGACCAAATGTATTTTGTGTCACCGTGGTGCAATGGTATGCACGCCCGCCTTGCACTCAGAAGGTCTGCGGTTCGATTCTCAGGCCAAGCAACATCAAATTTTCAACGGTTGTAAAATACCCCTCACACGGTGATCTTGAAGCAACTTTAAATGGAAGGTGCTTACACCTCATAGATGAGAAAAATTAAAAAAAATAAAAAAAAACAAAAAAAATCGCCGGAGCGCTTTTTAACTAAATCGCGATTCAAGTTGACGGTCTTAGGGGTTTTTTAGGTTTTCACGATTTTGCTTGAAACGGTAAGTCTTATCGAAATGTGACTAGAGAAAATCTTTTAGATGTGAAAATTCTCTACAAGGTTGTATCATTTTCGAGATATATAAGTTTAAGTTGGAAAATTTCGGTCATGACATTCCTTTATAAGGAGGCGAAATTATCATAAATGTTAATCATGTAGAGAATTTTCATAGCGACAATATTTTCTTCAGTCCCATTTCGATAGGACTGGCGGTTTCCAAGCAAAATCGTGAAAACCTAAAAAACCCCTAAAAATGTCAACTTGAATCGCTATCGTAATATTTTGTCCAAATTTAGTTTAAGTCCATATCGGTTCACTCCTTCAGGTACCTCCCCCACAAAAGTTCGAAAATATTCGGAAAATTTGTGCGCACGATTACTCTTGAAGGGAGTAACCGATTTGGTCCATACTTTGCACATCGTGAAATGTGTACCAGACTTAGATAAGGTTTCAATATGGACTCAATTAGTCCACTCCTTCGGGTACCTCCCACACAAAATTTAAGAAAAGTTCAGTTTAGGGCCTGCTCTCGAATCGCTTTGATTTTTGTTGTAGCAACTTATATTCACTGCCCCCCATACGACGGTACAAGTTTCATCAGGGGCAAATCCATACTTCCTGAGAAAATAGCCTGAAAGGTGCAAAAAACCCTTATGACACCGTGTATAATGGTTGGAGCGTAAGATAACTCTCGAACGGATCTGCAGTTTCGGTCGAAAATGTGGCCTTCGTAATACTTTGTGCAAACTTAGTTTAAGTTGGAAGATAAGCCATATCGGTCCACTCCTTCAGGTACGTACGATAACTCATGATGGGAGTGACAGATTAGGTCCATACTTTACACATCCTAATATATCTACCAGGTATAGGTCAGATTCGAATATGGACTATATTTGTCCACTCCGTCGGGTACCTCCCACACACATTTTTGGATAAATTCACTTTAAGACCTGCTCTCGGATCACTTTTTAATTTTTGTTGAAGCAACTTGTATTCGCTGCCTCAATTACGACAGTAAAAGTTTTTTCAAGGGCAAGTCCATACTTCTTGAGAAAAAAAACCCGAAAGTTGTAAAATCCCCCTATGGCACCATATGTAGTGACTGGAGAGCTTGAACCGAATACTGCGTTCGTCCACACTTTGGATACGTAATATTCCTTCGAATATAAGATGAAATTCGAAGGTGGAAGGAGTGGACCTTCCGATACTTCCCCCACAAAAGTTGGAAAATATTCGCTAAAATGGTACTCTAAATATTGTCGAAACTCAGAAATCCTATCCATATTGTTTTGAAAACTTTGAAAAAAAGTATTTCAATCCACACAGGCTGAGGATATATCTCTGTCGGCAATGTCGACTGATACTTGTTTTACTTGTTTTTACAAACTTAGTTAAGTTCCTCGCCCAAAAGTTAAAAACATTTCACTAAAATGGAACGGGCGATATCTCTTGAACGGAGCAACCAATTTGGTCCAAACTTTATATCTCCAAATAGTTTGTCCAAATTTAGTTTAACTTCTAAAATGACCCATTTCGCCTTTTCTCCTTAGGGTACCTCCCTCACAAAAGTTCAACATTTTTGTTTAAGTGTAGTTTAGACTCTTTTCGAAGATCCTTTGGAAATTTATACCGATACCACTCCTTGTAGTCCTGTTTACAGCGATATTATGTTTTTTGTGGGAAAGTCCATGCTTCCTGCCATAATGTCTCTAGGTTATACGGTGAATGACTGGGGCAGCGAATCTAAAACCCCTAAATACACCATTTTGCGGAAAAGGTTTTCGGTTGTGTAGCTGGTGGACTGCTAAATTCAGATGTACTGTTGTAGAATATAATGGCGACTTTACTTATTGATTTTTTATAAATTATTTATTATGTTTATATAAATATATCGTACTTAAGTTGGTTTTTGTTTTATTTTTCAGGCAGTATTTCTCATAACACCAGGTAAGTTATATTTACATTAGTCTTTAAGGTACTTACATAATCTTCACTGAAGATTCTTCAGGCATCTCCTATGTGCGAATAATAAAGTTTAGCTTTAATTTTATTCTTTTCAAAATTTTATTTTAATTTCTACTTAATTGCGATATAACAGACTTTTAAAAAGATTGTTGACTTGTTTTTTGTTTTAAGAAATTACGCTTATATAAATTAACAAAATATTTACTATCACATAAATTATTTTCCTTTGACGGTTGCCGCTACATTTGCAGCCTGTTGAGCAATACCAAGACCTTGAATTGTGGCATCACGAGTATGCTGACCAACACGTTCCTAAAGCAATAGCAATAAAATGCATGTTAATATCATTTTTTTGGTTAAATTTGTTAATAAATAAATAAACCAAAAACTTACAATTTTCTTGCCAACTTTCTTCAACCACCCAGCTTCGCCTTGTCCAATGACGGCAGCCAATATGACGGCAGCAAAAATAAGAACCGTATTGAATTTCATTGTTTTTGCTGTTCTCAGTATTTAAATTCAAAATGTTTTTAATTATTCACAATCTGCGTGCAAAACAGAACTGATAACGGAAGTGTAAATGTTCGTAGTTTATATAGGCAGCTTAGACGTTTTGTTGTTATTTTGTGATTCATAATAATTTCTTGTCGCTTAAAAAACAAAAAACGCGGAGAATAAAATTAGGTATGGTCATGTACATTTTTGTAGTGTGTGGTTTTATTTTATATTTTCGAAGGGGATTTATTTTTTTTTTACTCATCTGCATAGTGTAATTTAATTGATTGACAGATTTCGTTCCTAGATTTGTTTGTATAAAGGGGGGGAAATGCATGCATAAGTTATGATTGATCATATTTAAAATCAGCCACAAATTGCATGTACATTTTCTTAGGCACAAAGGATCACATGGTCCAAAGTTGTAATTTTTGTCATAGGTAGTCATTGTAATCTTGATCACAACAATATATAGGGGGTAATTCTGAATGAAAACTCCCCGTGAGTCTTGTCTCGCTGCCGTTTCAACTTAACTGAGCAAGTGAGAGAACTCACTCATTGTCTTCCGGGACTAAGTCCACACTTCCCGAGATATGGGCATTGACAATTTATGGTTATGTTTTACTTTATTACCATTACATTGTTTAGAGACACCCCTCGGATCGGTTCAAATGTTTATTATGTCCTTGTACGATTTATAGTTTTCCTGCAGAAGTTCATATCTCCTGGTAAAGCGCTTTGAAATTTTACTATTCTAATGTAGGTAATACGGGAGTCATTTTAAAGCTCGTACCTACTCTGGGTTACTTGTATCCTCGGATCCTCTACTTTCAATATTAAATTATTATCTAGAGAAGTCTCCCTTGTCCAGTAGGGATGTTTGTGGAACAATTATTATGAAATTATTATCTACAAACCTTATTGGGAATGATGAGTTAGTATCAGATAATCCCAATATTGATTAGGAATCATCAGAAAACTCCAAGTCCTGCAGCGAACAGTATTGACTTATTATTACTTACTACTTACTTAGCTGGCCCATTACAGATCATTTGTTCCATAGGCCGAACTAAGTAAAGATCTCCAATTCTCTCTGTTAGTTGCTTCGCTTTCTGAAATACCGCGCCTTTCATCTAGTCATCCACATGTTGGCTCCATCAAAGCCTTAGCCTGCCAATTCTGCGTGCACCGCGATGGTTCGTATTTATACGCATTTTTTAGAGGGTGCATCATCGATCATTCTTATGACTTATTATTACTATCCTTAAATTAATTTTAAAAATCCACTACCTGATGAATATTTGTTTTCACCCAGCAACAATTTGGTAGGCACATGTCATTACTTCCTGCATTACCGAGTAGTGAGAACTCATTACTTTACTCATTACTAAGTACTTACCAAGTTATGAGTACGGTGGCACAGAGCTTGTGTGTTCCGCTACAAATCCTAGGGATGTGTGTTCAAAGCTCACCGTCGCACAGTGGATCCACCCATTGGCCAAAAATAAAAAAATAATGTCAACATGTTGATACAAAATCTGGCAACAATAACAGCTATGACATGGGCCTTTTTAAAAATATATTAGTTTTTGCTTCATTCGAACGCGATCTTCTTAAGAATAGCTTCAAAAGTCTGAACATTTGACTAATATTTTTTGTTGTGAGTACAACCTATATTTTAAGTGCAAGTAAACTAATACGTATAGCAAAATATTATAGTAGATTTTGAAGGAGGAGGTAATAGCTTAATTTTCATTAAAAAATAGTGTTTTAGTGTGTTTTGCAATTTTAGTTAGCTGCATATTTTCTTTGTGTATTTTGTAATGCCAATTCGATCATATACTTAAATTTGACCTAAGGTTTTAGTCATGAGGCCCATCAGTGCCCACCTCGGAAATAATTTTTCAAAGTAGGTCATGGGTTTAAGATTACTCAGTATTAAAATCAGCTGCCATCTAGTGTTATCTGACCACGTCAATGAACGGAAAGAAACAAAACGATTCCCGTACCAATCACACAACGCCACAAACTTTTCAGCTTCTCTGAATCGTTTCATTCTCACAACGAAAACAAAAACACAAACTTTTTCAATGTAAAAAGATGGAAACCGTACGATTGCTGAAATGTAACTTCGGCTATGCTTTGTCGAGTTGTTTCATTCACCACCGAAACAAAAAGAATTTTTGGGAAACGTTTGCCGTGCGTATTGTCAATGACACACCAAACGTTTTTGATTTATTCACTCGTGTTTAGTACTATTCCGTTTTCTATCTGCTATTGTGGAATTGAGTACTTTTCGCTTTTCTTTTTGTTCGCACTCACGAATGTAAACAAAACAAAACTAAACATCGAGCTCGGCCAACGTGGGTTATGTTTCGTTTTGTATTGTTCCTATGGAAAATACGAAACGAAACGATTGGAAATGTTATTTAAAGTATTTTTACGTACGCTGGACCACGTACATTAACACAATTGGCATCAGTGGCTAGACGAATAAATCTTCTTCCAAATTAGTCTTACGTTGGCGGTACGTACCTTGCAGGAAGAACGCTATAAGATCTATAATAATATATTACCAATTTTCAGACAAAAATGTTGATTATATATAATACGCTAAATTGGTTGGATTTTATGTTGTTTTGGAGATTGTTTTGTTTCCCCAATCCTATTTTTGCATCATAAAATAATCGGGGCCTTTGTTCATGTCATTTTGTATTAACCTTTTTTCCGATTATTTTCCGAGTGCTCTGCACAATCTCTGAATGCAAATTTTGATTCGTTTTCTTTCCGATTATTTTACGAGTACTCTGCACATACTCTGAAAGGAAATTTTAATTCGATTTTTTTCCGCTTAGTTCCCGAGCTCCGGTTGAGAGTAGATTGTGTACAATAAACGGCAAGGGGAATTTCTTTGTTTTGTTTGCATGCTGTTGTTTGTTTTTTGGTTATTTCGCAGCATTTAAGTGAGTAAGACGTAGGGGAACAAATTATTGTGTGTTACAAAAAAAAAAAAAAAAATTGGAAGTTTGCATACACATTTTGTAAAAAGCTGTTTATAATAACAAATATTGTTAATTCTATTTTAGATACGCCAAATAAAGAACAACAGCGTGATGGCATATGGAAACCTTATTAGGAAAGGCTGTGTTTTATAATGACTACACTAAGACCTCGCTTTGCGTCGTAGATACGTTCCAGAAAAACACGACTCAAAGTGAAACGACGCAAAGCGAATTAAGATTTTCTATGGAAAGCCATGTAAACTTTGGAGATAGGTTCCAGAGTAAAAACACTATTTGTTCGTATGCACACAATTTTAGGTGGATAAATTACTTGAACAAATAAGAACTCTAAATGCTAAATTGCAGCTATTTTGGTCTTATTCGGCCAGAAAATGTAGGTGAAATCTGGCGGTACCGTTATATGAGGGCTATAACAAAACGTTTACCTATGTTCTTAATTTTTGATGGAGAAGTTTCTATATCACTGGGAACACTAAATACCAATTCGGTCTGAAAATGTAGTTAAAAAGGTCAAAATACCTGGAGTCGGGCGGTACCGTTACATGAGGAATATACTGAAACGTGTACCGATGCAGACCATCTTCGAACTTGATCTAAGCACAGACCAAATACACATGTTACAAAATGTCAGCCCTCTATCTCAAATCATTCGGAAGATAGCGTGATTACAACAAAGGGACGGTCGGAAAGACGGACATGGCTAAATCAGCTTATGGGGTCGCAAATGCGTTTTAAACGGAAAAAAAAGCTTAATACACCCTTCATACTATGGTGGAGGATATAAAAAATTAGTCACTCAAACTTAAAACAACGCAACATCGAATATCGAACGACGCATATTGAAAATAGGTATTAACTAAGCAACGACGCATCTTCGAAAACAACGCAAAGTGAAACGACGCAAAGCGAGGTCTTGGTGTACTATAAAATACAATTTATAAAGTTCAACAAATAAAGAAACTAATTATTGAGAAGTTCGCATCAAACATCCGAAAATTTTCCGAATTTCGTATAAATCAGCAGAATTTGTTCCGATTTTCGTATAAAACTGTCGAAAATACGAGTATTCCGATTTTTTTCCCGAATATCGGATCAAACGTCCGATAATTTTCCGAATTTCGGTTCAAACATCAGAATTTGTTTCGATATTCTGAAAAAGTATCTGAAATTCTTCCTATTTTCTGTCCATTATCGAATGTTCTTTTAGAATTTTTTCCGAAATTGTGCAGAAAATCGAAAATTCCCTTAAAATTTCTCTTCTTTTCATTCGAGTTTTTTTTTAAACATAAATACATTTAAGGAAGTACTTCATTCCTATGACACCCCCATGCAAAATTAATGACTTTTACGGACAATTTGTAATTAGTTACTACTGCCAAAATATACTGAATAAAGGCATTACATAGTAATGACTTTTTTTGCTAGGTAATGTTTTCATTTCGAATGTCATTTGCTTTGAACTAAAAGTCATTTACAACTTATTTATAATTTATTTATAATTATTATTAATTTATATATTTTTTTAAATGATCACAAATAAAATGGAATAAATTTCAAAAACTGAATTACAACATTTAAAAAATATAGTTTTCTGAATAAATTAATACCCTATACTTCGACCCTAAAAGATGTTCTTAATTATTACATTGCCTGGAGTTTTGCAAACAAATTTGTGGATTATTTTGATGTGATAAAATTACCTCTTCATATGATTTTGGAAAAGGAGACCCCAATTTCTCTCCGAAATGGCTGAAATTTGGTACTAAGGCCATGTTTATATTATAGCCTTTTGCAGGGAATTGACATTTGAAACCCACTGGTCTTGTTGTTAAATCTGATTATATATAAACGTACTATAAGTCTTCCTTTGTGGTATAAAACTTTCCATCTGAAATTTGTCGGTATATGTCCACGTCTTCATTGAACGTCACCTCCGGATTTCTGGTATTTTGGAAGTTGTGGCCTCAAAATCCCGCCGAATTGGCTGAAATTTGGTATTAAGTCTTCCTTGGGGGTAAAAAACGTTACACCTTAAATTTGTCGGTTTAGGTTCAGGCCTAAACCGACATTGACTTGTCTGAAGAGAATTTTAAGCAGAAAAATTGTACACACAAACATTTTTGTACCTATTATTGAAATACTTGTTGCATAAGAAAATATGTAAAATGCATATGTCATATGTTTCGATTGCAAATTAACCAGAAGCCAAAAATATGCCAAGCCCCAAAGTTTGACATGAATCGGACCAAAAATGGGGTTTGCATAAAATTCCGCTGTCTATGTATAACATAAAAAAAAATGTTGTGGGTGCAACCGTGGTGCAATGTTATGCACACCCGCCTTGCACGCTGAAGGTCGTGGGTTCGATTCCCCGGCCAGTCAACATCAAAATTTTCAACGGTGGCAAAATACCCCTCATGAGTATTTCAGACATGTAAAACTTATCTACAAAGTGGTGTCTTAAGACACGCCGTTCGGATGTTTGTTTTTGTTTGTGGAACAATTATTATTATGTATAACATGCAATTGCTTTTATCAACATAGTGGTACTTTATGAATAAACATTTTGTGTAAACTTTTTTGTTCATAAGAAGTAAGTATATGGCCACTCTTCGATTCCCTATTCAAAAGTCTTAATATTTCTAATAACACTGTGCAATAAAATTGAGGTAAAGGTCTGGGGCACGGAAATTTCCTACAGGGGAAGAGAGGGCTTAGTGAGTATATTAAGAACCCCGAAGGACAAATTCGCGGTGAGTCGAACTTCCGCGTTGTGGCGTGAAGAAATTTTTGCTAGAGACCCTGTTAGTTATCAGGAATTAGCATTATATCTTTGTTCGCTGTTGCTTTAGCTTACTCTTGAGATGAGACCACGAAAACGCGACAAAATCGATTAGTTGTCAATGAGAGCCGTACATAAAATTTTCTGATCGACATTTTTGCAGAACATTTCGAAGCTGAAAAACGTCATCTTGTGGTAGTTTTATAGCGGCTCTTAAAATAAAGGACGAGAAGGACATTGAAGGAAGCGAGTTAGAAGGTCGAAGTGCTCTACGAATATAATCCTCATTTGATTTGACTGAAGACATGTCACCTCAAAAATAAGCTAAAGCAATAGTGAACAAAGATATAACGCTAATTCCTGATGGCTTACAGGGTCTCTAGCAAAAACTTCATCACGACATAACGCGGATGTTCGACTCACGGCGGATCTATCCTTCGTGGTTCTTAATATACTCACCAAGGTCTTTCATCTCCAAACGGAATTATCTCTGCCCCAAAATTTGTGTTCACAGTGTAAATTGTATAAATACATTTCCTTGATGGATTTTTTTATAACTCGCGATCAAAGTTCACATGTTTAGGTTTTCACGATTTTGCTTGGAAATCGCAAGTTCTATCGAAATAGGACTAAAGAAAATGTTGTAGCAGTAAAAATTCTGTGCAAGATTGGCTGATTTATATTTTCCTAGGTCTTACCATTTTTGAGATATAGAGGTTCAGATCAAACTTTCAGATTTTTTTTAGGTCTTCAGGATTTAGCTTGAAAACTGCAAATCCTTTCGAAATGCGACTAAAGAATATGCTGTAGCTGTGAAAATTCTCTACAAGATTAACTTTCGTAATTTGTCCTCAGTTATACCATTTTTGAGATATATACGTTTAAGTTGGGATATTGCAGTCATGATATTGTTTTATAAGGAGGCGATACAGTCAATCCATTGTCCTAATTTGAACTTTAAAAACGGTAAAAAGTTCGAAATTGTCATAAAGGTCAATCTTGTAGAAAATTTTCATAGCTACAACATTTTCTTTTGCCTCTTAATAATGTCAACTTGAATAGCAATTCATTTAAAAGGCGCTCCGGCGATTTTTTTCGGTTTTTCTCATCTATGAACATTGTAGTTTCAGAAGCCGCAAAAACTTCCCAGATGTAAGCACCATCCATTTAAATTTGGTTCAAGAGCCCCATGTAGGGTTTTGTCAGGTTAACCTTCCTTAAGAGGATTTGTTTGACGTACATATATGCAATGGAATTGACATTGAAAGTCCAGTGGGTTTCTTAAATCCGGTGATATATAGAAGTACCATAATAATAAGTAATAACAAATTTTAACATTCGAAATGAAATTCATTAAAATTTTTATCATGGTTGCCATGTTATTGGCTGCTTTCAATGGACAAACTGAAGCTGATTGGACGACAAAAGTGGCAAAAAATTGTAAGTTGAAATAAGAAATGTACAATATATAAAAAAATATTTTTAATTATGTTTTGTTATTGTTGCACTAGCAACGTGTTGGTTAAATTATCGGGATGTCTGCAGCTTATTACTGTATTGCCTTAGGTATTAAGAATTCTGCTAATAACATAAGATTTTGCTCCCTTATTATTCTTCCATCGGATTATTGCTATCTTCATCTCATTTCTGCAACTTTTACAAGTTATTTGCTTAGATAAATAATATTGTTTTCATAATTAAATACAGGATCATCCAGTAAAAATAAGAAAAATCAATGTAACATGAAAAAACCACAATAATTTTTTTGTAATTTTTGTTTTCCAATATTTTTCCTAATACATTTACGGTTTACATCTCTTACAAAAGAAATTTCCCCTTTTCAAAAAGTACCCTTAGCCACAACATGCATACCAATCAATCGTATTTGTTATTATTTAATTCTATACAAATCAGGGAAAAAATACCAACATCAACCACAATTCTAGCAATGAATGATGATTCACAAACATTTTGCAAAAGTATATAAACTAAAGATTCCATCATAAGTGACATCAGTTTGCAATAGAAGCAACAGTAAAACACATTTTTTCCTGGTTTTGATAATTCAACAAAATGCAATTTTTTAATCTTTTCATTTTCATTGCCTTGGTTTTGGCTGTATTCGCAGGCCAAGGAGAAGCTGGTTGGTTGAAGAAAGTTGGAAAGAAAATTGTAAGTGTTGGCAGCTATTTATTAAAATTCAGATTTTTTGAAATGTTTTATGGAAATATTGTTTTGTTTTTATAAACTCTTTAGGAACGAGTTGGTCAAAATACTCGTGATGCCTCGATTCAAGCTCTCGGTGTAGCTCAACAGGCGGCAAATGTTGTAGCAACAGTGAAGGGAAGATAAATATGCATGTAGCATATAATAATTACACAATGTATAATAACCTATTCAATACTCAGTTTCATATAAAATAAATAAATAGTCATAAGAAATTAACTTGTTCGAAAATAACTGTAAATGTGTATATTGGATGATTCCTAATTTAAAATATTTGTTTAAATAAAAAGAAGTCGGAAAAAATATTCGGTTAAAACCTGTGGTTTAATTACACTATACAACAGCCAATCTGGGGTGTGGGAAATTCTAAGTGCATGAATCCGGTTAGTATGTAAATCAAAACCCCCCCCCAGGGTTTTGGGTTCTCATGACAAACTTTTTTGGAGCCCTTCACATATAACCTTAACCAAAGGCAATGTGTCCCCAATATTTAGCGCTATACTTCGCAATGTCAAAAATATCGCAGTGGCTATAATACCAAATTTCTCAATTTCACCTCTAGTTCTATCGCAAGTCCTATCAAAATGGGACTAAAGAAAATGTTGTAGCTATGACAATTCTCTACAGGATTGGCTTTTATGATATCTTCGTAGTTTTTACCGTTATTGAAATATAGAAGTTCAAATTAGGACAATGGATTGACTGTATCGCCTCCTTATATTACAATGTTGTGCACAGTGCACCTTAACTAACTTTAAATGAAAACCGCTTACACCAGGGAAGTTTTTGTGGATTCTTAAACAGCAATGCTTATAGATGAGAAAAAATCCAAAATCCTAGGTTTTACCATTTTTGAGATATAGAGGTTCAGATCAAACGTTCAGGTTTTTTTCTTAGGTCTTCAGGATTTAGCTTGGAAACGTCAAAACCTTTCGAAATGGGACTCAAGAATATGTTGTAACTATGAAAATTCTCTACAACACTGGCCTTCGTATTTTTTTCCTCGGTTGTACCATTTTTGAGATATATAAGTTTAAGTTGGGAAATTGCAGTCATGACATTGTTTTATAAGGAGGCGATACATTGTCCTAATTTGAACTTCTATATATCAATAACGGTAAAAACTACGATGATATCATAAAAGTCAATCTTATAGAGAATTTTCAATGCTACAACATTTTCTTTAGTTCTATTTCTCCGGCGATTTTTGTTTTTTTTTTTATTTTTCTCATCTATGAACATTGTAGTTTCAGAATCTGCAAAAACTTCCCTTCCATTTAAATTTGGTTCAAGAGCATCGTGTAACGCCTTAACTTAAGTGGGATTATTTAGTAAATTTCCTAAGCTTAGTTTTCCTACTTACAACAATTCCACTAATTTGCAAGGGCTACCAAATATTTTAGTTATAATATTGGTAAACATGAAAATATATAATATAGTTGAGCGGATTTCAGTAAACTTTTATTTACTTTCCAACCATATGAAAGAATCGCAACTAGGACCAAATTGAAGCCAATGGTCTGTAGATTTCAAAAAAGTTTAGACTTTTTGCGGACATTTGCCGTTTGGGCAGTTATGACCATGGAATTTTGTAAGTCATTCTATTATCCTTTCTTATATGTATGTTCAATATAAGGTTTTTTTGTGCTAACCGCACGGAAAACTCGTGAAAGAAAAACAAGTGAGCCAAGGCTATAGTCGGGTCGGGGCCGACTATATGATACCCTACACCACTACCCCAGTGCATAAGCTTTTGACTGGTAAAACTCAAAATATTAAAATTGGGGTAGCTTAGCGCCTTTGCTCTGAATGTCTTCATTAATACAGGCCAATTTTGTTGAAACGCATGTAAGTGCATCGTCAGTACAACTCAAATAAAAAATGGAAAAGTGGGATGTACGCCAACCATCAATAGGCTTCTTTCTCTGTGAGACCCCCATCAACCCCCAAAATTTCGTGAGGATTCGATAAAAATTCCGACCTGTAGTGCAATTGCACAAAAAATGGAAAAAAAGGGAAGCATTACCGACTATTGCGATATCTCTGTTGTTTGACCACCTATGACAACCTTCTTCACATCGTTGTAAAGGTGACATTTTCCACTTTCCTTGCTACGTTTTACTTTCGATATACCTCTTATAGAAGAGAGATATTGGCCTTTTCTCCAAACATTGGCCTTTTCTCCAAATATTTTTTTTTTCACATTCCGACCCATGAATAATATCCGACCATTACCAAACATAACACCCAAAATTTCGTGACGATCCAATCAAAAGTGCGACGTGTAGCGTGATTACAAAAAAATTAAAAATGGGATGTATTACCGACTATTGCGATACGCCAACCTGCTTTACATCATGGTAAAGATGGGATTTTCTGCTTTCACAGTCAGACTTTGCTTTTGGAAGGTGCCCAACCAAAGCTGTGACATTCGTCATAATTATTAAAATCGCAAACATGAAAAGTTGTGTTCTATCAGCGGCTATTGCGATATCTTCGCCACCTACGACAACCTACGTTACATCGTTGCAAAGGTGACATTTTCTACTTTCATTAGCAGGTTTTGCTTTTGATATACCCTTATATAGAAGCGGAGATATTCGCTTTGAAATAAAATGTTTACTTTTTCTCCAAATAAGTTTTTTGCCCATTCCGACCACTGAATATTATCCGACCATCACCAAAATCAATGGGCTTCTTCCCTTCCGGGACCTTCATCAACACCCAAATTTGGTGACGATCGGATTAAAATTGCGAGCTGTAGCGTGATTAAAAAGTTTAGATGGACAGACGGACGGACAGACGCACATTGCCAGATCGACACAGCTCGTCGAGATATTCATTTCAGCTCGTCGAGACATTCATTTTGGTATATGTATATATGTATGGGTCTACGACCATTATTTCGATGCGTACAAACTTTTTGGCCAAAACCAACTTATATGCCCTCCCCACATAGTGGTGTAGGGTATAAAAATTGGGGGTATTCACTGTAATAAATAGTTTTTCTTTTTTGGGAGATTTTCTAAGAGATTAGAGATTTTCTCCGAACTGAGAACCAATAATACATTATTATCATCTTAGAAAGTATCGAAAAATTGATGGTAACCCTGTATGGAGAATGTGGTCGAGAGTGGACCGATGTCACATTCTTTATAAGGTGGTGTTCTGAACTCTGACTCCATTATAAAAAACCTATTGGGTTTGAATATTTGGTTAACATCTTCTGAAATAAATCAAGATATACTCGTAAATCATATGGGAATATCATGGACCAATACTGGCAGTTTTTCGCGGGGAGGTTTTCTATGCAATAAGAGCTCCTGGTACCGGATTACAGCAAATTCGGTTGGTAACATTAATACGTTCGCGGACGCAATTTTTTCGAAATTAGTTTTTTTTTTGCATTTATTAATTAATTATTAATATTATTATAATTTTTTATTTATTATATTATGGATATTGATGAAATTAGTCGTATTATGTACATTAATCACAAAAACATACGATTGTATACAAGTAAATGACTAAAAACTGACTTTGCATATGAATGCTATAGCATTCACGTCATCCTACGTCACCATGAAAATGAATGCTATATCATTCAATTCAGGATGATTGGATGCATGGGATCCACGCGAAAACTTGGACCTAGGACAGCATTATTTTGTTTTTAGGTCACTAGGATCCATTGATAAATATTTCAGTTCGATATATTATCTAGAAGTATTTTTATCACACCTTCCCACCACCACCACTGTGCAATGGTAGCTGCGTCACCGACCTTAGCAATTATTTGAAACCTAAAGAACCGACTACGCATAGTTTTTTTACGTGTTATATCTCGAAAATGACTGCACCGTTTCTCATTTAATTTGCAGAAAATGTTCAGGTTTGCCGTGATAATGTAAATTTTTTTGGAATTTCGGAGGAGGTGTGGTACTTTCCCCACGTCCTTTTTATAAACGTTTTATAAAAACTAATGACAATATCCATTGGAGTATTCATTTTAAAAGACAATGGGATTGGGTTCCTACCCTAGGTACTTATTTAGAGTCGAAATACCCGACCGCGCCCACTTTTTCAACTGTGTTATACTCCCAAAGCCTAAATCCCAGAACCTAATTTCATGAAATTTTCAAAATGTGCAGGAATGTCCGTGGTGGAAAAACTTTAAACTGGCTTGTTCAATTTTTCTCTCCGCAAAAACCTATGTCGGACAATGACGAACATTAAGAAAAAAATTATTAAAATATGTCAAGCTGTTCTCAACTGATGCAATTTCCAACGAATGACATTTGATTTTTATTTATATAGATAACATCAAACCTTGTGCGTGATACGAATTTTTGCCAAAAATCTAGTTATAATACAGTCCCCACATGGAGTTGTTGGGTATACACATTTTTTTTAAATTGACGTAACTCCCATTTGAAGTTAAGTCCGCTTTCAAAACATTTTGGGCGTTATTTCCTTCATCAAATGTGGACACAACTCAAACTCTTATGTCACGACACAATATTATTCACTATTTACTGAGAGACATTCATAAAGTAATTCGTGTTCTACCATAAAATTCCTTTAAAAACGCATTTCATCCGCAATCATCTCATTTGGGTTCGAGTACAACTTCAGTAATATAATAGGACGCAGTTAAATTACAATTGTCTATAAATACCATTAAATAAGTTGCAGACCGACACATTTTTTTAATTTATTTCAATTAAAAGGATTTATTTCATTGAAAAATATCTTTTTTTACAATGTCATGTGGGCACTTCCATCAATTTTCTATTTCCTACCAATAACGTGTTTTGTTGTTATTTATTTACCCACTGAAATAGAGATTTAAACATGGATAAATTTGTATATTATATATTGTATATCTCTTTTACTTACTGTTTGGGGGTAACATAATGGGTTCGGGTTGAGGTTCAGGATCTGGTTTAGCTTGAGCAGAGCTAATGGCCAAGATTAAAGTGGCTGCGAGAATAACAACGTTGTAGAATTTCATTTTCTTTCAAAGTCTTCAGTGCTGTTCACAAATGAATGTTGACGTGATAAACATTGCTTGGAATTTATAGCAAATTCTAGTATAAAAATTTGTATTATATTGACATTATTTTCGATTTTCAAAAAATAAATAAATATGCAAATACAAATTAGTAAATAAATAAAAACATGTTAGGTAAACACATATGAAGTTCTATAAAATAAAATATAACTAAAAACATTATATTTTAAAATGCAAATATGTATCACTGATATAGTTCAAATATCAACCGATATAGTGCATATTAGAATCGGATGTACGTTTGGAAGAAATATGACGACGCCCAAAGTTTAGACCAACAAAATTTCACACAAAATTTCAAAATTTTTTCGAAAACCCTTTCTATATATTAAAACCATAAAAACACTGCTTGACTAACTTAAATTATTGCTGACCACAATAACTTACGAATTGAATATCCGATTTAGGAGAAACATTTCACATCATACACAGAAAAACATATTTCAAGAAAATATGAAAATATTTAACATAAGTAAAACGGTGATATCTTTTGCACGCAACGATCAAAGTTGGTAACGAAAACAGATTTGGGATGACGATTTTTTTCTTAATCTATGTACAAAAATCATAGATATAGTATCAAAATTTTTTTTTTATTTTTTTGAAGTGACGATTTTAGACATTTTTTCTGATATATATAGAAGATATTCATGTTTACCAATATTATAAATAAAATATTTGGTAGCCTTTGCAAATTAGAGGAATTGTTGTAAGTAGGTGGACGAAGCTTAGAAAATTTACTAAATAATTCCACTTAAGTTAAGGCGTTAATATCAGTCCTTTGTTTCAGAAACTCGATTATAATAAAACCATTTGTTCTCATCTTAAAATACATTTTTTCTTCAAAATTAGTCGTATTTGTAAGACTTTTACTCCTTAAGAACCACGAAAAATTACAAAAAAAAAAAAAAATAGTTTTGAAAAAAGTGGAAAGTTTTGAAGTGATTTGCATCTTTAAATTCTAAAAATGATGGAATGATTTTTTTATTTTTGTCGTTCGGCGCGGCACATCCACTGGGCATTGTCCCGAAAATTAATTTTCAAACCGATACATTCGTAATTTTTGCAAATATAGTTTTTAAAAAAATAGTTCATAGGGGAACATTAAGAAAAAACAAGTGAGAAAAGGCTATAGTCGGTACGGGGCCGATTATGTGATACCCTACACCACTACCTCTGTGCATTATCTCTTCATTCGAAAACATTTCTTTTAGGGAGATACGAAAGTTTTCACCTATCTGGCTTTTATACCAAATGAAATAAGGCGAACTGAACCAAAATAATTAATATTTAATTTTATATTTGACTACTATCGACATCACCAACATCAATATGCTTCTATCGGTGAAAAAATTTCGTGATGATCCGATCAAAATTCCGACCTGTAGTGTGATTGGAGAAAAAGTGGAAAAAAGGGATGTATTACCGACTATTGCGATATCTTTATTATTTGACCACATACGCCAATCTACTTTGCATAATTTTAAAGATGGGATTTTCTACTTTCTTAGTCAGGCTTTGCAAAGGTGCATTTAAACAAATGCAAATTAAGTCGTGAAAGATCCGATCTTTTCATCAGCATTTGAACCCATTCCATCGATGCAATGGAGATGAATTTTGTGTTTTATTTATACAAATTTTTCTAAATATATAAGAGTAATTATTTACAATAGGCTTGATGTTGTCAGAGACTCGAAAGCACAACCAACGTTGTTAAAACTCTCATCGTTATCATTTGTCATTGCAAAGGGTTGGTGAAAATGACATGCCAAAGCATTGGTGGAAATGACATGCCAAAGTATTGGTGAAAGTGACATGTCAAACCATTGGTGTAAATGACATGCTTTGGATCCAAAAATGAATAGCATCTTTTGGGGTCCACGCTTATATAAAATTCATCGATGAAGATGCTAAAAATGACATGCCAGATCACTTGCACCCATGATTGAATGGTATCTTTGGCATCGAACATTTTGCTGGGTAATTACTCAGTTTAGTATCTTCTATGCAGACTAGAGCACAAGGAAAAGTGTTTTCCTGTTTTTTACTTGCGATTTTATATAGCGACTTGTTAACCGATTTTTAACAGTTATTGCTTGTTCGAAAGAGAATGTTCTTCCCTTTTAGAGAAAGAAAACATGTGAGCCAAGGCTATAGTCGGGTCGGGGCCGACTATGTGTTACCCTACACCACTTCCCCTGTGCATAAGCTTTTGACTGGTAAAATTCAAAATATTGAAATTGGGATAGCTTAGCGCCTTTGCTCTGAATGTCTTCATTAATACAGGTCAATTTTATTGAAAAGCATTTAAGTGCATCGTCAGAATAACTCAAATAAAAAATAGGAAAGTGGGATGTACGCCAACCATCAGCCATCATATTCGGACCCCTGAATAATATCCGACCATTACCAAAATCAATAGGTTTATTCCTCTGTGGGAGCCCCATTAACATCCTACGTTACATCGACGCAAAGGTGATATTTTCTATTATAGAAGCGGAGATATTCGCTTTGAAATAAAACGTTGACTTTTTCTCCAATAAGTTTTTTGTCCATTCCGACCCCTGAATATTATCCAACCATCACCAAAATCAATAGGCTTCTTCCTCTGTAGGACTCCCATTAACGATCCGATCAAAATTGCGACCTGTAGCGTGATTACAAAGAAATGGAAAAATAGGATGTATTAACGACTATTGCGATATCTCCGTTATTTGGCCACCTACGCCAACTTACTTTGCATCATTGCAAAGATGGGATTTTCTACTTTCATCGTCAGACTTTGTTTTAGGAAGGTCCCCAACCAAAGCTGTCATATTCGTCATTATTATTAAAATCACAAAAGTGAAAAGTAGGGGTTTATTTGCGACTATTGTGATATCTTCGTCGTTTGATCACCTACGAGAACCTACTTTACATCATTAGAAAGGTGATATTTTCTACTTTCATTGTCAGGTTTACTATTGGTATACCCCATACAGAAGCTAAGATATTCGCTTTGGAAAAAACGTTGTCTTTTTATTCACATAAGTTTTTTGCCCATTCCGACCCCTAAATATTATCCGACCATCACCAAAATCAACAGACTTCTTCCTCTGTGACACCCCCATCAACATCCAAAATTTCGTGACGATCCGATCAAATTGCGACCTGTAGCGTGATTTCCAAAAAAATGGATAAATGGGATAAATTACCGACTATTGCGATATCTCCGTTATTTGGTCACCTACGCCGACCTAGTTTGCATCATTGTAAAGATGGAATCTTCTACTTTCATGGGCAGGCTTTGCTTTTAGAAAGTCCCCAACCAAAGCTGTGGTATTCGTCATTATAATTAAAATCGCAACCAGAAGCTTTGAAAAAAAAACGTTTTCTTTTTGTCCACATAAGCTTTTTGCCCATTCCGACCCATAAATATTATCCGGGACCCACATCAACATCCAAAATTTCGTGACGATCCGATCAAAATTGCGACTTGTAGCGTGATTACAAGGTTTAGATGGACGTCCGTCTGTACATCTAAACGGACGGACACACATAGACAGATCGCTCGAACTCAGCTCGTCGAGACATTCATTGTGGTATATATAAGTATGGGTCTACGACCATTATTTCGATGCGTTTTTTGCCAAAACCAACTTATAATACCCTCCAGACATAGTGGTTTAGGGTATAAATATCCAAATCTGTCACACCGTTCTCAACTGATGCAATTACCAACGAATGTCATTTGATTTTTATTTATATAGATAACATGAAACCTTGTGCGCGATACGAACTTTTTTTAGTTAGAATACCCTCCCCACATAGTGTTGTTGCGTATACACATTTTTTAAATTGACATAACTCTCATTTTAAGTTAAGTCCGCTTTGAAAACATTTTGGGCGTTATTTCCTATATCAAATGTGGACATATCCCAAACTTTTATGTCACGGCACAATATTATTCACTATTTAGTGAGAGACCTTCATAAATTAATTCGTGTTTTGCCACAAAATTCCTTTAAAAACGCATTTCATCCGTAATCATCTCATTTGGGTTCGAGAACAACTTCAGTAAATTAATATGACGCAGTCAGATTACAATTGTCTATAAATACCTTTAAATAAGTTGCAGACCGACACATTTTTTTAATTTATTTCAATTAAAAGGATTTATTTCATTGAAAAATATCCTTTTTTACAATGTCATGTGGGCACTTCCATCAATTTTCTATTTCCTACCAATAACGTGTTTTGTTGTTATTTATTTACCCACTGAAATAGAGATTTAAACATGGATAAATTTGTATATTATATATTTTATATCTCTTTTACTTACTGTTGGGGGGCAACATAATGGGTTCGGGTTGAGGTTCAGGATCTGGTTTAGCTTGAGCAGAGCTAATGGCCAAGATTAAAGTGGCTGCGAGAATAACAACGTTGTAGAATTTCATTTTCTTTCAAAGTGTTCAGTGCTGTTCACAAATGAATGTTGTCATGATAGACATTGCTTGGAATTTATAGCAAATTCTAGTATAAACATTTGTATTGTATTGAAATAATTTTCGATTATGAAAAAAAAAATAATAATAATAAAAATAAATAAATAAAAATAAAATAAATACAATTTAATAAATAAGAATTACTAAATAAATAAAAAACACTTTTTAGGTAAACACATATGTAGTTCTATACAATAAAATAGAACTAAAAACATTATATTTTGAAATGCAAATATCATTGTCTGATTAATTCTCCTTTTCCATTGTACAAGCTGTGGCAAATCGATAATTCGACACGTATTTTTATTATTCAAAACATATGGAAAAATAACAACTTATATAATAAACGTTTTGAACAAATATAAAAAATACCACATCTACATAATACCAAGTCTCTAAACTATATTAAATGTTTGGGATTCTCATAGAATATTTTGGAATAATTAAATGAACATAACTAACCCAACGCCATACTCAAGTCGTGGCCGAACATCATCTGATACAACGTGTTCGGGTGCTAGAGCCTCGGCTGACTATGGTAAATGGATCGACCCACGGTAGCCGATTTACCTAAAATAACCTGGTTAAAAGTCGAACAAATATAAATTAAATACTTTAAAGTGTGGTTGAAATAGCCCAGTCAAAATAGCCATTAAAATAGCAACAATTTCCACAAAGCTTAATTTTGGTGAAAAGCTAGGGTTTGCCATTAGAAGCAATGTCCTCAAAGTCCCCATCGATGCCTGTTTACCAATAGAGCCCACTTTTGAATATAAACTAAGTTGGAAAAAATATTTCGAGATCCAAAATTTGTATCGCTCGTACCATTTTAGCGAATATTTTCGAACTTTTGTGGCGGAGGTTCCAAAAGGAGTGGACCTATAAGCACCATCTTCGAATTTCAACTAATATTCGAATAAATATTATGACATGCAAAGTGTGGACCAACGCAGTATTCGGTTCCAGCCACTACACATACTGGCCGTAGCGGTTTTTACAGCTTCGGCCAATTTTTTTCAATAAGTATGGACTTGCCTCTCAATAAACTTGTACCATCGTAATAGGGGCTTTGAGTGCAACTGCACTTTTTCGAAATTTTAAGTGCGAGGTACCCGATATGGTCCATCATAGAACTTATTTTAATTTTGAGCAAAATATTACGACTGTCAAATTTTGGATCGATTTGCCAAATTTTGGACCGGTTTATCCGTTCGTGCGCTCCATCCACTACACATGGTGTCATATCTTTTTACAGCGTTCGTGCCATTTTCTCAGGAAGTATGGACTTGCCCCTGAAAAAGCGTATAGCGTCGCACATTGGGGTAAAATCCATAAAAATGGAGATTTATTCAGGGAATCATTTGGGATATCGGTGTCACATTAATCTCAAAAAAACAAGTTCAAAGCACAACTTAAATTTAATAAATATGTTTTCTATTAATATTTTAGTTTTAAAGAGTTGCTGCCATTTTTCATTAATTACACTGGTCAACACGACTTTTGTTTCAACCGAAGTTGTTGTTGTTTCTAAATGAAATCGGCGAGTTATTTTCAAATCCGGTCGCGGGGTTTCTCCATCACCTCTTGTTCTTAAGATAAAGCTCAAAATCGGTTTTTACGACTTTTACCCAGAATTTCGTTATTTCCGGATACAAACAAATATTTTTTGTGGGTTTTTCGACACTAATATATTAAGGAGATGTTGTACGTTCGATACAAACAGTTTTTGAAATGATAATGGTGAATATATATCAAAAAAATATAGAAAACGTAGTTCTATCAGTTCGGAGATAGGCAATACCGGTCCACAACTTCCTATACTTCCCACCAATATTTAAAAAACATGTCACTAAAATGCTATGCACGATATCTCTTGAACGGGCTGTGGGTATATCTCTGTCAGCAAAGCCGACTGAAACTTTTTTATTTGTTTTTTTTTTTTTCTAATTTATTTTGTTTAAAAATATTACGTAATTTTTGTGGCAAATGACCGTCTACGAAACACTATTTTTATTAAAGCGGTTTGCGGTGACAGGGGTTCTGATGCATAAATTCTGTTTTGTGTGATTCTATGGAAGACGAAAAAACGTTTGGTGTATTTGGGTTACTTCGTTTTTTGATACTATTACGGCAAATGTAGTGGAAAATGGTGTTTCTTCGATTTTAAAATTTAAACGGGCATAACTTTTTTTTCGCAACGCATTTCTATATTTTTTCTTTCTTTGAAAGGGAATGTCTTTTGAACAAGCAATAACTGTTACAAATCGGTTAACAAATGGCTATGTTATTTATAGTGGTTTAAGTGTAAAAAAACGAAGTAAAAAACAGGAAAATGTTTTTTCTTGTGCTTTAGTCTGCATAGAAGATACCAAACTGAGTAATTACTTACTTTAAGCGAGAAGGAAAATTAGTTAGCTTTCCAAAATGGGGAAAAATAATGAAATCGGTTGAAAAATAGTAGAGGTATGCAATTTTTTGCGTCTTAAGTAGACATTAGCTGGGCTTAACGTATCACCTGGTAATTGCACCTTGAGTTGAAATTTATATGAAAATTAAAACAAACATTCATAAGAACGAAATGAACTCCAAATTGTCGTCATTAAATTCCATCGCCATCATTTTATATAAATCATATATGGCGAATAACAAAAATGTTTTGCAATCGATGAATCCGAGTTTCACCCTATCAGAATTCGCGAACTGTTAATATATTCTATAAAGTATGACTACAATTCTTTAAAATGAAGTGTTTTGGGAGGGATCCCATAATGTCGACCATTAAAATTAATTTTCGTGGAAGCTGTGTTGTCATCAATGTAGAAAAATGAGTAAAAATGGGTTGAAGCCAACAAGTTTTTTTATGTTCCCATACGATTTTTGGCTTAACCTTACATTTTATAGACCTATCCCCAAAGAAAGAATCACAGAATACTCCATGGGCTACAAGATTGTAGTGTATGATTTTTCGATATATCCACTGCATCCACCTAAAATTGATGCTGACATTTTGAAGCCGGAATTTCGGGGTTTTTTGAATTTTTTTAATAATCCGGACGCGCAAGAAGATAATATTCCAAACTCTTAACACGATTATAGAACTTGTGATTTTAGGTCGTTTGATGCATATCTCATGAGTGTGCTCCTTACAGCATCCTAGTAATTGGAGTCGAAAGGCCAAAATTTGATGCGTGAATTTTCTTACAAAACCTATTTTTTGCGTGTAAAATTTACAACTGTCATTCCATTTCCTTTGAAACCCGCGTGAATTTAGTTTTTTTACGCGACGGTTCTAATGAAGCCTTCCGCGATAGAGTCCATCTACTAAAACCGCGGATATAGATACCTTGAAAATCGGAAAATCAGCAAAAATATATTTTGACAAATCCGCGTACTAAACCGCGATTTTCTTTAAAATTTTTTACATAAATGGAATCCTTTACTTGCGATTATAATATTTGCGAAAACGCGTGTCATAAAAGAAAAGAGATACGCGAGTAATATGGGTCTTTCACAAAAAATTTAATATGGAGGCACATCCGCGGTTCTTGAAGAATCTAATTAAAATTGTTATATTTTGACGTATTTTTGATAGGCGCTGATGAAACCGGATGCGCATCAAAATCGTATGCACATTGCGCAACTTTTACCAACTTTAAGGTTTTTTGCAGTGTATGATGCAACTGGCGGCACACAATGGCCCCTGAGAGAAACATCGAAATATGCATAAATTTTGAAAGAGATTGATTCGCTGTATCCAAAAACGAATGCGCATCAACCGACTTTAACTAATTCGCGAATAACGGGCTTTATAATTTTAATATTAATTGAATGATTGTAATTTCAATATTACTCTTAATTTCCTACACATATAAGTTATCACAGTAATCAGTTAAACTCTCGCGATTGTAAACCATATTTTTTGATGAAGTTTTAACAGTATACATTCATTATTCTATGGGATTTTAGCAAAATAGTTGGAGAACTCCCAAATATTTTTTTCGAATTTTTAGAATCAAACCAAAAGAATATTTGCAACAATATTTTCCAACAATAAGTTTTTCTCTTTTGTTGTTGCTATAATATGCAATTTATGTACCCAATCTCCATAAATTTGGTATCATATTTTTCTACGCATTGTCTAAATTCCGCATATATTTTTTAATTTATTTTTTGAGGGTTTGTGCGGATTCTGGGAAAGGATAATTTGGATTTATTTCAAAATTTTTTTATTATTTGTTGATTTTCCGTGAAAATAATAATAAATTTAATAACTTTTTAAACATCCACGAATAGATATGGAATGCTGTTAACGATTTATGCATACATTTTCTCATAACAACAAAAAAGATATTTTTAAATATTTTTTCTTTATATGAGAATAAAAACCGCTATAACTTTTGCGCGCATTGGCCAATTTCGTGAACGCGAGTAGATTTGAAACCGAATTTTTTTCCTTTACCTCTATACCAAAAATCGTAGATGTGCCCGCAAAAAAAATTTTTAATTTTTTTCAAATGGAATTGTAAAGGAATTTTGTTATTCGCCATATAAATTTCCGATTATTATGTATATAGTAATGGTAAACCTGCACCCATAGTCTTATTTAGGGTGAACACAGACATCAATGCAAAACACGACATAATGTACAACAAGACCCAGCAAAATGTTTACCTCCAAAAATGCAGTTAAATCATATGTACAAGTGATCTGTAAGTGCATCAAATTATGCATTTTCACACATGATTTTTACAAGAGCGTGACTACTGAAAGATGCATTTCATTAGCACTGCATTTTAACTAACCCTTTGGAATCGCATTTTAACTAACTTTAACTAACTAACACTTTAGGGTAGAATAGGATGCAGCCCAATTTGCATCCAAAGCACGTGTTTTGATGCAGTGCTTTGGATTGAATTTAAAGGCACCCTTCAGAATGTGTTTTTATGCAGTTCAAAGATGCAATAAAAATGCAAGCCATTGCAAACAATCTCAAAACAAATAAAAAGAATTTATTGTTTGTGTAAAACAAGAATAATAAGAACTTTATTGCATTAACACATATTATGAAATTTCTTCCGCTCTCCTTTTATCCAAGCTGAAATGTTTTTGCATCATCTGCTAAAGGGATTCTTATGTTGTCTTCACATCACCAGTTGAGATTTCGACAAGTACTCCAACAGCACTTCCTTGGGAAATGTTCTTATCGTGAGTTACCGTAAATATGTTCCCAACTTTTGGTTGTATTTTTTATTTTATATAGGTAGGTATCTACAAATTGGCTTGCTTGCTAGGGATCACTAAGCAACTGCTTGTAAAATGTATCGAACGGAGTGCCTTTTTCACGACTCCCTTGAACTGCATCCGGATGCAATTTAAATGTGAAAAATGGATATCAATCGTTGGATCGTATCCGAATGCGGTTAAAATGTAAGGAATGGAGTGCCTCTTTCATGACTCCGTTTGAACAGCATCAAAACATGCCGTAAAAGAATTAGTCTACATTGCACTACTTCCAATTTATTTTGCTGGGGACCAGAGAAAATGAGGACAAAAACCCAAAAAGTCCAAAAATATTACCCATGACTATTTTCACCATTTTTGGCATAACTCAAAATGCGCAAAAAACGGAATGGGTTTTTAGTGGAAATTAAAAGAGAACACTCAAAAGAATAATACAAAAAAAATTCTCACGACCTCTCGACACTTTTTTTATACTATACTCTAATACATTTCAAAATTGTGAAAAATATGAACATATTTCTAAGATTTTTTAGGCATATTTCTTTTGCAAGAACAAATTTTTTCCAAAATAATAAGAAATACCTCTACTTGATACATCAATACTAAAAATGATACTTTTATATATTAACAAGTAAAAAAGTATCAGTCGGCTCAACCTGTGTGGTTTGAAATACTTTTTTCCCAAAAAAAAAACTTATGTATTTAGGGGGGTTTTCAAAATTTTGGGCGCATGAACCGACAAAAGTATGGATAGGATTAAGGTTTAAAAATTTGTGGGGATATCGATAGATAGAGCTTTTTTATCACACTAGCCTACGAAAAACATAATATCGCTGTAAACAGGGCCACTAGGAAAACCTTCGGTAAAAATGTCCAAAGCATCCTCGAACATACCCTTAACCACACAAAAATGTTGAACATGTCTGTGGTGGTACCACAAGGATTGGACAGATAGGGCCCAAATTTGAACATAAACTAAGTTTCGACAATATTTAGAGATACAAAGTTTGGACCAAATCGGTTTCTACGTCTATGAGAAATCGCGCGTACCATTTTAGCGAATATTTTTGAAGGTTTGTGGAGGAGATACGGAAGGAGAGGACCTATAAGTACCACCTTCGAATTTCATCTAATATTCGAAGAAATTTTACAATACCCAAAGTGTGGACGAACGCAGTATTAGGTTCGAGCTCTACAGACACTACATATGGTGCCATAGGGGGTTTTTACAACTTTCGGGCTGTTTTCTCAAGAAGTATGGACTTGCCCCTGAAAAAACTTTCACTGTCGTAATTGAGGCAGCGAATGCAAGTTGCTTCAACAAAAATTAAATTGATTCGATAGCAGGTCTTAAAGTGAATTTATCCAAAATTTTGTGTGGGAGGTACCCGAAGGAGTGGACAACCTGATCTATATCTGGTAGATATATTAGGATGTGTAAAGTATGGACCAAATCGGTCACTCTCATCGTGCGCATAATTTTTCCGAACATTCTTGATGTTTTGTGGGGGAGGTACCTGAAGTTTGAACAAAATATTACGAAGGTCACATTTCCGACCGAATCGGCAGATCCTTTCGAGAGTTATCTTGCGTTTCAGCACTACACAGGGTGTCATAGTGGCTTTTTGTACTTTTCAGGCTATTTTCTAAAACCATTATTTCGATGAGGCACATTTTGCCCGTATGAAAGTGTATATGGCAAAAACCAAAAATCCTTTGCAATTCCATTTGAAAAAAATTAAAAAATTTTTTTGCGAGCACATCTACAATTTATGGCATAGAGGTTAAGAAAATAAAATCTGGTTTCAAATCTGTTCGCGTTCACAAAATTGGACGATGCGCACAAAAGTTATAGCGGTTTTTATTCTCATATAAAGAAAAGATATTTACAAATATCTTATTTGTTGTTATGAGAAACTGTATGCATAAATCGTTAACAGCATTCCATATCTATTCGTAGATGTTTAAATAGTTATTAAATTTATTATTATTTTCGCGGAAAATCAACAAATAATAAAAAATTTTGAAGTAAATCCAAATTATCCTGTCCCAGATTCCTCCGTACAAACCCTCAAAAAATAAATTAAAAATATATGCGGAATCTAGACAATGCGTAGAAAAATATGAAACCAAATTTATAGAGATTGGGTACATAAATTGCATATTATAGCAACAACAAAAGAAAAAAACTTATTGTTGGAAAATATTGTTGCAAATATATTTTTTGGTTTGATTCGAAAAATTAGAAAAAAGTATTTGGGAGTTCTCCAACTATTTCGCTAAAATCTCATACAGTAATTAATGTGTACTGCTACAACTTCATCAAGAAATATGGTTTACAATCGTGAAAGCTTATTTGCTTACTGTGATAGCTTATAAGGATAGGAAATTAAGAGTAATATTGAAATTACAAACATTCAAAAAAGTGGAAATTAAAAAGTCTATTATTCGCGAATTAGTTAAAATCAGTTGATGCGCATCCGTTTTTGGATACAGCGAATCAATCTCTTTCAATATTTATGCATATTTCGATGTTTCACTCAGCGGTCAAAGTGTGCCGCCAGTTGCATCACACAATGAAAAAAAACCTTAAAGTGGGTAAAAATCGCGCAATTTGCATACGATTTTGATGCGCATCCGGTTTCAGTAGCACCCATCAAAAATACGTCTATATACACCTATTTCAAATAGATTCTTCAAGAACCGCGGATGTGCCTCCACATTATATTTTTGGTAAAAAACCCATATTACTAGCAAATCTCTGTAATTTATGACACGCGTTTTCGCAAATATTATAATCGCGTATAAAGGATTCCATTTACGTAAAAATTTTAAAGAAAATTGCGGATTAGTACGCGGATTTGTCAAAATACATTTTTCCTGATTTTCCTATTTTCAGGGTATCTATATCCGTGGTTTTGGTGGATGGATTCGATCGCGGATGGGCTCTTTAGATCCGTCGCGTAAAAAACTAAATTCACGCGGGGTACAAAGGAAATTGAATGGCACTTGTAAATTTTAAACGCAAAAAATAGGATTTTTAAAAAAATTTACGCATCAAATATTGGCCTTTAGACGCAAGTTTTTTTTAATTAAAAAATAAAAGTTCGTGGTGCACATGTGCAATGCACATTTAAGTTCTTAAGCAACCCTTAATGTTCGTGTGCGTGGCACAGTGTGTAGTGTCTTCGGCCAGAAATCAGAGGGTTCGTGGGTTCAATTCGGGCAGACAGCGAATTAAAATAAAGTAAAATGAAAGTAAGAAGTGTGTTGAAATAAAAAAATCTCCACATCAACTGTTCTAAAAATAGAATTTTTTTCAACTTACTTTTCAACTTCTAGTGGCCACAGAATAACTAGTTATTCTAGTGGTCATAAAATAACTACAAACTGAGTGCGACATGCCCTTGTAAAAATAATGGGGAAGAAAGGTGGTTTGCGAGTAGTTACGGCTGCCAAAAATCCCTTACAAAACCCATGATTTTGGGAGGACTTTTTTTGCTGGGTAGGCGCATGAGTTTGGTCTTTTTCATGTTAATTTTGAGACCTATCGTTTTTGCATTTTGTAATAGCTGTTCCAATTTAGCTCTGGTTCCTGCGATGAAATGACTCATGAAACAAATGTCATCAGCATTGTATGCCATCTTCAATTTCTGAATTTGTTTTGCGCAGGACATTATCAAGCACAAGTATAAATAGAAGTGGGGATAAGACGCAGCCCTGGCGGACGCCGTTGCGAATGGTAAAGTTTGGGCTAGTTTTTTGTTTAAATCGCACGCTACATTCTGCATTTGTGTAGAGCTCGCGGATGATACCAATGATTTTATTAGGGAGCCCATATTCAGTTAGGGTATCCCATATTGCGTCTCTATTGAGATTATCGAATGCCCGTTCGAAGTCCATAAATAGTAGATATAAAGGTGACCTGAATTCTACGGACTGTTCCACAACGATTCGGAGTGTGTTTATATGGTCAGTGCATGATCTCTGTGGTCGGAAACCGTTTTGTTCGCGCCTCAATTGTGGGTTTAATACTGGTGTGATTCGGTCAAGTATTATAAAGGCTAGAACCTTTTGGATGGTATTTAGGAGAGTGATTTCCCTCCAGTTTCCACATGAGCTTAGATCTCCTTTTTTTGGAATTGTGATAATGACACCTTCTTTCCATTTCGATGGTATATTGTTAGTGCTCCATGCTTCGCTAACGATGGGTTGTAATATGGGGGTTAAGACATCTGCGGCGTATTTGAAAAGTTCCGGGGGTAGATTATCAGGTCCTGCGGCTTTATGACTTTTGAGTTTTGAAATTGCGCTGGATATTTTCTCATTCGTTGGTGGTGCTACATTTATGTTGTGCGGCGGGCTGTTTCGGGATTGTTCCGTTGGCTGGTATTGGACAGTACTGTTATCATCGGCTTCTTTATAAAATTCGGTCCAACGTGTAAGTTGATGCTCAATTGTTGTAAGAGGGAGTCCGTTCTTGTCTTTAAGGGGCGGTATGTTTGGCTTTTTGTTTGTGATTTGTTTTATTGCAGTATAAACTCCTCTCAGATTGTTACGTCGAGCAAAGATTTCAGCATCTGCTGCCACTCCGTTTATGAAATTATTTTTGTCTTTCTTTGCAAATTGCTTAACTTGTTTTTCAGCTTCCGTATATTGTTGCTTTTTGGTAAGTTTTTCTGCAGCATTTTTTGTGTTTATTACATCCTTTTTAAGTGCTCTCCTTCGTTCGATGGCTTCCCATGTTCTAGGGCTAATCCATGGCTTTTTTTCCCTATTCTTTAGTCCAATCGTTTTCTCTGCTGCTATCCTACAGGCGTGGGCGACATCTTCTAACGTATGGGGGTGGTTGTGTTTTAAAAGTTCATTGTTTAGACATGAAACATAATTATGACGCATCTCGCCATTCTCCAGACCCTCTATATTTAGTTTAGTGTTGCGTTTCCTCTGGGATTCAATAGCAGATGGTCGTAATCGTATTTGTGCTACTAATAAGTTGTGGTCACTGAAGATGTCGGCACCTCTGCGTGTTCTCACATCCAAGAGTGAATTATGGTACCTTCTACTGATTAGTATATGGTCAATTTGGTTTCTTGTACTGCCATTTGGTGATTGCCACGTGTACTTATGTATTCTTTTGTGCGGAAACCTTGTACCGCCTATGAAGAGGTCATTGTTGCCGCATAGTTCAACCAGTCGCTTACCGTTATCGTTTCTATTCGAAGGTAGCGCGTGTTTTCCCATAATATGCTGTAGGTTTGTATTATCATTTCCGACTTTGGCATTGAAGTCACCTAAAATCATTAGTATATCACCTTTGGGAGTGTTTGCAATTGCACCTTCAAGTTCTCGATAAAAGTCATTATTTATTTCTTCGTCATCTGGCTCCGTTGGGGCGTAGCACTGCATAATGGTGAAATTTCTAAACTTGGTTTTAAATCTTGAGGTGATAATGCGATCTGAGATAGGGTTGTAACCTAGGAGTGCATTCTTTGCACTACGAGATATAAGAAATCCTACTCCGTTCCGTCTGGTGTCTTGGGTGCCACTGTATATGAAGTTGTATCCAGAATGCGTCCATATGTCTCCTGTTCTAAGCCACCGTATTTCTGAGAGTCCTAGAATATCAATTTTGTACCTGTCCATTTCTTTGCAAACTTGTTCAAGTCTCGATGCATCCGAAAGTGAGCGAACGTTCCATGTTCCAATCATATTCCTTTTTCGAAAGCTAAAAGTCGTCATCGTTGTATTCCGTTGGTTTGTTATTCTTTTTTCCGTTTCTTGGGTAAGTTGGTTTTACGACCGGGCTACCAACCCTGAGCAACCCCATTTACGTCAGTGGGATACGTACTGGTGATTTCGTAATCTTCAGGCATCCAGTCTCACCTTATCAATCACATTTATATAGCGGACCGATTGCTTCAAGACCGACGTTCGCTCGTAACCGTTCCTAAGATGGAGAACAGACGCTACGTGGGTTATTGGAGATGCTAATGTAAGACGGCATCTACTCGTCTTGTCAGTGTTACCACCCGCTGATTGTCCGGGACTGCTTATTTGTGTTTCACTTATTCGCAGCTAACCTTCATATCTGAAGGTTTTTCACTATCCGCAACCTGTGACCCGTCCGGTAGCCTTCAGCTCGGCTTCCACGTAACACCCATAAAATTCCGTGGCCCGGATAAATAAAAAATATTATTATACGTCCAAGACATGTGGTGTCCGGATTATCGATATTATACTGTTAATATTTCATAAAATCGACATAATATAAAACCAAAGCATACATATATAAATATAATTAGAGGCGAGATTTCAATGTTGTTATATAATTTGACATTATCTTATCACGCGATAAACAATCGTTAGGTGCTAATTTTTCAGGCTGTGGGCGTATTCTTGAAAACAAACACTTTTGTTATTGTCGAAAATATCATGTTTAGGTAAATTTCTGAAGACTACATTTTTTCAACCAATGCACAATGGTCTCAAATCCAAATTTTCTGGACAAAACTATTTCAACGTCCATTTTGTATTGAAATTAATTATTATTTATATTAAATGTGTACAAACAGCAATTCTTACGTTTTATCGACCAAAATGACCAAAAACAGCCAAAATTTGTTGAACAGGGTGGTCCCGTTGTGTGGGGTCTAAACCAAAACATTGACCTATGTTTATAATTTTTGGTACGAAGGATTCATATCTTCCAAGAGGTCGAAATACCAAATTTCAGCCGAATCGGTCATAAATTGTCGCTAAAATTCACAAAATATCTAAAATCGGACGGTACTTTTATGTGGGGGCTATGACAAAAAATTTACCTATTTTCAAAAAACTTACACATACTTGTTTTCTACACTCTGAAACCCTTAAATATGAATTTTAAGAAAAATCGGTTGATAGATGTGGGTATTATCGTTCTATTTCAATTGGATACTACGTACAGTCACAACAGGTATTTACAAAAAATTCTCCCATCATAAAATAGAAAAATCCACTTTATTTTAACTGTGGCAAATTTGAGCAAGAATTTATTTCTCAATTTATTAGTTCAGACCCCCAGCTATCTTCCAAAATCAATTTGGAGGTGGACAAACTTGGACATTTTTTTAAAAGTTTAAATATATTTTAAAAATATTTGTAAAAAATAATTTTCAATATACATACAAACAGGGATTTTACTACTCTAATTTTACAAAATTTTTAGTTCTTTTTTAATATTATGAAAGTACTCACCACCAGCTTCCCGGTTCATTATAACTTTGGTCTCACTTCTCTATATTTATGCAGCGACACAACACAAAAAAAAGAGTCTATTTTACACCAATTTTTTGTTTTTTTTTTACAATTAAGTACCGACTTTGACACCGCTCCAACTAACGGTATCTATCGGTAATTACAAAAACTAATTATTTTCAGATGACTTGATGTGTTTTTTATTATTCTGTGAAAAAAAAAATTAAAATTTCGAATCTTCAAAAATAGGGTTTTGGCCAAAAATTTCCTGATTGAAACCTATGTGCAATGGGTACGTAGGAACTTTGTCTATATGCAATTGCATAACTTATATCCATTTTTTCCTCAGTTACTACTCTCAGGAGACATTTCACAGGTAGATCGGGAAGAGTGTCTTCTTTCAGATCGCATAAACTTTTATACCCGGCCGGTCCGCATGTTTATCATATTTTAACCCTCTGCCTTCAGTCTAATGATAGTATATGGGAAAATATCCTTTGATGAGTTGTTATAAGAGATCTCATAATATCGACCATAAACTATTCATATTAAATAAAATATTATATAGACTATAATATTTTATTCAAAATGAATAGTTTATGGTCGATATTATGAGATCTCTTATAACATCTCATCAACGTGGAAGCTGTGTTGGCATCAATGTAGAAAAAGGGTAAACATGTGTTGATACCAACTCGGTCTTTTATGTTGTTTACCGATTTCTGGCTTCCCTTTCTATTCATAGACCTAAGCGTTGTTGTCAGTATTGGGGATTTTCCCCAAATTAGGGAATTTTTTTTCTGATATGGGGAAAATAATTCGACTTGTGGAATTGAGGAACTTTTGGGGAAATCTGAAAAATATTTGTGGATTTTTGGGGAAATTCTTTTTTGAGCAACTATTTCAGATTATATCAACTTTTTTAATAGTAGTGCACGCGTAACGCACAAATAACATACGTTATATACTAAGTGGTCACCTTTGGTATAATTTACAACAGCTTTGAAGTGTTATCATGCGGTTCGGCATTTTATAGTGAACTAGAACAATGGGTTGAATTGAAATACAATTTCATACAATTCATAATTTCGACTGCTGAATGGGACTTAACTGCCAAATGAGAATGAGAAGAAATGATGAAATTTAACTTTTTTTAACATCCATGGCCCTAGTTAAAAAAGAGATAAATATGCTTAATCTAAGTTTTCAAAGCGATAAAATGGGCCCGGGAACAGCTTATAATAAATTGCACTCGAATTTTGAAACTGTCACGATAAAGCGGACTACACACAGTTTTGCTCAAATAATCGGTTGCTTGGACGTGTGGCCGTTCATTTTTGACCGTCATCACGTAACCACAAAATATTTTACCACTGAAAGGGATCCAGGCTATACTTTTGAAGAAATTGAATGCTTGAATGCACAATGGATAAAATTACCTTTGTAAACTGAAAAGACATATTTGGAGATAATTTAAACATATTTTGGTGTAATATTTTTTTTTATATAGAGATGCAGCATCGTCAACTCCATTTCAAGATATTACAAATCATGGATGTGTAGAAAGAGTTTTTTATTATTTATTTTATTTATTTATTTTTGATTTTCACATGTATAACAAAGCCTATAGGCCAATGAGTGAAATACACTATACATAACACGGTGAATTTAACTACTCCAACTAAAGGACATAATGAACTAACAATTATGAACACTATTAAAAGTATTAGAATAAGTACTTTATGAATGTGAAATAAATTTAATTGAATTAAAGTGTACAAATTTAAATGAAGTATTATTTAGAACAAACTTCTTGTTGACGTTTTCCCATTTTTAAGTCAAGTATGTAAAATAAAATGCATGAACTGAATTTCAATGGTAAAATAAAAATACTTTTGATTTTTTGTATTTATTTGTTAAAAAATGTTTGGGGATTTTTTTTTTGGGGAAATTCAATAAAATCTGGGGAATTTTGGGGAAAAATTTTGGAGAAGTTGGGGAAAAGAGGCTGAAGAATACTGGCAACGCTGGACCTAAAATAATACCCCTAAAATGGATGCTGACATTCTGAAGTCTGAATTTTTGTTTTGTTGTTTTTAATTTTTATAACAATTGCGTGTAAAATTTACAAGTGATCGCGTTTACCTTGAACTCTTTTTATTTAAACGCAGTTTTTATACCCTCCACCATAGGATGGGGGTATATTAAGTTTGTCACTGCGTTTGTAACTACTCGAAATAATCATTGTAGACCCCACAAAGTATATATATTCTTGATCAGCCTGCAATTCTACATCGATATAGACATGTCCGTCCGTCTGTCCGTCTGTCTGTCTGTCCGTCTGTGGAAATCACTCTAGCGTCCGAACGGATTGACGTAGGTTGATGAAATTTTGGGAAAATATGTTATGTTTACGTAGGACTTTTGGTATTGAAAGCGGGCTATGTAGGTCCACGCTTTCGTATAGCACCCATACAAAATGACGCGTGACGCGTCGTCGTTTTAAGGAATTTTTAAGATATTTGGCCCATTTTACTACCGAATTAGTTGTAATTTGGTACTTTGTGTCTCCAGAGGCCAAAAAATATTCCTACCAAAGTTGGTTTATATAGGTCCACGTTTTGCTATAGCCCCCATATAAGGTCCCATATAAAGTACGCGTCATTTTAATATATTTTGAATGTGTTAGACACATTTGACCAAAGAATCGGTTGTAACTTTGTATTTTGTGTTTCCAGAGGCTAAGAAACATTTCTACCATAAAATGTTTATATAGGTCCACGTGTTGATATAGCCCCCATAATACAATATCTCCCGATTTTCGATATTTTGAACGTTTTAGCCTCATTATCACACCGATATGGCTGAAATTTTGTATTTAGTCTTCTTTAGGCGTATACAACTTTCCCCCAGAAATTTGTAGGTATAGGTCCACGCCATCATATAGCCCCCATAGAACGGTAGCTTCCGAATTTCGGTATTTTGAAGGTTGTGGCCACATTAATCCACCGAAATGGCTGAAATTTGTGGTGGAGGGTATAAAAAGTTCGGCCCGACCGAACTTAACGCTTTTCTTACTTGTTTTATTTGTAATTTTCATGAAAATATAGCATATCGGTTGATGTGTGTGTAGGACTTCGCTAGATATCAATTCTTCAATGTAATATCCTTAGGCCATAAAGCTCGATTAATTAAATTAATTAAGATAAGATATATATTTAAATAAAGTGTATAGTGACGTATTTTTGATAGGGGAGTGCTGAAAACGTATGCGCATAAAAATCACAGTGCCTATGATTGTTATTATAATTTTTCTAATTAAAAGCAAACATACGCACGGAGGTTAAAACAAAAAACATATTTTAAATACTATTTAACATTAAGTTCTCCTCTTTTTTGTTTCTGTAATATGCAAGTTATAAACCCGGTCTTTAAACCTTTAATTTAGAAATATTTTAACATCAGCGGATAGATATAAAATTCTGTTAACGATTTATACATATATTTTCTCATTAAAACCTAAAGGGAATTTTTAAATATTTTTTCTTTATAAAGGAACAAAATCCCCTATAACTTTTGGGTGCAGCATCCAATTTTGTGAACGCGAACATATTTGAAACCACCATTTTTTTCTAAACCTAAGTACCAAAAATCGCGGATGTGCTCGCAAAAAAATTATTTTTTTTTCAATGGTGTTGAAAAGGAAATTTGAAATTTACCATATACACTTTCATACGGGAAAAATTTGCCTAATCGAAATAGTGGTTTTAGACCCCAAGTATGTTTGGACGAAATGTGTTTCAGACAATTTGGAGTCGATTGAGCGATGTGCGTCCGTCTGTCTGTCTGGCTGGAGCGCACGAGAACTCTAGAACGGGTCAACCGATTCGATCCAAAATTTGGCTTTCGTAATATTTTGTCCAAACTTAGTTTAAGTTCGAAGATGGACTATATCGGTCTTTCCGGTACCTCCCCCATAAAAGCTCGAAAATGTTCGGAAAATTTCTACTAGACTTAGATGAGGTTCCAATAATGACTCAATCGGTCCACTTCTTCGGGTACCTCCCACACAAAATTTCGGATAAGTTCAGATTAGGACCCGCTCCCGGATCGCTTTGATTTTTGTTGCAACAACTTGTATCATTGCCACCCATACGACGGTACAAGTTTCATCAGGGGCAAGTCCATACTTCCTGAAAACTAGCCTGAAAGATGCAAAAAACCCCTTTAACACCGTGAGTAGTGGATAGAGCGCAAGATAACTCTCGAACGGATCTGCCGATTCGATCCAAAATTTGGCCTTCGTAATATTTTGTCCAAACGTTGTTTAAATTCGAAGATAAGCCATATCGGTCCACTCCCCCACAAAAGTTCAAAAAGTTTCGGAAAAAATTGTGCGTACGATAAATCATGAAGGGATTGACAGATGTAATTCATACTTTACACATCCTAATATATCTACCAGATATACATCAGGTTCGAATAAGGACTATATTTGTCTACTCCTTCTGGTACCTCTCACACACAATTTCAGATAAGTTCACTTTAAGACCTGCTCTTGAATCACTTTGAGTTTTGTTGAAGCGATTTGCATTCGTTACCTCCATTACGATGGTAGAAGTTTTTTCAGGGGCAAGTGCATATTTCTTAGGAAAACAGCCCGAAAGGTGTAAAAAATCCCAATGGCACCAATGTTGCTCTCGGAGAGCACGATAACTCTCGAACTGTTCAACCGATTTGTTCCAACATTTGGTCTTCCGGTACTTCTCCCCAATATTTAAAAAATGTCACTAAAATGCTGGGACGGTATCACTTGAATGGGGCAACCATTTTGGTCCAAACTTTGGATCACCTAATATTTTTTAAAAATTTATTTAATTTCTAAAATGGCCCATATCGGTCCTCCCTAAGGTTACCTCCCCCACAAAGGTTCAACATTTGTGTCTTAGTGCAGTTAATTCCTAATTCACATTTTTGTCGGCAAGTTCAAATGTCCAAAAACGGCTACAAAATTCTGAAGAGTCCTTAAATACATTTGATCTGTCCGTAGGTGAGAGTTTCACTTCGCATTGGCTGAGGGTATATATCTATCGGCAAAGCCGACTGACACTTTTTTACTTGTCAAATTTAAAAAAAACAACAAGTTTTTTTAAGTGGGTTGCAGTTAACATTGATTTAATTTGGAGAAAGGCAGAGAAGACTAATTTCGTCCAACGCCACTTGGACTCATCAGTTCTCTTATTTCTTTGTATTGAAACAAAGAACTCTCCCCTAATTTAATGACGACTAAAAAACTTGTTTCCAAATGGCAATCACGTCGGTGGGTAATTGTGGCCAATACCTTCAAAGTACAGAGCTTGAAGTGTTTAGTCAATGTTTGTTTTTCAAATTCTCTTCCAATATTTCGGCATTCTTTGAATTTCATCTTCAGGGAGTTTGATGTGTAAAAATATTAATAACTGTTCTAACTTGCCAACAATTGAAAATGAACTCTTCGGAAATTTATCAGAAAAAATATCAAAAGTATTTGTTTTAACAGCTCGCCCAAATCAAATATTAGGACCTAACGTTTATTTATCATGGCATAACATAGCATTAAATTCCCACGCCGCTTGCCGAATTATAATAACAATGAAATTTCCCATCTTATTGTATTTATCTACATATTTTTTATATCTTGTAGCATAAATAATAAATGTAATAATGTATGTATGTCAAAAAAGAATTCGTTCCAAAACCTGGAAGAATGTACAATTTTTTCCTTTATGAATTTTAAAAGTTGTACAAGTAATTGGGTACGGAAACATACGCACAATATGTATGTTGTTTATATTCCCTACACGTGCCAAATGATGAACAGTTGATCAAACAAATTTATTTACGTTTAAACAAAAACTATTTAATGTCTCATTATATGTTGACAATTGAAACAATGCAACTAACTGCACATCTAAACGTATTATTTGCAGATTATTTAGAGTTTCAAACCATTTTCCAAAATTTAATTTGCTATAAATTCCAAACAAATTTTGTCAAGATTTACTTACTAATACTAGATTAACTTACTAATACTACTGAGTCCATTCATAAACAAAATGAAATTCTACAACATTGTAATACTGGCCGCCACTTTAATTTTGGCTATTGGCTCTGCTCAAGCCAAACCCGATCCTGAACCCCAACTTCCAGGGCTTCACTGGGGTATGTATTCATAAATTATATACAATTTATAGCATACAATTTTATGTTTAAATCCATATTTCAGGTGGTAAATGAACAGCAAAGGAAACATTATTTGGACGCAATTATGTTGGAAATACCCGTATTATTTAAAAATATAAATTTTTAAATTCGAAATAAATCAATGTTTTTTTAACATAAATATACATATGTGTAACTGCAAATTATTTAATGCTATTTTTAGGTAATTGTAACTTAATGTTTTTCCTAGTAGTTGCTGACCACCACTAAACGTAGATTTTTAAAGAAAATTTTTGTAGGACCATCCGACCACTAAACGTGGATTTTTAAAGAATATTTTTTCTAGGGCCATCCGACCACTAAACTTGGTTTTTAAAGAATATTTTTTTATGGCAATCACACCAATAGAATCGAATTTTTTAAAGAACATTTTTTCTAGGGCCATCCGAACGCTAAATGTGGATGTTTAAATAATATTTTTCCTAGGGTCATCCGACCACTAAACTTGTATTTTTAAAGAATATTTTTTCTAGGGCCATCTGACCAATAAACGTGGATTTTTAAAGTATATTTTTTCTAGAGCCACCCGACCAATAAACGTGGATTTTTAAAGAATATTTTTTCTAGGGCCATCCGACCAAATAAACGTGGATTTTTAAAGAATATTTTTTCTAGGGCCATCCGACCAATAAACGTGGATTTTTAAAGAATATTTTTTCTAGGGCCATCCGACCAATAAACGTGGATCTTTCAAGAATATTTTTTCTAGGGCCATCCGACCAATAAACGTGGATTTTTAAAGAATATTTTTTCTAGGGCCATCCGACCAATAAACGTGGATTTTTAAAGAATATTTTTTCTAGGGCCATCCGACCAATAAACGTGGATTTTTAAAGAATATTTTTTCTATGGCCATCCGACCAATAAACGTGGATTTTTAAAGAATATTTTTTCTAGGGCCATCCGACCAATAAACGTGGATTTTTAAAGAATATTTTTTCTATGGCCATCCGACCAATAAACGTGGATTTTTAAAGAATATTTTTTCTAGGGCCATCCGACCAATAAACGTGGATTTTTAAAGAATATTTTTTCTAGGGCCATCCGACCAATAAACGTGGATTTTTAAAGAATATTTTTTCTAGGGCCATCCGACCAATAAACGTGGATTTTTTAAGAATATTTTTTCTAGGGCCATCCGACCAATAAACGTGGATTTTTAAAGAATATTTTTTCTAGGGCCATCCGACCAATAAACGTGGATTTTTAAAGAATATTTTTTCTAGGGCCATCCGACCAATAAACGTGGATTTTTAAAGAATATTTTTTCTAGGGCCATCCGACCAATAAACGTGGATTTTTAAAGAATATTTTTTCTAGGGCCATCCGACCAATAAACTTGGATTTTTAAAGAATATTTTTTCTAGGGCCATCCGACCAATAAACGTGGATTTTTAAAGAATATTTTTTCTAGGGCCATACGACCAATAAACTTGGATTTTTAAAGAATATTTTTTCTAGGGCCATCCGACCAATAAACGTGGATTTTTAAAGAATATTTTTTCTAGGGCCATCCGACCAATAAACTTGGATTTTTAAAGAATATTTTTTCTAGGGCCATCCGACCAATAAACGTGGATTTTTAAAGAATATTTTTTCTAGGGCCATCCGACCAATAAACGTGGATTTTTAAAGAATATTTTTTCTAGGGCCATCCGACCAATAAACGTGGATTTTTAAAGAATATTTTTTCTAGGGCCATCCGACCAATAAACGTGGATTTTTAAAGAATATTTTTTCTAGGGCCATCCGACCAATAAACGTGGATTTTTAAAGAATATTTTTTCTAGGGCCATCCGACCAATAAACGTGGATTTTTAAAGAATATTTTTTCTAGGGCCATCCGACCAATAAACTTGGATTTTTAAAGAATATTTTTTCTAGGGCCATCCGACCAATAAACGTGGATTTTTAAAGAATATTTTTTCTAGGGCCATCCGACCAATAAACGTGGATTTTTAAAGAATATTTTTTCTAGGGCCATCCGACCAATAAACGTGGATTTTTAAAGAATATTTTTTCTAGGGCCATCCGACCAATAAACGTGGATTTTTAAAGAATATTTTTTCTAGGGCCATCCGACCAATAAACGTGGATTTTTAAAGAATATTTTTTCTAGGGCCATCCGATCAATAAACGTGGATTTTTAAAGAATATTTTTTCTAGGGCCATCCGACCAATAAACGTGGATTTTTAAAGAATATTTTTTCTAGGGCCATCCGACCAATAAACGTGGATTTTTAAAGAATATTTTTTCTAGGGCCATCCGACCAATAAACGTGGATTTTTAAAGAATATTTTTCTAGGGCCATCCGACCAATAAACGTGGATTTTTAAAGAATATTTTTTCTAGGGCCATCCGACCAATAAACGTGGATTTTTAAAGAATGTTTTTTCTAGGGTCATCCGACCAATAAACGTGGATTTTTAAAGAATATTTTTTCTAGGGCCATCCGACCAATAAACGTGGATTTTTAAAGAATATTTTTTCTAGGGCCATCCGACCAATAAACGTGGATTTTTAAAGAATATTTTTTCTAGGGCCATCCGACCAATAAACGTGGATTTTTAAAGAATATTTTTTCTAGGGCCATCCGAAGACTAACGTGAACTTTTCAAATAATACTTTTTCAGGCCTCTGAAAGTGGACTTTTCAAAAAATATGTTTCTAGGGCCATCCGACCACTAAAAGTGGACTTTTCAAAAAATATGTTTCTAGGACCATCAGACCACTAAAAGTGGACTTTTCAAAAAATATGTTTCTAGGGCCATCCGACCACTAAACGCGGGTTTTTAAAAAAATGGTTTTTGGTAAACGGTTGAAGCGTTAAATCGTGGGGGTCGTCCTTAGGTCTCAATTTAAAGTAATATTAATATTGACAAAAAATCTCAATCGGATTTACTTCCGCCTCATGGTATCTGACAAATGTACAGAAGAGGTTTAGGATACGAATTCGCCTTCGAACAATTAATAGAACAAAGTTTATATTACAATTGCCCACTAACCACCATTTAATAAATTTAAGTTACATTTAAAAAACTTCGTTTTATTTCAAATATAAAAGAAATATTATTTTACAATTTCATGTGTCCATGTCCATTAAAATTGAGTACCAATAACGTCTCCTGTGCTGCTTATTTACCTGATAAACATAAATGAAATTGTATATTTTATATTGTATGTAATTTATAATAACTTATACATACCACCAGGGAAGAATGGGTTCGGGTTGAGGTTCAGGATCGGGCTTAGCTTGAGCAGAGCCTTCACAATATTTTGTCCAAACTTTGTTTAAGTTCGAAGATAAGCCATCTAGGTTCACTCCTTCAGGTACCTCCCCCACAAAAGTTCAAAAATGTTCGGAGAAAAATTGTTCGCACGATAACTCTTGAAGGGAAGGACCGATTTGGTCCATATATTACGCATCCTAATATATCTACCAGATATAGATCAGGTTTGAATATAGACTATATTTACCCATTCCATCGGGTACCTTCCACACAAAATTTCGGATAAGTTCACTTTAAGACCTGCTCTTGTAAAAAACCTAAAAAACCTAAAAACCTATGGCACCATATGTAGTAGCTGGAGAGCACAATAACTCTCGAACTGATAAACCGATTTGGTCCAAAATTTGGCCTTCGTCATATTTTGTCCAAACTTAGTTTAACTTTTAAAATGGCCCACATCGGTCCTCTCCTTAGGATACCTCCACCTCAACATTTGTGCCCAAGTGCATTTTAGAGTCTGTTCGGAGATCCTTTGGAAATTTATATCGATGATGTTTTTGTGGTCCTGTTTACAGCCATATTATGTTTTCCGTGGACAAGTCCATGCTTCCTGGCTTACTGGTCAAACAGGTGTACGATAACCCACTGAAATGACTAGTGGGCGCAATATCTATCGAAAAGATATGACTCTCAAAATAATATCCACTTCCGTAATGTACTATGTCGGTACATTCCCTCCTCCACAAAATCCATATTTTTGTCGGCAAGTTCGGTGATATGTCACAGGAAGATAGCGGAGAGGTTTAATATACATGTATATATAATGAAGTAAAAAATGTTGCTCATTGAATAGAACCCCCCTTTAAAACTTGGGAATTCAGAAAGATTGTATTAGAATATGGATGGATGGATATTCACTCTGTATGGAAAACTAAGTACTTTCAGTAATATTCAGTAAAAGCATATCCCTCCTGATTAAGGATACACCCGTATATCCTGCTTTGGCAAGGATTCCTTAAATAATGAGGTGTAATGCCTACCAAAACTTGCTTTTTTCTTTCAACAAGTTTATTTTTGGAAGCGTACTGTCTCCTTTAGTCGTATATTTTACGCATAAGTAATTCTCATATATTTTAGAGAATATTTACCACTGTAGAATATGACGGCAACTCCAGGAAATCCGCATTTCTTTTCAAAAATTTAGGTTTTGATTACTAGAAGTGTACAAAAGTTTATAAAATAGTGATGAAATTGTCACTCGGGATATGAGAAAATGCTTCTCAATACTGGAAATGCATGTTTTAGAACTACTTTGTAAATTGTCGTGCGCATTTAGGATGAAAGAAATTCTGGTCCAAAAATCTGGTCCAAAATTTGGCATTCGTAATATTTTGTCCAAACTTAGTTTAAGTTCGAAGATGGGTTATATCGGTCCACTCCTTCGGGTACCTCCCCACAAAACTTCGGAGTTGTTCGGAAAAATTGTGCGCACGATAACTCATGAAGGGAGTAACCGATTGGGTCCACACTTTGCACATCGTGAAATTTCTCCTGGGCTTAGATGAAGTTCCAATATGGACCCAATCCATCCACTCCTTCGGGTACCTCCCACACAAAATTACGGAATTGTTCAGTTTGGGACCTGCTCTAGAATCGCTTTGATTTTTGTTGTAGCAACTCCTATTCACTGTCCCCTATGTCCCGATTTACATTCGGCGAGTTTACTTGCTGCAATTTACTTTACTTTTCTTTTAAAATTGCCATTTATTTTAATTCATTTCAATCGTTACAAAAATTAAAGTATTGGCTTACTTTTAAATTCATTTTTATGATACTTGGGATACATATTGATCTCTTAAGTCTATAGTTTCTTTTTAAATAATAATATTTGATAAAATAATATTATTTTGGTGTAGCAGCATATCCTACATACACATCTTCATACAATGTTGTTTGGGCAAGAATTTCAAATTTGTTGTCGCCCCAAAAAAAGAATTATTAAAAATGGGCTAATCTCTCAAGATATTTTCGGAATTTATGCTATAACTTAAAACTAACTTACTCCTAACTACGTACAACTATATACAACTACATACAAATAATATACATACATTACTGTGATGTTATATTTACAGTATGATAAAATAAAAGGTCATCGTCAATGAATAATAATCCATACTCTTCCAGGTTAGGTAAGTCCGCAGGAGAGAGGTGTATTTTTGTTAATAATACCTGATGGCTATCATTACAGGTTAATGCTTCGCGTATCATCGGATTGTCCAGGTTCCGGCTCTTTTCAACAAATTTCAAGCTACAGTTAATGAGATACTTATCAATTCGGCAGATTCCAGACTTTTCATACCTTTGAATTGGGCGAATACCCGAACACGCACGTAGGACCCCCCTTTCCCAAATGCGTATCCTTTCCATTTGGTGTGACGATATACCAAACCATGATGGAAAGGCATACGTCCAGCGTTGCCGACAGTTCTTGGTCGGAAATCGTCAAAAAAATCGTCAACAAAATTTGGAAAATCATCAAAAAATCGTCATCATGATCCAAAACTAGGTTTGGTTACCGTTTAATGCGATTTTTAGCCGATAGGTTTGTCACTGACTCTGACAACATAAAATATACAACCCATAGCAATAAATATACCCCAATCTCACTTAAAGGGTTGTCCCTAGTTGGGCAGACCAAAAAAACTCATTTTCTTGAATTGTTTTCAAAGAAAGTACCAATGTCTTGTGGTAAATGGCTTTCTGCGAAACCCTTTTTTATAAAAGCGTTTTGCGATGCCAACGATGACTCCAAAACGAATGGGTCGATTATCGTACAAGTTTGTAAGCATTTTAAGAACCTATTAATCTTGCCTTAAGGCGAAACAGAATTTTAAACAAACTTTTTTATAAAAAAAATTAACTGTCAAAGTCAAAATTTCGATTTTAACGAAAAAAATTGACTGTTTTTTTTTTTGTCAAAAAATCTGGCAAAATTTTTTTTTTTTAAACTGTCTCGCTTAAGGGCAAGCCTTTTATTTATTTAATAAGCTCACCAAACCATGTGAAGATCGGTCAATTCGGTTTCGAGCTATCGTTGGCACCGACTTAAAAAATGTCATTTCAAAAAAAAAACGCGTTTAAAGTATCTATTCTACATACAAATCTCAAGAAATAGTTCCCTTCTTGGAATTTTTGCGGCATACTCTACACTACCTGTACTTCAAAATAAGCCAATATTTTTTGTTTGTTTGAAAATGACAAGTAGAGTTAACCCCTTAGTTACCACTATAAAACAGCTTTCAGAAGATGATAGTTTTCCCCGTGGTTTTCTAATTTGCAGTAATGCAGCAAGGTAAAGCTGGGTACACATTGCCAGTTTTGAATGACCGATTAGCTCAAACATCACTTACTTGACAGTGTGACCGTCCATGTTTGTCGGTACACGTACATTTGGTTGATGGGCAGTCGAAAATCGACAAAAACTCTCATTAAAGAGGACATGGGTCGGAAGTATTATATTTCGAAAAATTTTCAAGGAAGATTTTCATTCATTAAGAATCCAACAGCTGATGTAAATCCAAGATGAGGCAAAAACTATGAAAATACCTCTATTCCAGATATGTGCCTAAATAAAGCCAATCCGTCTCGAAATTGTTTAAAAACATTAAAATAGCTCATGAAACCGAGTTTGGAATATTGCTTTCCTTAAAGACTTTCGTGAAATTCTGGTCAAAATATAGTTGTCATGTTTTATTTCATGCAATTCGAGATTTCGTGAAAATCGTCATTTTGGACCATAAAATCGTCAAATCGTCATTTTTCAATTTTAGGCCAAAAAATCGTCAAAATGACGATAAATCGTCAAATCCGGCAATACTGCATACGTCACAATAGGCCTGATACTGTGTTTATATATCAGAAGTCTAACTCTTTCTGAGAGCCCACCATTAATATTTAAAACTCTGTAATAAGCAAAATACAGTTTCTTAGCTTTGTCTAGTACAAAATCTACATGCCTACAAAAATCAAAGCGGTCATGGAACAATATACCAAGATATTTCATTTTATCGACATTCTGTATTATACTATCTCCAATATGAAGGTTTGGAATGAAATGACAAAAGTTCTTGTACACAAGTCCTCTGGCTCCAGTGATCACCATGGACTGACATTTTGCTACGTTAAGTCGCAGTTTCCATTTCTCAAAGTAAACACGCAGCTCTTCTAGGTAAGTGTTCATCCTACGTCTTAGAGCTGCGGCCAGTGGTCCCTTATAAGCTATCAGAACATCGTCCGTATATACCAGTAACAAACAATCAAGAGGGGGTCCAGGTAAGTCACTAATATAAATATTATATAGCAGGGGCCCCAATATTGAACCTTGAGGCACAGCTGCTAATATTTGTCTTCGACTTTAACTGAGAAGTATCGCCCCTCGAGGAAGCTGGCCACCAGTCTACATAGATTCTCACTGAAACCAAATGACTTGAGCTTGTACAAAATGCCTTGATGCCAGACACTATCAAAGGCTTTAGCAAAATCTAAGCTTACGGCTAGCGTGCCATATCTTTTGTTGACCCCCTCGGATACAAAGTCCGTGAAGCAAGCGAGGGCATGGGTTGTAGAAAGTCCTGGATTGAAACCAAATTGACAGTCCTTATGAATCTGCCTATCTTCAATGAGACGTCTTAATTGTTTTTGTATAAACGTTTCCAATATTTTGCCAAAAGGTGACAACAGAGAAATAGGTCTGTAGCTATTACATTGTTTATGATCTGCTCCTGTTTTCGGGATAGGAACCATAAGAGCAGTTTTCCACGCTTTTGGGAAATAACAAAGATTGAGGCAGTGATTCAAAAGAATCGCGAGAAATTCGAATATAATACAACCTGCTCGCACACACATGATTTCTTCGTAGGTCTTCGAGAAATCGCCCATTCAATATCTGCTGGTTTCACAAAACCACCTAGTTCCCATTGTGACCTATCAGTGACCACCGAACCGTTAGCTAGACAATCACTGCCAAACGATACCAAGGCATTCCCCGCGCCGATCCCTTCAGTGGTCTCATTTACGAGAACACTAAAGGAATCGTCACTAGGAAATTCCCCTACTCGGCACGTGTTTTCTATGTGATCAGTTAGCATTTCAGCTTTAGCTACTTCATCACAGATAATATTACCATTAGTATTGAGGAGGTCACTAACAGGACCAGCTGCCAACCCAACAGCTGCCTTTACCTTCCGATAGGTATTACTGTTAACTGTAATCCCCTGCAGGTAAGTTTTTCTACGATCATATTCGTATTGATATATCGCATCCTCAATAAGACGACTAAAGTTGCGTATATCTGCTTTTAATAATGCCATTCTGCTGGGATCATGTGATCTACGCAATATTCTGGTGATTCTTTTTCGTTCTTTAATTAATCTTTGGATACGCGAAGGCAATTCTCCATTGATACCTTTGGTACGGACTCCTGTATAGCACTACGGAAGGCAGACTCTAGCTTAACTATGCATTCATCGATGTCGCCAATATTAAAATTTCTATCAACTGGTAAACTTTTATTAGCAAGACCTGCTTGCAGTTTTCTCCTGTACCGGTTAATATTCATTCTGTTGTAGTTGAACCAGGTCTGCACCTCTCCGCTCTGTACATTACCGGTCTCAACTACCATTCGAATTGCTCTGTGATCAGATTCTTAATCTACTGTTGGTACTTTGTTCCCTCCACCTACCATTGATATACCTGGTGTATGAAGAAACAGATCTATATAAGACCCACCGAGCCATTGGGTCTGGTAGGCCTATACGCAGCGCATGGTGCTAAGGCCGCCATCAGACCATCTGCTTTTTCACATGTATGACATCAGCTGTTCTGTATATTAGTATACTCAAAGTGACAACATACATGTGAAAAAGCAGATGGTCTGATGGCGGCCTAAATTCGGACATGCCGCTAAGAAGCTTTCTAAAATCCTACCTCTTGCATTTGTCTCAGTGCCTCCCCATAGAGGGCGCTTGGCATTGAGATCTGCACCTATAATAATATCGTTATTATTATAGTAGTGATTAACTATTGAATTCATATCGCTGATATGAAAATCATCACCTGGTCGAAGATAAAGGGAAATAAATGTGATGGATGTACCATCCTCCTTTCATACTTTTGCGGAACAAGATTCTATACCAACACAATCAATATAGATTCTCTCACTTCTAAGGCTATTTTTTATGAGAACAGCAGTTCCTCCTCCACGGCCTCCCACTCTGTTTGTACGGAAAACTTTGTATCCACGTATTGATAAATTGTGTTGCGATGTCAATTTATGTTCTGCTATTAAAAGTACATCTGGTTTATTAGAACAAATACAATTATTTAAGTAATGTCTCTTGGAAATGCAAGAGTTAATATTAACCAATATACACGTGAGATTGTTAATCATTGTTAACAGTACACATTGCAAAGATCATCCCCATTGAGGCCTGAGACTGTCCCTCGGTAGCCCGAATTTTCCTATATTCAGGTAAAAATCTCGTAACACGGCTAATGACCTCACTTAGGTTAGCACCAAAAGCTGATTGGCAGTCCTTGGATACTGTGGAGAAAATATCCATAATGCCCTCAGATTGCAGTCTTTGTGGATTAGACAATCTATCTGATGCTGAATCGCGTATGGTTTTATTTCCTGCTGCAACAGCAGCATATTGAATACCAGGTTGTACATTAGCAGCGTGTGCCAGCGGGGCCATGGATTTGGCGCGAGCATTTCTTTTAGCTTTTGTGATTTTATCAATATAAGCCTTCCTTTTTGGACAATGCGGGGAGCTCGCAACATGTCCCACAACATCGCAATTGACACATTTTACAGGTGTCAAATTCTTTGTTGCAGTTTCTACTGAGTTAGTAGCCGCAAATTCATCTTCTTGTTTCTTATTTGAAAGGGTGCAATTGCCCGGACCATGGGATTCGGCACACTTGACGCACCGGAATGGCATACCGCAAAATGCACTACTTGCTGCAATTTTTCTCCTTCCTTTTTAAACTTGTCTCTTGCGTCTTCTTTTCAAAACAATGTCAACTTCGAAAAAATAAAAGGAATTGCCTGAAAATCGCCGGTACGAACATTTTTTTTCATTTCTGTACAGATTTCCCCTAAAAGGACGAGGAATCTGCAATTTTGACTTAAATTACGGGCGTAAATTAAGGTCAAGTAAATCGTTGTTGGCGGGAAATGCAACAACTAAACAAAACAGCAAATACACAGAAAGGACACCACAAGTATTTCAAATATACTTACGTGGTGTAATTCAAATGCAATTTAAAATTGCCACACAAGAATAAAAAAGTAAAAACAAACGTTTCAAAAGATGGACGCAGGCGGTCACTAATTAAAACTTTTATTTTTGGTTTTAAGTTGGCGATCAAGACGATCTTTCTTCTTCCAAATTTGGTTGACAAGTGATGGCAAATTATCGATAAGACAATCACGTCATTGTTGAGTTTGATAACATTAATATCGATATCATAGTTTGGTATTGGGATGGCTCAAACCTCGACATGCTCCCCCCCTTGCACGGGTGCAAAATTAGTGATTTGTTCCGGCAGGATATTTGGAACCTTCATCCAGGCTTTTCCGTCGTTGAGCCTTCTGTTGCTTCGATCTCTCTTTTTGACTTCTTTTCTCTCTGCGTGAGAGAATTTCCCTGATTGATTTCGTTTGTATCAATGGGAGATATAATTCAATGGATATCCGTATAGTTGACGATGCACCAAAATTGACCTTCACAATGACATTTATGCAGTGGTCGTTGGGTTTTGATACGTATTCTTTTCTGAAATTTGTCGTGTTCTTCGATATGTACTCAGTCATCATAATGTTGTGCTTGCAATAAACAGCATAGCGCACTTGAAATCCATTAATATTTCTGAAAAGATACTTAAGGAACAAAGAAACAGAAATCGACCATACGATATATGGCCCGTTAGTTATGTTTTGTTCGTCTTTGTACAATACATATGCAATAATTCGAACCAAATTAACGAATTTCGTGGATGTTATACCACAGACTTGTTCCTTGTAGGTATTGATTTTCGACCTAATATCTTGTAATATTCGATCGTTTGAAACATATTTGGTATATTTCGTTGCTATAAATTTAGAAGCCAACTGATCATCCAATTCAGCATAGAAGGAATAGTGAGGATAAATATCAGATAGAACATTTGTCAAATTTTTCTTCAACGGAAATTCGTTCGACTTCCTCGTAAATGTCAAAAATATAAATTCCAGCCGATTTGCGGAATCGAATAGTATTTCTTTTGCAAGATCAGACAAAAGATGTTTGCTCAATTTATCATAAAATAAATATTGAGAATATATATTAAGAAAATGAACGATTTTTATTTTCTTTAACGGAAATCCGATCGATTTCCCCGTAAATGTCATATATTCTAGTGCCGTTAAAGCTGAATATCTTGTGTGACCGCCTGCTAACATGTCAACCACATATTCTTTTCGAAGTATATTTGCTGCTAGCAGCCGGTCAACTTGCCATTCTGTGGCCACCTGCAATAACGTTTTTATTGCCAGAAATGACTCACAGTTAACACCAAATTTAAAATTTCCATAATCTACCGAGGGACCGTGTATGTCCTTTCGATACAAAATACTCTGACACATATCAGATTCGTGTGTTAATTTTTGGTACATCTTCTCGATGTCACCGTTATATACGCACATGTAAATGTACTGTTTTAAATTTGCTGAAATCAATTCGTTGCTCATATTTACTTTAGCATTGAGTGAGTAAGAACGTTTTGATTGGTATAAGTCATTAATAAACATACATATTTTACTGGTACTTTCCGGGCGAAAGACCGCGTAATGTAAAAGGTAGTACAGATATCTCTTTGAATCAATATGCCTTATATTTGATCTACTTTGTTGGATATTTTTTATGACTATGTACTTTTCTGACAATTCATTGCCGGTACTAGCAAGGGATTCGTATTCTTTTATTTGGTTTGTCCTTTTCACGTTCATACTGTGGAGTCTTGTTCTGAATCTGGACGATTCTAAAAACAAAAACGAAAATTTTACATCAGGCTTTTCGTCCGGTCGACGGTTAGTGTTTTCATCGTAAAATTTTTCCACACATTCTTCATTATCATTAGGTAACATTCCGAATCGAGGCGATTCTGAAAACGATAATGGAATTTTAGCATCTGATTTTCCGTCCTGTCGACGGTTGTTTGTTTCATCGTAAAGTTGTTTACGGGATTTTGTTAGAATAGGAGCCCGTTTGACTTCCTCTTTTTCACAGAATTTGATTGATTTTATATTTGTATTGTCTTCTTCTATCTTTGAATATTCCTCGTTTGGGGCCGACACGATACTGTCGTATGTTATTGGTCCGAAAATAAACCAACCGTAAACTGAATTTTGTGCTATCATTTTTCCGAGCACATTCTTTCTTATACCATTTAGTATTAAGGAGGGGAGTATGTCACTTCCAATTAACATGTCCACCTGTGCTGAAATGGCAAACTCTGGATCAGCAAGATTTAAATCTACCACTTCACTTAAATTCAAGTTAGGGAGTGATCTTGTTGGCATTAAACCAGTCAGATTTTGAACTACTATCACCTCGGTGTGGAGTTCGAAATTGTGTTTGTCGGCACATAATGCTAGTTTACAAGATTTGTCAGCATCAGCCACCATTGTGCCACATAATCCACTAATGTGGAACTCGGCTTGTTTAGTTTCTATTTTCAAGCGCTCTGTTAATTCATTCGTCAAATACGATCGTTTAGAAGCTGAATCAAAAATAGCTCTTATAGTAGAAATTTTACCACGATGTTTAACTTGTACCAACGCAGTTGGCAACATAACATCATCGTTACTCAAAGTCATGTACGTTTGAGTATTGGTTTCGGATACCGAACTGGAGGAGCAAGGCAATTCATTCTGCTGTTCACCAGTCGTGAAGTGTGTTTCAGTTTGTCGACTCATTCGTGGTTGAGGAAAACTGTTTATTTCACGCGCTACGGCATTAGCAGTCGATTGTTCTTGTGATGCGTTTGTCAAATGAAGCTTCGTATGATGTTTCTTGCTGCAATGCATACATCTATGCATGCTGATACATTCTGGAGTAATATGTCCACTTGTTAGACAATTATTACATAGTCGGTTTTCTCTTGCCACTTCAATCCTCTGGAGTGTGGCCATGCTATTGAACTTTGAACAATTTTTCAACAAATGATTTTTTCCACATAGGACACATCTATTTGAATTTTGGTATATGGAAGTTTGTTGAGTTCCGTAATCAAATCTAGAAGGTTGAGGAACTGTCTGACTTTTGAGGCGATCAATTCTTTCCAACACCTGATGCCTATTAATAAGAAACTCTTCCATTTGAGACCACTTTGGTAACTCGGAATGAGATTCAAGAGATTGTTCCCACAATGTCAATGTCTCTATAGGAAGCTTAGTAGAACATAAATAAATTAATATCGGATCCCACTGACTCACACTGATTTCGTGAGCCTGGAGAATTGCGAGACAATCGCTAATAGTTAATTGGATCCGTTTTATATCTTCACTGTTCTCAGATTTTGCAGGTGGAACTTCAAACAAAAGTCTGAGTTGATTGTCTACTAACACACGTTTATTTTCGTAACGTTTCTTTAATGCATCCCATGCTAGGGTAAAATTTAAATCTGTCAAAGGAAATCGATCAACGATTCTCCCAGCTTCACCTTTTGTTTTACTTTTTAGATAATATAATTTTTGCGCTGATGTCAATCTGGCATGAGTACCATATATGGCCGTAAACATATCCCTAAACGTTGGCCATTCTTCGTAACTTCCGTAGAAGTCTTTCGTATCACAAGGTGGCACTTTAATGCACACCTCCGACAAATCAAAAGTTGTGGTTGGGGGAAACATGCTTGAACTATGAAACATTGAGGGATTTGTAGTGTCTTCCCCCACTACATTATTGGAAAGATTTCTTCTCTTTTTTAAAATTTCCATTAAATTGGCTTTGGTTGTTTGATATTGGTCCCGAGCGGACGCAAAATCTTCCTTTGCTTTCTTTTTATATTCACAGTTTACTGCCATGTCATCGGCAAGATAAACGCTCTCGAAAGCGCTACGGACGTTATGCCAATCCTCATCGATTGACTCTAACTTAGTTTCTATCAACGATTCAGATAGATCTTTTTCCGGGGTATTTAATATCTTGGCACATGATCCCACCAAATTATCCCGTTCGTATTCGAAACGTGTGCAAATTGTTGATCCCATTTCAATATTTGTTTATTATTATGTTATTATACAATTATTTTTTATTTTATTATTTGTTATTTTATATATGTAATTTATATTAATTTTTATATATTTTATATTATTATTATTATTATCACTATTTGCCTTCTTTAACTATCAAGTTTCTTTCAAGATAAAGAGACTGAAGTTATTTAATTTATTTTTTTTTTTCGGCTTTAATAGCTTTTTATAAATATACTCCTCGAAAGTTTATTTTTTAAACTTTGGGAGTAAAATCCACTATTTATTTATATTTATTATTAATTATTTATATTTTTATTTTATTGATATATTTTAATTTATTTTTTACTTTCTAATTTTATTTGTGATATTATTTAATAATGAAATGGAATACAATGAAATGCAATCACCGTATCGAATTACGTTATGTTACGTGTGTTCTGTTACGTTAGGTTACGTTTTCACTAACTGACCTCTTATTTTAATATGATCACTGATATTCAGTAATCGTTACTTATAATGTGTATAACACTATGTAAACAAACCGGCCGTCTGTCCGTGTTATTTATTCACAAAATAAAATAGAAAAATAAGAAATTTAATGTGAAGTGGTGATTTTATTATAAATATGACAATTTTTAAATATATGTTTTCCGTAATTTGTTTTACTTTTATTTGTGAATTATAAATGAGCAATAAATATTGCAAAAACAAATGATTTTTTTTGTTCTTCTTCTTGACTCAATGATAGTGTTGAGATTTGCCGTACTTTTTGCATAAATTAGAAGCAACTGGCGAAATGTTTCAACACTGATGGCAAACAAAATGATTTTATTAGGTAGATTTTTATTATTTTTTTTTTTTGGAAATTTTTGTGTTTTTTATACTTAATGGCAAGTCTAGGCCGCTAATTTGTTTAAAAGGCTCGAAGGACCATGTACAGATTTCCCCTAAAAGGACGAGGAATCTGCAATTTTGACTTAAATTACGGGCGTAAATTAAGGTCAAGTAAATCGTTGTTGGCGGGAAATGCAACAACTAAACAAAACAGCAAATACACAGAAAGGACACCACAAGTATTTCAAATATACTTACGTGGTGTAATTCAAATGCAATTTAAAATTGCCACACAAGAATAAAAAAGTAAAAACAAACGTTTCAAAAGATGGACGCAGGCGGTCACTAATTAAAACTTTTATTTTTGGTTTTAAGTTGGCGATCAAGACGATCTTTCTTCTTCCAAATTTGGTTGACAAGTGATGGCAAATTATCGATAAGACAATCACGTCATTGTTGAGTTTGATAACATTAATATCGATATCATAGTTTGGTATTGGGATGGCTCAAACCTCGACAATTTCCATTCCCCTTACGTGTCTCTTCTACAAACAGAGACTTGCCGCAAGTAAACTCGCCTTATGTAAATTGGGACTATAAGACGGTACAAGTTTCATCAGGGGCAAGTCCATACTTCTTGAGCAAATAGCCTGAAAGGTATAACCCCATAACACAGTGTGTAGTGGTTGGAGCGCAAGATAACTCTGTAACGGATCTACCGATTCGGTCCAAAACTTGGTCTTCGTAATATTTTGTCCAAACTTAGTTTAAGATCGAAGATAAGCCATATCAGTCCACTCCACTCCACTCCACTGAGGGAGGTACCTCAAATGAGTTCATAAATTTTCAGAAAAATTGTGCGCATAATATCCCCTAATGATAGTGATGATTTGGTCGATACTGTACACATCGTAATATATCTACCAAATATATATCTGGTTCGAATATGGACTATATAACGAGTGGTTTTACCGAAGGCTGAGGTTAGCTCAGCCGCTGCCAGGGTCGACTCAAGGACCCACAAACCTTAAGTAAGATGAGACACGATTGAACTGTGCTTCAGAGTTTTATTTATATAATTTCGTAAACATAAGTTTCAGATAATATGGAGATAAGTTGATATGTTGGTAAAGTTGGGGAACAGCCTCGGGTGGAATCGCTTCGGGTTGGTCGGTATGAAGTAGGTGGTAATCGGCGGATAGAAGATGAGCTTGGTAGTTGACAGTCGGTCGATAACACTCGGCTCGGAAATAGTGAAATCGGCAATCTTCTGATCGTCAGCCCTCGCTCGGCAATACTCGGATTGGCAATGGGTCGGTAGTTCCCGTTGTTGACGTATCGCACGGCTCGGCGTTATTCGGATTGCTGTCGGATCGGTAGTCTTCGTGTGTTGAGTTCGACTCGGTAGTCTTCGGGAGTTCAGTTCGGCTCGGTAGTCTTCGGGAGTTGAGTTCGGCTCGTTAGTCTTCGTGTGTTGAGTTCGACTCGGTAGTCTTCGGGAGTTCAGTTCGGCTCGGTAGTCTTCGGGTGTTGTGTTCGGTTCGTTAGTCTTCGGGTGTTGAGTTCGGCTCGGTAGTCTTCGGGTGTTGAGTTCGGCTCGGTAGTCTTCGGGTGTGTTTGCTCGGTTCTGGGGTGCTCGGATGCTGTCGGCTTGTTGGTAGTTGTCGGCGATATTATTCTCGGCAGTACTCGGCTCGGTATTGGATCGACAATCGGCTGGACGGCTTTCGGGTGATTGATCGTACTCGGCTGTTGACGGTCGGTTCTGCTACTCTGCAAAGAGAAGAGTCGGAAATGGTTAGGTAACGGAGCGAACGAATCGGCAGGAGCGAACGAATCGACAGGAGCGAACAAATCGCAAGGAGCGAACGAATCGCCAGGAGCGAACGAATCGACAGGAGCGAACGGAATCGGCAGGAGCGAACGAATCGACAGGAGCGAACGAGTCGACAGGAGCGAACGAATCGACAGAAGCGAACGAATCGGCAGGAGCGAACGAATCGACAGGAGCGAACGAATCGGCAGGAGCGAACAAATCGCAAGGAGCGAACGAATCGCCAGGAGCGAACAAATCGACAGGAGCGAACGAATCGCAGGGCCGACGGCTGTTGCTAGGTTCGGTTCAAGTGACTGCGGACAATGCCACACGTCTTATCTTGTACTTCGTTTAACGCCAACACTCGACAAATTCAGCGACGAAAACTAAACATCTTATCCATCTGGGTTTACGGAGTGAATGAGAATTATTTGTAAGGCGAGACAACCAGGAAATACGCTGAAGTTTAAATAATGTATGAATGGAGTTGTAATTATGCATGAAGTTGGGATTATGCATGCACTTGACACTGACACTGTATGTAATATCAGGTAGGCGGATTGCAATGTAGCGGTCACGTTACAACTATATTTGTTCTAGAAAGTTGTTTATTGAATTCTTAGGTACATTTTTGTAGTTAACTGTATCCTTAATTTTTGGGCGGTTCTGTATCTGTGGACCATAATAGGAGAAAAAATCTAATATTTTCAAAAGTTTTTGCCTATTTTCGCATTTAAGAACCGTTCATAGAGATTTTGGATGTTCCAGAAAATTGTTTGCTGATATCTTTGCTACATAATTGTGGTTTATTGTTTTCTTGAATTTTGAACGGTTTAGTATCTATGGAGCGGAAACCAAGAAAAGAGGATAAAAATCGCATTTGTTTAGCTATTTTGGCCATTAAGAACCGTTTCTATAGAGTTCGTATGTTCTAGAAAATTGTTTATAGAGATCTAACGAACATTTTTCTAGTGGGTTGTTTGGTTCAATTTTGATCGGTTTGATTTTGACCTTGAAGATGAGGTCGAAAAAAAATGTTTTGCTCGGGCTCTACGATGCCTAGAAACAATGTAAGTATTGACTGCTACAAAATGGAAACTATCTTAGCTTTCGAATATGAGAAAAAACAATAAAATCGATAAAATTTTTTGTGTTTTAAATTTTTGGTTTTTATGAATATCTTGTAAGACAATAATGTCAAATTTCTGATAACAGTGCAATATCATACTGGTGGTAAGTCCTACAGATACAATTTTCGCTGACATAACTTAAAAAAAAATGTTGTTGGGACTCATGTTCTTCACAAACTCATACATAATGTGTTGGCAATTAAGTACGCCATGGGTCGATGGACCAAATCCCTGACGACGGTTGTTTAAATATATAATGTTCGAACAATTAACGGAACAAAATTTATAATAATTGCCCACAAAATAGCATTAAATAAAAGTAAGTTGCATTAAAAACATCGATTTATTTCAAATATAAAAAATATTCTTTTACAATTTCATGTGTCCATTTCCATTAATATTTCGTTAATATTAATATAACGTCAGCTCTGCTCTTTATTTACCTGATGAAAAAAGGATTGAAACATAAATAAAATTCAATATTGTATGTAATGTTTAACAACTTTTACATACCACCAGGGAAGAATTGGTTCCGGTTGAGGTTCAGGATCGGGTTTAGCTTGAGCTGAGCCAATAGCCAAAATTAAAGTGGCGGCCAGAATTACAATGTTATAGAATTTCATTTTTTTTTTTGAATGCGCTCAGTAGTATTCAGAATTGAATGTAGGTGGAACTGATGATCTAGACAAAAATTCTTTTGAATTTATAGCAAATTTTGTTTTTGGAATTAGTTTGAAATTTTAGATTTCCTACAAAAAAATACGTTTAAATGTTCAGTTAGCTCCATTGTTTCAATTTAAGATAAACAATGCAACAATTAATAATTTGTATTAAAATGCAAAAATAATTTGATTGATCAACTGTTCTTCATTTGGCACCTGCAGAGAATGTAAACAAGTAAATTTTTATGACATATTTACATGTGTTATACATTTTCTATTTTGTCGACAATAAATTAAATAAAAACATACATACCTACATAAATGCAAGTGCCGTAGAAAAATGTATGTATGCTTAAACTCTCTGTAGGTTCCACTGAAAGAAACAGTTGGTCAATCAAATTATGTTTGCATTTTAATATAAATCATTAATTGTTGCATTGTTTATTTTAAATTGAAACAATGAAACTAACTGCATATTTAAACGTACTTTTTTTTGGGGAAATTCAAAATTTCAAACTAATTCCAAAAACTAAATTTGCTATAAATTCAAAAGAATTTTTGTCAAGATCATCAGTTCCACCTACATTCACTTCTGAATACTACTGAGCGCATTCAAAAACAAAATGAAATTTTATAACATTGTAATTCTGGCCGCCACTTTAGTTTTGGCTATTGGCTCTGCTCAAGCTAAACCCGATCCGGAACCTCAACCCGAACCAATTCTTCCCTGGTGGTATGGATAAGTTATAAAAAATTATATACAATATTGAATTTATTTAATTTTTATATTCATGTTTTAATCCTTATCTTATCAGGTAAATAAACAGCAGAGCTGACGTTATTGGTACCAAATATTAATGGAAATGGACACATGAAATTGAAAAAAGAATATTTATTATACATATTTTAAATAAATCGATGTTTTTATACCCTCCACCATAGGATGGGGGTATATTAAGTTTGTCACTACGTTTGTAACTACTCGAAATAATCATTGTAGACCACACAAAGTATATATATTCTTGATCAGCGTGCAATTCTACATCGATATAGCCATGTCCGTCCGTCTGTCCGTCTGTCCGTCTGTCCGTCTGTCCGTCTGTGGAAATCACTCTAGCGTCCGAACGGATTGACGTAGGTTGATGAAATTTTGGGAAAATATGTTATTTTTACGTAGGACTTTTGGTATTGAAAGCGGGCTATGTAGGTCCACGCTTTCGTATAGCTCCCATACAAAATGACGCGTGACGCGTCGTCGTTTTAAGGAATTTTTAAGATATTTGGCCCATTTTACCACCGAATTGGTTGTAATTTGGTACTTTGTGTCTCCAGAGGCCAAAAAATATTCCTACCAAAGTTGGGTTATATAGGTCCGCGTTTTGGTATAGCCCCCATATAAGGCCCCATATAAAGTACGCGTCATTTTAATATATTTTGAATGTATTAGACCCATTTGACCACAGAATTGGTTGTAATTTGGTATTTTGTGTCTTCAGAGGCCAGAAAACATTCCTACCAAAGTTGGGTTATATAGGTCCACGTTTTGGTATAGCCCCCACATAAGGCCCCTTATAAAGTACGCGTCATTTGAATATATTTTGAATGTATTAGACCCATTTGACCGAAGAATGGGTTGTAACTTTGTATTTTGTGTTATATAGGTCCACGTGTTGATATAGCCCCCCATAATACAATATCTCCCGATTTTCGATATTTTGAACGTTTTAGCCTCATTATCACACCGAGATGGCTGAAATTTGATATTTAGTCTTCTTTAGGCGTATAAAACTTTCTCCCAGAAATTTTTAGGTATAGGTCCACGCCATCGTATAGCCCCCATAGAACGGTACCTTCCGCATTTCGGCATTTTGAAGGTTGTGGCCACATTAATCCACCGAAATGGCTGAAATTTGTGGTGGAGGGTATAAAAAGTTCGGCCCGACCGAACTTAACGCTTTTCTTACTTGTTTTAATGTAACTTAATTTTTATTTGAAAATGTTGCCTTTTTTAGGCGAAGATCATTTTTAGTATTAATTTTTAATTAATTTCTCGTTGGAATTGAACCTAATAGTTTTATTTAATGCTATTTCGTGGGCAATTGTAGCATAAATTTTGTTCTATTAATTGGTAGAACATTATATATTTAAGCAACTTTCGGCAGGGATTTGGTCCATGAAACCATGTATCAAATCCTAACTGGATACGCGTTCAAAATCTTCTTCGCGATATTTTGGTACTTATATCACTTAACATATAGCGTACTTAATTGCCAACACATTACGTATGAGTTTGTGAAGAACATGAGTCCCAACAGCATTTTTTAAGTTATGTCAGCGAAATTTGTATTTATTACTTATGATCAGGCACCGTCGATATTGCACTGTTATCAGAAATTTGGCATTATTGTCTTACAAGATATTAATAAAATATTAATAAAACACACAAATTTTTATCGATTTTATTGTTTTTTTCTCATAATGAAAGCTTAGATAATTTCCTTTTTTGTAGCAATAAATACTAACATTGTTTCTAAGCATCGTAGATCCCGAGCAAAAACATTTTTTTTACACTTAAACAAATATAACATCACCATTTGTTAATCAATTTAAAAGCTAATCGCTTATTTGAAAGATAATATTCGACTTTTCCAAAGAAAAGAAAAATGATAGAAATCCGTTGTGCCAGTATAAAGTTGAAAATCTAACAAACTCCGTCCCTTTTTACTCTACTTTTACCTTTATAACATAATAAAAAATAATTAAAATAAAATAAAAAAATATATATAAATAATATATAAATATATAAAAATAAATAATATATAAAATATATAATACAAATTGATTCACTTTGGCAGTTTTTTTGAGATGTGTGTTTTACTTACTATTTGTATGTAAGTTAAGCTTAATCTCATATTTGTTGTTTTCAAATTTAAAAACAACAGTGGGAGTAGTTGATTTGGTTTACATATGCGGCTACGAGAGTTTTTAGGTGTTTCGATTGAATTCGCATTTAAACGAATTCATCAGTCACACTTATTCTTGAGCTCGAGTCGTCATAAAATTGGGGAAGGGTTCTTTGTTTCAAGAACTAAGAGAACTGATGAGTCCAAGCGGCGTTGGACGAAACTAGTCTTCTCTGCCATCCCCAAAAGTAATAAATTTTAACTACATCCCACTTTAAACTTTTTGTTTTTAAGTTTGAAAACAACAAATATGAGATTAAGCTTAACTTACAAACAAATAGTAAGTATATATAATACAATTTTTTTTTATTTTTTTTAATATTTTTTCAAAAAAAATAAAAAAAAAATCAGAGTGGTTTGTGCGTGATATTTTTTAATACTTAAACAGAATAAACGTTATTTTGTCATTAATAGTCATACGTTCATTAATTCCCGCTACAGTAAATAATTTTTGAGAAAAAGGGTAAACAATTCATAACCCTAATATACACTTTCATACGGCTAATATGTATCTCATCGGAACA